>NW_028145639.1:2090000-2452500 GCF_977016875.1 Pavona decussata
GGGTTGGTGATGTTTACATATGATTAGTAGAGTGCGCATGTTAGCAAACAACTTATAATTGAATTTAGAAGGGATGGTGATGTTTATATATGATTAGTAGAGTGTGCGTGTTAGCAAACAACTTATAATTGAATTTAGAAGGGATGGTGATGTTTATATATGATTAGTAGAGTGTGCGTGTTTGCAAACAACTTGTTATTGAATTAAGATATGACGGTAATGTTTATATAAGATTAGTAGAGTGCGCGTGTTAGCAAACAACTTGTTATTGAATTAAGATATGATGGTGATTTTTATATAAGATTAGTAGAGTGCGCGTGTCAGCAAACAACTTTTTATTGAATGCATGAAGAAGGGTTGGTGATGTTTACATATGATTAGTAGAGTGCGCATGTTAGCAAACAACTTATAATTGAATTTAGAAGGGATGGTGATGTTTATATATGATTAGTAGAGTGTGCGTGTTTGCAAACAACTTGTTATTGAATTAACAAGGGATGGTAATGTTTATATAAGATTAGTAGAGTGCGCATGTTAGGAAACAACTTGTTATTGAATTAACAAGGGGTGGTAATGTTTATATAAGATTAGTAGAGTGTGCGTGTCAGCAAACAACTTTTTATTGAATGCATGAAGAAGGGTTGGTGATGTTTATATATGATTAGTAGAGTGCGCATGTTAGCAAACAACTTATAATTGAATTTAGAAGGGATGATGATGTTTATATAACATTAGTAGAGTGCGCATGTTAGCAAACAACTTATAATTGAATTGAGAAGGGATGGTGATGTTTATATATGATTAGTAGAGTGCGCGTGTTGGCAACCAACTTATAGGTGAATTAAGAAGAGGTGGTGATGTTTATATAAGATTAGTAGAGTGCGCATGTTAGCAAACAACTTATAATTGAATTTAGAAGGAATGGTGATGTTTATATAACATAAGTAGAGTGCGCGTGTTAGCAGCCAACTTATAGGTGAATTAAGAAGGGATGGTGATGTTTATATAAGATTAGTAGAGTGTGCGTGTAAGCAAACAACTTATAATTGAATTTAGAAGGAATGGTGATGTTTATATAACATAAGTAGAGTGCGCGTGTTAGCAACCAACTTATAGGTGAATTAAGAAGGGAAGGTGATGTTTATATAAGATTAGTAGAGTGTGCGTGTAAGCAAACAACTTATAATTGAATTTAGAAGGAATGGTGATGTTTATATAACATAAGTAGAGTGCGCGTGTTAGCAACCAACTTATAGGTGAATTAAGAAGGGAAGGTGATGTTTATATAAGATTAGTAGAGTGCGCGCGTTAGCAAACAACTTCTAATTGAATTTAGAAGGAATGGTGATGTTTATATAACATAAGTAGAGTGCGCGTGTTAGCAACCAACTTATAGGTGAATTAAGAAGGGAAGGTGATGTTTATATAAGATTAATAGAGTGCGCGTGTTAGCAAACAACTTATAATTGAATGAAGAATGGATGGTAATGTAAGAATAGTAGAGTGCGCGTGTTAGCAAAAGGAAAAGAATCATACCTGTATCGATAAATAAGAAAGGAATAATATGTTTATATTATCAAACACATGGGTTTATGGGTTTATGGGTTACCAAAATAACTGACAAATAAAGCGAGAAGGAATAGCAATGATTATTTGCGCTACTGTTAATAATCGCCAAATATTAAGAATGATGTGGTAATATTTGTACAAGATTTAAGAGTGCTTGGGAAAACGTGCATATGGTATGTTAAAGATTTAAATGGCAGGTTCGCTAAAATGAAACAACAATTGTCTAAAGCTAAGTGAAATACAATTTTAGGGTGAGACGTTAAATATGGTACGACTTTTTAAATTTTAGACTTGGTAGGTCAGAGTCAAAATTCTCCCTTTTAGTTTTCATAAAGTGAGAAAAATTTACAAGAGACAATGGAATTTTTAAATCAGGATTATTTTCACTTTCACAGGTAGGCGTTTTATACATACTTCGTGACCAGCTTCATGTAAATATGGATAAAGGCAATAAGTTCTCCGTGCATTTAACTCTTTCACTTCCGGGTTTTAGAACCGAGCTGTGTCTGATGTGGTAATTTTTGAGTCCGTGGATGAGGTCCTTAAGTGAGACCATTCAAATAAAAGCTACTGAGCGTACCTTCCCGTGGTACTGTTTCTTATAGTGTGCAAGTTGGTTTGTAATTATTTAACATTTATAGGGTTTATGACTGAAATCCTACAGAGCGAGCTCTCCCATCAAGGCTGATGCGTAAATGGCTTTTTAAATACGTTCAGAAAACCAAATTATATTTTTTCCAGTTTCGAATTCCAGAGTGAAAGAGTTAAAGGTGTTCACCAGGAATCGCACACCGCAGTTAGTCGGCAGGGTTGCCACAATCAGGGAAAGACTGACTTTTTCAAGATCAGGGAAGAGTTAAGGAATTTTGCATCAAGTTAGGAAAATTCTAAGCAGTCATTGAGGGAATTTTAGTTTTCTCTATCCAAAAGGTTTGCAAAAGATTTGGAAAAGGTAACATTATTTCAGAAATATCTGCGAATGAATTCATTTCTGCAGCTTCTTCGCCGACTTTATTGTCAAAGGATTTGTCTTGGATGATCAGTGAAGAGTAAGCGAGGCAACTTTTTTTTTATCCTGATGAACGGCAACCCTGGCGGCTGGTCTTGTTGTTTCTACCTTTCGGGTTTGAAACGACAGCTTTCTTAGGCTAACTGATAATGAAAGTTTTTTTGTCCATGACTGCTAGTTTTTTACCCTTTTAGCAACTTAAGTAATCTAGTTATGTTATCGTTTCTATAAGTTAGCCACGTTGTGTTTCGTTTCGGCCCAGCCCGGGAGGTCTTTGAATGTGGGGTACGGCTGGCCCGGGGTTTTCCTCCTAGGAGCAAGTGGACGTACGGAGAGGTTTTTCACCCAGCTGTTGTTCCACAACCCCCTTTAATTTAAAGCTAGCTTTTGTTTCAGTTGTTAAGTTTTATGGCCAGCCTCTCTGACTCGTGTCCTCTTAGCAGTATGTTAAGTTATATATCAACAGTTCAGTTTACAGAACAATAATAAACGTTCAATCTCAAAGTTCCAGTTATACAATCATTCCTCTTATATTGGTGGGTTCCGAAAATCCTATTACCTTGTTGAGCCCCAAGAGAAGTATTCTTCGAATCGTATTTCATCGATTGGTTGTAATTTATTTGTAAACTTGCGCGACGTGTTTAAAAAATTATGAATATTTTGAACATTTAGCTTTCAAAATGAAATAAAATGAACACGACAGAATGCAGACTGGATCGCCAAATACGTAAGTACTAGGCCGGGCTCAAACTGTCGAGTCGCTTTTACCAATTTCGGTTTCTGGATTTTTTTCAATGTAACACGAATAAACCCAACCAACCCAATTTGGTCCCAATAGGACACGACCAAAGGAAAGGATCAGTTTAATTTGTTAACTGTAGTTCATGCATGTGTTTCATTGAAACTAACCGTGCTTTATGAGAGTTAATAAACTTTGGTGCTTTTCTTAGTCATCGCAAGGTTTTGTGGAGAGCGTGAGGACATGAATGGCGGTAAATTTTTCATTCTCTGGCCTAACTTGGACGCCGTTCCCACCAGTTCCGTTATTGATAAGTTCGGCCTCGTTGTACAAGTTGGACGAATTGCAATAATCGCGAAGAAGTGGAAAAAAAAGGAGGATTTAGCGCGGACTGAATTCACTCGCCTGCAGCTTGAGCATCCACTAACTGTTAATCTAGACCTTACCACGTTCATCATTACCTTAGAGAACAAGCCGGCATTCTATTTGGTAATCAAGCCGCGGTAAAGGCTTTTTTGTTTGTTAATTACAGGCACTTGAAGCTAATAATCATTAAATTAAATGCCGTATAGACAGACTTAAGTGACCACTTAAGAGCTTAGATCTTGGATCTTTGTTGTATTTCATAATTAATATGTACTGGATATTACTGTGACTGGCATTATTATTAGTCTTAAGTGCAGTAAACCCTAGAGCTCCATCCCTTTCAATCGACATAATTCTTTCTCAATATAAGATAAAATATGATTATATTTTTTTGGTTAAATTTCAAAAAAAAAAAAAAAAGAAAAGAAAAGAAAAAGAGGAAGCAGCTTGTCCGTGTTTTAAGCGTGCGTAGGCCGGTTTGGAACACTACCAAGCAGAACCTTTTCCACGGTCACGGATCGAAGCAAAGTGTTACGGGTGTTTGAAATGTTTGATTGCAACTAAGTACTATTGACAAAAGTCATAACTTTAAAGCCACCCAACCCTTTAGCAGGTAAACCTATTAAACTTTAACTAGAGAGCACCGTATTTATCACGAAACGTAATTTACTTTTGAAACCTCGAATTAAGTAAAAAGAACGCATTTTGGAATTCGAATATAAACTCTCCCACGATTGCTATTAAGATTTAAGCTACTGGAACTTTAAAAGTAACATTAGCTTAAAACATTAGGTGAGGCAATGCGATTTTTCTGGACAGTTTATATCTTCAAGCTGCTGTTGCCTTTATTTGCTTTTAACGCAAATATAGGATGGTCGAAGGAAAAAAACATGCCCATGATTTCGGAGCAAAAATTAACAACACTTAATACTGATGAATTGGAAAGAAACAGGTCAGTTGTTAAAAATCATAACATGACTTCAAGGAAACTCAAATCACTTAGGAGAGCCATGGAATGGAATCCTTTGGAAATGACGTTTCTCAAAAATCGTTTTCAATCTGAAGAGGATAAATTAATGTTTTCATTCGGTGGAGACAGCGCTAGCGGAGTCCTCGAACGAAATGCCACAACAAGTGGACTGAAGAACGTCATCTTGCAATCACTGAGTGGTAAAAACATCAGCATCGCCATCTTGGGTGGTTCTATTTCAGCCGGTGGTGGACTGCATCTGGATGAGGAAGACTTTAGAGGATTATACTATCGTGTATTTGCGGACTGGTGGCAGCAAACCGTACAACCTTTCACTGGCTCTAATGCCATACTTCATAACCTTGCTGTGGGTGGAACGAGCAGCAACTTCTTCGCCTTTTGTTACAAAGCTTTGATCAACCCAGTCACTGATGTAGACATTGCGCTTCTTGACTTCACAGTCAATGATTATATGCTGTTTAAAGACTCCAAATTTCCCATAGCCTTGTCACTGGAACAGCTAACCAGGGAAGTTTTAAGCAACAAAAAACCGCCAGCGATTATATTTGTGAACTTTGTGCGAGGCGAGTCAAAAACTCCCATGTGTAACAATCTCGAGAACCATGGACAGACGGCCGTAGCTGAAAATTACGGAATAACCTCCGTTAGTCTACGCAATTTCTTCTGCTCTGGTCATTTCAGTAAGCCGGAAAATTTTAAAAAGATGTTTAGCTCAGATGGAACACATGCCAGTGTCTTGGCGCATTCAAAAATTGCTTTGATGATCATAAACTATGTGCGACAAACGATCTTAAGAGTTCTCGACTGGTTGGATATTCCAGGTGATAGAAGGACTCTTGTAAGCCCAACGTTGCATTCAAATGACTCTGCTATGTCCAGTCATCCCCAGAGTTTCCACATAAAACTCCCAGAGGCTCTGTTCGAGCAAAACAGGGTAGAGTTTCACGACACCCCACTCTGTTATACACAAATTACACCAGATGGAACTAAAAATGAGTCAATCCACCAGACTCTACAGGTCAATAAAGTTGGTAATTTTGGTTTTCATTTCATGCCAAAGCAGTACATAAAACAGCCCGGCGAAGCGAATCGAGACGCAAGTCAATATTTTCATCATCATAAGTCCCGCACTGACGCTTTTGGTGGATGGAAAGCACAGACTGTCAATTCTATGTTGGAATTGGCTATATTAATACCTTTAACCTTGAAAGAAAAACAAATATTAAAAAGAAACATTGCCATAGCCATTAGAACGCACAGTAACGGAGGAACCGCAAGAGTGTGGTTAGATGAGTACGAGGAAAAGGGAGTTTTAATAAATACTCGCTCCCCTTTTGGGCACACAAGACTTCATACCATTGCGCGACACGTGACACCGGGACGCCACGTGCTCAGTGTGAGGACGGAAACCCCTGGGATATTTATTTTATCAGGGATTATGACTGGACCAACGTACAATTGACGGTCTATTTCTTGCTTTTCCCACCTCCTGCAAGATGTCACGGGAAGGAATGGACGAACTTGGAGGGCGAATTTGACAATGAATTGCACCTGGGGGAAGGAGGGAGAGGTTTTCAATAAGATGGAGCAACTTGAACTCCTGTTCGTCTTATTTATTTACTTGTTTTGTTTTGTCTTGAATTTCTGCGGAAATACCCATGGAAGCACTTTCTACACAAGCCTTTGCCAAAAGGCTTCCTTTTCTCCCCCTCCCTCCCCCTCTCACACGGAGCCCCGGAGCCGGCCTAAAGCTTCTTGAGATGAGTAGAATTGTTTTCGGAGTTTTCTGTAGTCGCAGATAATGGTTAAAGAAAACTCCCATTTATCCTTAGAGGCGTTATGTAACCAGCCATGGAACCCTAATTAACTCCTCATATTTGTACCATTTCTGAAAAAAAAAAAACCAGCACTTCCAAGTTACAATTCGACCCGGAACCTTTGAATCGAGTTACTCAACGGACAGCTCTTTGGTACTCTATGGGCAAACAATTACATTTGCATTTACGTTGTTAGGTTTTTCTTTTTCTTTCTTTGAAGGTAGACAAAGGAATAAGGTGGTGAAACAACCAAGGGGATTATGTATCAAAAGTAATTTGAGAAAAGGAAATTATAAGTAATTAAATTTAAAACTTATAATTAATATAGATTAGTCTGTGTAGTATCAGTTCTATCATTGTTTGCTAGTTAACTTGTAATACTTTTTTGTTTTTTACTTACATATTCATTTTTTTAATCATTATTATCATTCTTCTTTTATTTTTTTTTTAAAGGAAACCTCCACTCTTTAAAAACATTAACGTTAAGTTGTTAAAAATAAATACATACAGACGTTGTTTGTCAATTGTTTACACTCTGATTGTTGATTGACAGCTGAAGGTGTGAATGGCCAGGCCACGCCCCTTTTATACCGGCTCAGTCTCCTGTGTAAGGCGGAAAACTAACATCGTTTGAACTCTGTTAATTGTTCAAGGTTACAAATAAATAAAAAAAATAGTAAATATACTGTTCCTACATACTAAGGCCTAATAGTTAAAACGTGTTCAACTCAGCTCTAGAACTGCTAAACATCAAATTTTATTATTTGATTAATATTTCACCAGTATTAAGTGATTCGGGAAATCAATACCTCGTCATTTTTTTTTTTTTTCAGACGGTTTTATAAGTTTTCTTATCAGGCAGTATATGGGTAGTTTGAGGTCTATCATATTTCATGAGTCATATTCCATTTTTATCAAAGAAATAGATTTCGCTGATAACTTTTCTATCAACTTCTCTTGGCAAGTAGCTAACAAATATGAAATACGAACGGACAAATTTAATTTTCTTAAAATTTTGTGATTCGAATTTTTAGCACCCCGGGCTGCGCTCTGTTGCTCGAAACCAGCTGACGGGATCGTGAATTTTGCAAGACTTGCAGCTGTTAGTTTTGGAGAATGAGGGAGAATGCATGAGCAGATCATTCAAAACCTCCTATAAATTCGCTTGGTTTAAACGATACCGTTGACGTTTACAGTGTGATGATTCCGATCATGAGCTTTTAAAAGCTTTTTTTTTTTTTAAGTTTTTAAAGGTTGTGCCCTCAGATTTAATCTACTTTAAGCACTTATCCGGCAATATATGCGATTTTCAAAGGAATAAATTTCAAAAGTGTTTCGTACTCACAGATTCTTCTACATATCAGTGGAAATTTCCATCCATCGTCTATGAAAATCTGTTAAAACATTTGGCCGCAATTCAGCTTCTGTTCCTCAAGTGAGAAGTGAAAGTTGTGAAATTCCACAAACACGGCCATATTTTCATCGAACATGTCATCAACAAATGTTAGCAATAAACCAGGAAATAAGATAGCTATCGCTTTGAAATTTGTTCACGAAGCAATATCAAACATTTCTTACCAATTTGATTGTAATAAAAACCCTGGAAAAGTTTCATTAAAGCTGTCATGTAACGAGATAAATCGATCACATTGCAGCGAATTCACCGTCCACTGTCCACCATCATGTTTTTAGCCGCTGACCAGTTCGTTTATTGGCTCAAAAAAATATGAATGCTGGCACCTTTTCGCCTCCTCCCACCCCCCCCCCCCCCCCGCCCCCACACTTCGTCTGTTTGTTAATAAATAACCCCCTTTCGTGGCTCGTATTGAAGTATAATGCCCAAGGCTGAAAGATTGTCAGAACAAGATCAACAGCTGGCCAAGAAGCGAAGCTTCGAGGGCAACGGTGAAATTTTGAGGACAATTTTAAAGCCGAGGGCATTATCCGATATACCAGCCAGACGGAAAGTGGTCTTTTAAACCACTTCCGACCAATTTCTGAAACGCGCGCGCTTTACAGCGGACAAGACAAAAATACCACTGATGGCCACGGCGTGATTGCCGACAAATAAATCCAACCAAGCTAGTTAACTACATTTTATTAAATTGTTTCTTAACTCAACTTAATTTTTTTCTTTATTTTTGTCGTCGAAAAAAAATCGGGTGGTTGTTATCGTCTGATAATGGTCGGCTGATTTTGTACCACGTGACGTGTTTGGCTGGGTTATACTTATGAATATAGGTAGAAATACTCTATAAAAGCGCAAAATTTGACTTATTTTGTTAATTTGGAGCTCGCTCCAGCCAGAACACCACACAATGTAATTATCCCAGCATCCAATGTGTTGACGTTCAATGAGTGACATCCAGAGGTCACGTGGTTCGCAACAGTTGCCAGGCGCGTTTGACCATCAACTGAATAAGTATTGATAACGATGCCGGGCATGCGATCATCCAACCAAATCCGAGCTTTTCCCCCGAAGCCGTGTGTACGAAATACTACAACTACAGATCTAGTGACATTAAAACCTAACATGTCATCTTGTGGTAAACAGATGTGCAGTTTTAAACTAGAGTTTTCTTTCTCTGCTTGCCATCCGCCAAAGCCATCGGATCTTGAAGGCGCAACTATACCCTGTACGCGTATGCGAAAGCCCATAGTTTCGTTTTTAACTTCTTTAAATCCTATATTTTTGGTCTCCTTTACATATAGCGAAGGATTAAAGTACTTATCATTGATATCTGGTGTGAGTAGAGTAAAGCAAAGAGGTTTTGTACCACTATTGTCCTTTTCCATGGAGTAAAAGGCATGCCTTGGCAACTGCCGTGAAGGTTCCCTAAATAACCCAAGCTGTGAGCTATCTATGGCTCCCAGTAAGGAATTGCGGACAATGTCAATAATCATCAAGGCAATTTGTGCATGCCCGATAATGCTTGCGTGATTGCCATCGGATGAAAACATTGCTGGAGTTTTTCTATTTCCGGGATTTGGACATAATGAGCTTCGCAAACCTACGCTTGTGATCCCATAATGCCAGGCAAGCATGGTCTGTCCGTGGTTTTCCAGATTGTCACACTGGGCTATGCCTCTGTCACCTCGAATAAAGTTTACAAAGATGACTGCTGGAGAATTCGGTTCACTCAAGACGCTTCGCGTGAGTTGCTCGAGAGGTAATGCCATTGGCAATGAAGAGTGTTTAAAAATCATGTCGTTAAGTGAAAACTCAAGAAACACGATGTCCATAGAATCTTGGGGTTTCAATAAAGTTTTATAACAATAGGAATAAAAGTTGCTAGAAGTGCCCCCTACCGCCAGATTGCGAAGCATAACCTTAGAGTCCGTGAATGGCTGTATAGCTTTTTGCCACCAATCAATAAACACTCGGTAATAAATGCCATTAAGATCCGAGTAATCATAGACTAATCCACCTCCCGCCGATGTTGATCCGCCCATTACCGTAACGCCAATGTCTTGACCCAGTAAAGCCTTTCTCACAATGTTTTGAAGACGTTCTTTCGTTGTTTCTCGTTCGATAGCCGCGTTATCGAGAAGCTTGGGCGTCAGAAGAATATCCTGCAAGGACTTGAATTTGTCTTTGTAATACCACATCTCGAAAATATTCCCTTGAACCGAGCGTTGGAGTGCATTAAGTTGGACAGGGTTATTTAACAAGCTCTCTCTTTTATATTGCTCATCAGTTGAAGAATAGAATTGTCCCTCGCACGACAAAGTAAATAACATGTCACCGAAAATAAGCAAAATGATATAGCGCCTTGGAGTTAGCTTCCTTTCCATCTGAATTGTTAGCTTTGTCGTTATTTGCTTGAGTAAAGCCGAAAACATCATGAATCAAGGCTCTTGACCTGTTGAATATGCCGTAATCTTATTTTTCCCTGAAATAGAAATACGTTTCCCGCCCTTCAGAAACAACCGGTGCCAAAAGACTCACTTAGACGTTAAAGACTGGTACCTGGCTGTTGGTAGGACTAGCTCGGGATTTTTTAACTTTCTCTGTGTAGAGTACTAAGTGGGGTTGTCATGAGAATTTTGTTCCTTTTTCTTTTTTTTTTTTTTCTTTTTTTTTTTTGCCAAACTAATCAGTTTTCCGTAGGGCGAAGGGAAAAATCCGGATTCTCACCTTTTCAAAAATCAGAACAAAATCCAGCGAACTAGTTCGACCGTAGATGCCTTTGTTAAAACTAAAATATTTTTTAAACTCGTCACTAAACGGACAGGTATCGGCTGGTGGAAATTCATTGAAAGAAAACCAAATAATAAGCTTTCTTCAACAAGTTTTTTACGAAAAGGTTCAAGCAGGCACGCGAGGGTTTATCTCGCCAGGGAAGTTATGATTTCTCAGATTCGCTCTTATGAAGGACCAATGCTCGAACTGCATGAGCTCTCGAACCTTTTTACGGTGGCAAATTATCATCAACCCTGTTGAGAAAACCAAATATTCGTTTCCCTTCCTCTAGTTATGTTATTCGCAGCACCATAATTTATTTTGAAACATAATATTGTTGTTTTGTCTTTATCAACTTTGAAATTGTAACATCCTCATAAAACATACCACGAGTGTTGGTGTTTTTGATGTCTCACTGTTGCACAGGTAGCCTGCGAACGCAGACGAATTTCCTGCTGTAGAAGGGGCAGCCGGAAATACGTCTGCGTTCGCAGGCTATAGCACAGGCCGAGAACTAAATGAAAACAAAATTATAAAATCTTTAACTTGTTCAATAGAGGACTGGCTTTCCAAACTTCCGCTTGATTGTCTTGAGTAATTATTTGAGTCTGACGGCTGTCCTGTAATCAAACGACTTAAACCTGTGCATGTCTTACCGTTCTTTTTCCCCGAATGTGGCTAAAAACCTGTCTAAGGAAAGCTTCACGAAGCGCAGGATTCATACCCCAACCTTCCAGCTGTAAGAGAGGAATTTGTTTTGAAGGAAAAATATCCAGAACAGAACAGAAAAGCAAACAAAACGAAAAACAAAACAAAGGCTTCCCTCCTCTCCCCCCCCCCCCCCCCAAAAAAAATAATATTTATAATAAAAACACACAAAATTTTAAATTCTCCCTCGTGATTTCCATAAATTATTTTTATTGCTGCTTGGAAGAAATCTTTTCTATATCAGCGCAATAGCTCTTCCGTCAGGAAGTACCATGAAATACCGATTTTTCTAAACACCTAAGGAAACTTACCGAAGCAAATCCAAGGGAAAAAACTTTTTGTTCGAAAAATCGAGAGTTTCGAAAGATCGGGGGTTCGAAGAATCTAGATTCCATTGTACTGACGACATGATTTTTGATTGGTTTATTTGGTTAAAAGTGGTCACGTGGTATTTTCTTGTCTTCACTATTGGCTCCTTTTGCACCTCACCCCCTCCCCCCTAATCATCACTTCGTCTGTTTGTTAATAAATAAGCCCCTTGAGCGGCTTGTATTGGACGATAATGCCCAAGGCTGAAAGAGTGTCAGAACAAAAAACAACTGGCCAAGAAGCGAAGATTCGAGTGCAATGGTAAAATTTTGAGGACAACTTAAAGCCGAGGGCAGTATCATCCGATATACCAGCCAGACGGAAAGTGTTTTTTTAAACCACTTACGATTAAGTTCTGAAATGAGCGCGCTTGACAGCAGAAAAGACAAAACTGCCGCTAATGGCCACGGCGTTGGTTCCCGCCAAATAAATCCAACCAAGCTAGTTAACTGCATTTTATTAAGCTGTTTCTTAATTCAACTTAACTTGTTTCTTTATTTTTTTCGTCGAAAAACATCGGGTGGTTGTTATCGTCTGATAACGGTCGGCTGATTTTGTATCACGTGATCATGACGTGTTTGGCTGGGTTATACTTGTGAATATAGGTAGGGGTGCTCTATAAAAGTGCAAAATTTGCTTTATAAGGTTCACTAAGAGTTCGCCCCAGCCAGAACACCACACAACGTAAATTTCCCGGCGTTCAATGTGTTGACGTTCAATGAGTGACATCCAGAAGTCACGTGGTTCGCAACAGTTGCCAGACGCGTGTGACCAAATATTGAATAAGTATCGATAACGATACCGGGCTTGCGATCATCCAGCCAAATCCGAGCTTTCCCCCCGAAGCCGTTAGTACGAAATACTGCAACGACAGATCTAGTGACATTAAAACCTAATATGTCACCTTGTGGGAAACATATTTGCAGTTTTAAAGTCGAGTTTTCTTTCTCCGCTTGCCATCCGCCAAACCCATCGGATCTTGAAGGTGCAACCAAATCGTGTCCCTGTACGCGTTTGTGAAATACGATAGTTTCGTCTTGAACTTCTTTAAATCCTATATTTTTGGTCTCCTTTACATTCAGCGAAGGATTAAAGTACTTATCATTGATATCTGGTGTGAGTAGAGTAAAGCAAAGAGGTTTTGTACCACTATTGTCCTTTCCCATGGAGTAAAAGGCATGCCTTGGCAACTGCCGTGAAGGTTCCCTAAATAACCCGCCAAGCTGTGAGCTATCTATGGCTCCCGGTAAGGCATTGCGGGCAGTGTCAATAATCATCAAGGCAATTTGTGCATGCCCGATAATGCTTGCGTGATTGCCATCAGATGAAAACATTGCTGGGGTCTTAATATTTCCGGGATTTGGACATAATGAATTTCGCAAACCAACGCTTGTGATCCCATAATGCCAGGCCAGCATGGTCTGTCCGTGGTTTTCCAGATTGTCACACTGGGCGACGCCTAGCTCACCTCGGATAAAGTTTACAAAGATGACTGCTGGTGAATTCGGTTCACTCAAGACGCTTCGTGTGAGTTGCTCGAGAGATAATGCCATTGGCAATGAAGAGTCTCTAAAAGCCATGTCGTTAACTGAAAACTCAAGAAACACGATGTCCATAGAATCTTGTGGTTTCAATAAAGTTTTATAACAATAGGAATAAAAGTTGCTAGAAGTGCCCCCGACCGCCAGATTGCGAAGCATAATCTTTGAGCCCGTGAATGGCTCTATAGCTTTTTGCCACCAATCAATAAACGCTCGGTAATAAATGCCATTAAGATCCGAGTAATCATTCATTAATCCACCTCCCGCCGATATTGATCCGCCCATAACCGTAACGCCAATGTCTTGACCGAGTAAAGCCTTTGTCATAATGTTTTGAAGACGTTCTTTCGTCGTTTCTCGTTCGATAGCCGCGTTGTCGAGAAGCTCGGGCGTCAGAAGAATATCCTGCAAGGACTTGAATTTGTCTTTGTAATACCACATCTCGAAAATATTTCGTTGAACCGATCGTTGGAGTTCATTAAGTTGGACAGGGTTATTTAACAAGCTGTTTCTTTTGTATTGCTCATCAGTTAATGAAAGGACTTGTTCCTCGCACGGCAAAGTTAATACCATGTTAATAGCATTGAAAATAAGCAAAATATTGCCACTCATATTTAACTTCCTACCCATCTGAATTGTTATCTTTGTCGTATTTTCTTGAGCGAAGGCGAAAATATTATGAATCCATTGACATGTTGAATCTTATTTTTCTGTTATGATGGAAAAAAATTTCCGCATTTCAAACAACCGGTGCCAACGGGCTCACTTAAGACGTGAAATGCTGGTACCTGGGTGTTGGTGGGACGTACTAGCTGGGAATTTGTAAATTTTCTCTGTGTAGGGTACTAAGGGGGGTTCATTTATCATGAGAATTTCGTTGCTTTTTGTCCCAAACTAATCAGTTCTCAGGGCGTAGGGAAAAAGTTCCCGGGCAGAATTAAAACCAGGATTCCCACCTTTTTAAAAGTCAGAACAAAAGCCAGCGAACAAGTTTGATCGTAGATGCCCTTAAAATGTTAATATTATTTTCTTTTAACTCGTCGCTAAAACACAGGTATCGGCTGGTGGAAAGTCATTCTTTTGTTGTCTTCAAAAGATTTATGGCTTAGGGAGAAGGTCTTTGCTCTTTTAAAAAACCCTACAAAGAAATCGCCTGTGCTCTGTTACGAACTCTTTTCAAGATGAACACTGAAAACCAGCGAAATCTGTTTAGTTTAGTTTATTTAACCATTATACATACTTACATTATTTATCACCTGAAGGAAGGAGGTGGGGGAGGCGGACGATTTAGGGGCCGTGGAATCACGGATCACATGGTTTTCAGAAGAATAGGACGGGGGATCAGCGATAATTGAGAGGCATTAGCCCAGCCGAGTGGTTTTATACCCGATAAAACACGTGCTGCGAGTTTTTTGAACGGCTTCAAAAACATTCCTGGAAAAGCGTGTGTCAATAGAGTTCATACCAATTACGCTTTTCTGAACGTTGGAAATTAGTATACGTGAAAAACATCGCATACTAATGAGGAGTGTTTTATCAGCTGCTAAAACACCGCATACTAATATGAAGGAGGTTTATCGATATAAAGTCAAAAGCACGTGATGTATTTTCGACCATTTGATAGGTCAATGGGCTTATGAATTATTAATGAGTTTTGAATGTGTATATCAACAATACCAATTGAATTGGTATTTATTACTGTATTCTCCTCCTTTTGATATAGACATAAATTTTTGTTTTATGCTTTGGCCTCAACCTGGCCCAATATGATCACCAACAACGATCGCAGATGATCGCATTGTTAAACATATTATGGGGCTGGTGTTATTTTATCAGCCATATCAAGGACATATAATTATTCACCAAGAAAATAATCTACAACTCAATATCATTGCTCCATGTTAAGGTTTTATTATCATTTTTCACGTTGCAAATCTAGCGTCCATATTTGATGCAGTGGATGACACTTTTTTTCACAATTTATATTGAAACGAGTCGATTGGAAAAAGCATTACTTATTTACTCAAATATTTTCCTAGGAATTTCCATATATGTAAATGTTGGCTTTAGCTTGGTTGTCTTGTCGTTTGCCGGGTTGTGTTTGCTAGCTGTCTTCAGAGGTTTTTCATGTGGACCTTTTGGAGTCATCCTGAAAGTAAAGCAGAAAAGTGCTTGTGTAATCCTTTAACCCCTAATATCAAAGAACAAATTCTCCTATCTTGTCCCCACACTTTTCTTATAAAATTACTGGGGACAAGAAAAGTCACCTTGGGTAATCATATCCTTAATTCTCATGACCTCTGGGGTTAGATAACCCTTGATATTACAAGGAGAAATTTGATGATGATCACTGTTAGGGTTAACATTACCACCACAGATTGTTTTAATTGACTAAAATAAAAATATTGTGGAGGAGCGTATGCAGGTTTCTGATAAACACTCGTTTCCACGTCGTAAACTGACTTTTGTCTTTCACTAATTACATGGAGTAAAACATATTTCAACCTTAGGGGCAAAAGGAGGGGAAAAAATCAGAATAGCCTACGCCTAAAACCCAGCCGAGTTGTCCGCTTCATTTATGCAACGAGGAACAGCTCCCGTCGATTTACAGTTCAACCCACTGCAATAAATGAAATTAAACTAAGCGTTTTCAATTCAGGGTTTTACCCTTACTATTGTAGTTTGGTGCTAAACCCTAAAATACTGTTCCTTGCCTAAAAGGAGCTCTATTTACTCAGTTTTCCGCCTGATAAATGGGGTTCTGTTCTCGTGCATGTCAATACTATGAGGTAAAGGGATACTAGGTTGTGTAATCCTCATAAAGTGTCGGTTTGAGATGTGAAATCGAGTGTTCATTGGCTTTCCACCAGCATGGCGGTGATGACATCACGTCTTCTAAAATAGTTTAAAAAATCGAAGGGCAATGAAACCCGTGAGGGAGCGGAGAGGGGAATTATATATGAGGGGAGGAGAGGGTTTTGCGGTGCAAATTTCGTTTGAATTTCCCCGGTTTTGAGGTGGAGAGGAAAAAGTGTAACATCGATCTACTCCCTAAAGGAAGAAGCTCTTAGTCTAGGAACTGTCAACGTTTCTCATTTTGTTTCTCGGCAGCTTGAACACTAAAATGTCCCTCCCTCCCCCCACCCCTCACCCTGCATACCTGTTGTCTTTTCCCACGGATGTGCCCCAGATATGCATTGTTTAAAGCAGCCAATAAATCTTCATTTGACGTCCAGCCACCCTTGAACACAACACGATTAAACAACATCACTTTTTAGAACTTGGTTCACTTAATAAACAGACACGCGAGGGTGTATCTCATCAGGGAATTCAAGTAACGAATTCTTAGATTCGCTCTGACGAAAGGGCCAATGCTTGAAACATCAACTCTCGAACCTTTTTACGGTGGTCAATGACCTTATCAACTTTTTTGATAAAACCAAATATTCGTTTCCCCTCCCCCACTGACGCAGTACCACAGATTCTTTTGAAACAAACCCACTTATACTTTGAGGAGTGGCGAAGACGTAAGCTTTTGTATTTGTTTTGTTTGTTGATAATATTGTTGTTTTGTCTTTTAAAACTTCTAAACTGTAACATCCTGATGAAACATATCTCGAGCGTTGGTCTTTTTGATGTCTCACTATAGCACAGGCCGTGAACTAAATGAAAACAAAATTATAAAATCTTTAACTTGTTTTTCCAATGAAACTTCTGCTTGATTGTCTTGAGCAATTACTTGAAAGTCTAACGGCTGTCCTGTAATCAAACGACTTAAACCTGTGCATGTCTTACCGTTCTTTTTCCCCGAATGTGGCTAAAAACCTGTCTAAGGAAAGCTTCACGAAGCGCAGGATTGATACCCCAACCTTCCAGCTGTAAGAGAGGAATTTGTTTTAAGGGAAAAAAACAAATAAACAAACAAAACGGAACAGAAAAGCAAACAAAAACAAAAAACAAGGAAAGGGAAACAATTTTTGGTCCGAAGAATCGAGAGTTTCGAAAAATTCCATGTCTCTTGCCTATTCTTGCAAAGACATCTTTCATATATAATCTTATCTGCAGCGACGAGTAGAAGACGTCCGTGTTTCCAAAACATCGACTGCTTAAACTTTCACTTTTGGCGCCAAAAACGCCGTACTCGATCCACGCCCGCACAACGTCCCTACCGTTCGTCTGCTTATTAAGCTCTCTAATATCTTTCAAAGGTAACCATAAAACTTTTCAGACTCATAGTAAAGCTATATACCAGAAGACATAACGTTGATTATTGTTCTCAAAGTCTTAGTCACCCTTAATTACACAAATATCTCGAGTAAGGCTTTCATATCCTGTTCAGATTGTTTTATCCGACTAATTGTTTCGCACGTTCCAGAACAGTGAACACGAAAGCTAGCGCAGTCGAAAGAGAGCCTTTACATAATCTCTTATAAAGTTTGTCCAAGAAGTTAAAACGCTTCTTACCGTTCGCTTTCCACGGAAATGACCCAGATAAGCTGTGTTCAGTGCTTCTCCTAGCGGTGGATTGTCTTCTAAATCCTGGAAATGAAAAGCCAAGTACCAATTCAACTTCATCAAAGAAAAAGATACTTAGGAATTGAATCCGTGGTACACGTAACCAGAGTCTTTGTAACGTTGGATGCGCGGTGGTATGGTGGTTAGCGTATCAGTCTTCCGGTTGGAACGGATCAGAAGATCGGTGGTTCGAGGTTAGGTTGCAATTGGTCTCTTGAAGTTCATTACTGTGTTGTTTCCTTAGACAAGAAACTGTACTCCACCTTGTCTCTCTTCACCCAGGTGTATAAATGTGTCTCGGCAAGATAAACGCATAGTGCTGGGGATGGATTAGCATCCTGTATCTAGGGAGGAGTAGCAATACTGCTAGCTGCTTCATGCTACAGAAATCCGGTTAAGTCCCAGTCGTGTGGGCTACTTAGGATCTAAGTGTGACCTAACCATTACCTAATATGGGTCCAAGTACGAGTGCTCCTGGTAAGAACCGCCTTGGTTTCATTGACTGAATATTTGACTACAATTTATACGATCACCGCACATGCCTACCAAAGGAACATTAAGCGGCAATATGACTGCGCATGCTCGTCGCGCGTGAGCAATCTTACTTGGCGAAATGGCGGCATTTTTAAAATTCCCATTGCTTGTTCTCATTTCGCGTGGATAAGCCCAAATCAAAATAGATAAGGTTGTCGCTTTCAGGAAAGGTTCCTTCGAACTTCCTCCATCACATATCTTATTCAACAAAAAAAATATTGAGGTAACAGGTATGAATTTGGCGATTGAAGTGGAGCGTTCTTAATCGATTCACACTTGAATCTTCGGAGCATGCGCACTCATTTTGCCGCTGTGTCCATTAAAGCATTTTAAGACGTAATTTACCGTTCTTCGTCCACGGATGTGTCCAAAATAAGCATTTTTTAGTGCCTCTTCCAACGGGGGACCATTATCAGACTTCTGTAAAGAAAAATAAAGAAAAATAATGAAAAATCAGAACCTTAAAAGGAGAGTCATGGGGATTAATATTTGGTATAATTACGTTTATCTCTCAACAGAATCCTATCATTAATGACCCAGTTTTGTTATAAATTACCACCTCAGTGCACTAAACTGTCGATGAGTGTCTCTGGACACAGATGGGCTGGATCGAAATGGATTACATTTTGAAATAAGTTAGCATTTTTGTTTCCAAAATGTACCAGAACGGGTCCCGAGTTGTTTCTTTCAAGAATTCAGTTGAATTCTTTCTCTCGGTGTTCTAGAATTATTTTGCTACCGTATTAGTGAAGTTGTTGTTTACCATTTTCTTTAAAATAGGTAAAGATTTGATTCTAAAGCTCTCTCTCTGGAACTAGACGTTAGTACACCGACCGGAAAGTGGAACAAGAGGTTCGTGGGCCACAACTCCGCAATGATCATTACAAACTCGTTCCCAGGGTCTCTCGTCAGCCAGTCTCCGAGAACGAGAAAGGAGAGACCCTGGGAGTGAGTTTGTAATCATTACTGTGCCCTTCAATAACACAAAAACCTTGAACTTCAAAACCCAGCTGACGATTGTATTGTCCATCAAAGTCAACCAATCACAGAGCAAGAACGTTACCACACTTCCGTTGTGTCGACTAAAGGCAGAGAAAGGACGTTGCCGTCGGTGGTCTCAATAAACATCAGTATTTATCTGTTATTGAAGGGGTAATAACTATACGCTTTTCCGTAACCGTTTATTAAAGCGCCCAACGTCCGATGTTGCCTTAAGCTAAATCATAATTGGAAAGAGCCGACTTTGCGTCATATAAATCACAACTGTGTTTATATTTATTGAATTCACTCACCGTTCGTCTTCCTCTTATGTGACCAAAATATTTGGCGTTTAGTGCCTCGAGTAAAGGAGGACCTTGAGATTTTTTCTCTGTTTCACAGCTCGCCAGGTAAACCGTGAAGAAGAAGACGACAACAAGTCTTAGAAACATTATTGGCCTGAAACGAGAAATTTCATCTTAAATAAAATAGTCAACGATAAAGTCGGATAACGAGGAGGACAGTCGCTAAAATGAGAATAAAGACTGAATAGCTGCTAAACTATGAGATAAAATCTCGATCTCTAAACAAAATAAATGTGGTATTAAAGATAATCAATTTTCCAGTAATGAAGCATCATTTACGTTGAACGCTGTCTGTCAGATCAACGTGTCCTCACGCCCTTGAAAAATGAGGTTAAAACGGTACGAAAAGTGTTCACTGACACGGATATTATGCAAATAGTTTCATTGAAAGTTCCATATATGCAGTTATATTAAAATACATCGGAAAAAATTCCTTCCTTAAATTTAATTTCATCTTTCCCGCTTAAAAGCTTATGCTTTTCATTGGGGAAACATCAAAACAGGGTGGGTCACCAAAGTGGTTCATTTTGGCATTTTTTTAAGAGCAGAAATAAATAAATAAACGGAGAGGACAAAAACAGAGTTAATGTCGAAGCACAAGACATTTGTATAGTCTAAGAAAGTTTGTCATATGAAGGAAAGAAAGCAGGTGGACCCTAAATGTGTAAAAACTATTTATAAGCGAGCTGTCTTTCATGTAGGAAACCTTAAATTCCCCGAGCGAGGGCTACACAGTGTTCAATCCAAACATAAACAGTGTTATCTACAAAATCTGAAATCCATGTTCTATACCCAAGTTTGTTTCATGTTTTTTATTTTAACGTTAAAAGTTCGATGATGCGTTAGCTTGAAAATTCTATTCAATTAGTCTGAATGAAACAGAAATCATATCTATTGAATAGATTTGATCAAGCGTGAATGAAACAAGCCAAGATCTAATCACGACCTCTTAACGCTTCAAAGAGGAAGAAAACATATTAAAGACGTAAATTAGGGAGGTCCTTGATACATAATTAGCAGGAAAATGGCAAAGAAAGGAGACTGCCAAATCGCCTCTTATCACACAGTTGAAAAGTTAACTACATACTCAATATCGCATATGGGCGTTTCCTCGTTATCAAAATGATCTCGCGCGCGTCTTCAGGAACAAGATATGCCAATTGGAAGTTTGTGATATCAAGAACAACGCGACTATATAGAAATTCACTGTGAATACATGAAAATGATTTCATTATATAGTAAAGTGCGTGCTAAACCTCGTGCTAAACCATTGTTATGCGTCTTGGAATGAAAATGATTTCAGATCATCGGTCATTTTTGCGATAGGTTTTTCTTGCAACAGCAATTGTTTCACGAAGAACGTTCAGCGCAGAGCGATTGTGGTGTTAGGTGGTTAATGTCGCTCGCACAAATATACACATGTTCAAAAAAGAGATGAAAACCCGTTGTCAGTACTTTTTGGGACGACGGAGAACTGAGATGTAAAATGCAATAAGGTGGATTTGCGTTTCATGACTGATTCTTAAGCGGACTTCAACTAGTTCAGTCGAGTTCGAGTAGAAAGACTTGGCTTAGGAGTTTGATTTTTCGTCTAAGCACTGATTTTAGCATACGTAAGGAATAAATTCTGCATAAAAAGCTATCTTAGAATTTTGGGGTAAAGAGTGATTATATTCTAAATGCTTAAGCATTGATTTTAGTATTAGGGATATTTCAGGGGCTATTTAAGTCGGTTGTTTTCGCCCAGAGGCTGTGATCAGGAACAGAAATTTCACTGTCCACTAACATAGTTATTCCAGAAGCTGGCCCAAAAACGTTCTAGTTCATAATTATAATTCAAAACTTAATTCGAACTCATAACCTGGATAATTTCTTCCACACTTTTGATAGCTCGTGTTTAGGAAAAAGGAACAGGATCTACATAATAATCAGCAGATGAGATATTAAGCAAAAGCGGATAGCATGTAAAAGTTTCTTCATAATATTTACTCAAAAGAATACTTTAAAACAAAATTTCGCAGAATTTAATGATACCATCTTCGAGAAGAAACATGCACAATAAACAGAGGTATATTGACTCTTTAAATAAGTATAGTTAAAACGAAAGCTTAAAACTTTCAAAATCTCAATGGAAAACGAAATCGAAACGAATCCGAATAGAAAGCCATTCCACTAATATGTAGAAAATGCTTAAACTTACCCAAAATTTGTTGTTCGCTTCAAAAGCTAGGAGGCCAGCACAGTCGGGGATAAATGAACGTTGTCTGAAACAATAAAACTTTTATACCCACCGTTCTCGACATTTTCCCTGTCAACACTTCAATTATTTTTTTAATCACGTTGTCACTTATCATCATTTTAAAAATAAAATTTTCTTTCCCTCGCAATTAGTAGTTTCGTACCATCCGGTATCACTTCATTAACATCTGTGATCTTTTCATGCCTAGTCGCAATTACTTCTCCGCCTTTTGATTTAATATTATTACGACCACCTTGATATTAATCTTCGCAACCAAGAAAAAAAAATCGGATTGTTTTTTGTTCGTGAGATGTTGTTAAAAGGGGGCAAAAAAAAATTTAAGTTTAGTTTTTTTTTCTATAACACTTGGGTGTTCGAAACGATCTTTACAATACATTAAAGAGACATTTTTGTTTTTTCTTTCTTTAATTTTAAGCATTCGTTGAACGAAATCGGATAAAAGGATTTTAAATGCCGGATGCTGTTGAAAAGCTTTTGTAATAGCTTTTAATTTGAGTTTCTAATGAGAACTTTTATTTCCTTTCACGAACAACTATGTTCTGCAAAATCTTGAGTATGTTTGTTATTCAGATTTAACTTAATGACTCTTCATTTGTCTCTCAACTAACACATCTTAATTCTAGATTTAAAACTATTTCTAAAAGATAACTTTTCTTCAAAAAGTCGTCCTTTGTTTTGAATTTCTTTGTAAAGAAAAATCTCATGAATCACCATTTTTAGAACAATGCTTTAATATTCCATTTTTCTATTTCACTGTCCCGGTTATTTTTTTTTTTCGATACAAAATTAAAAATATGGCGATAAAAAATAGATGTGACAGGTCTTGAAATTTTATTTCTTCGGGTTATGGAAGTTTTTTTTCAGAAATTAATTTTAACTTTTCGCCAGCAGGCTGAAAAAGGACGTATTACATAGTGCACGAGGGAACAAAAAATAAAATGTAGTCAATAGTCAACTTTTATCGAACGAGAAACTTTATCTTCGATCTACTGATAAAATTGTAAATCCTTATATCCACTACTTCTTGTTGTTGTTGTTTTTTTAATTTAGATTTTTTCTGAGTAAACCTGCAGTTAAAAAAATAAACTCTAAAACTGATTATGCAGAAGGAAAACGAAGGATTATCTGATTAACAAATGGTTTTTGAAGAAAGGATAAATATGATAGCTGTGTTTGAATGGCTTTTTTCTACCTTTCGATGGTAAGTTCTAACGGAAACTGAATAATTTCTTCGCGCTACTTTTTTCGTAATATGGAACTACCCATTCAAGTCCATTCGTATGTTGAGCCAGGTGATCAATGTAGCAAGCATGAAAGATTGTGTTTTAGTGGAAGCTTAAAAACCTACACTATTTAAAAACGACAAGATTTGTTGTGCTGGAAAATGTGGCTAAGAAACAATTGTCCCTCGCCTTCTGTGAAATGGTTCACTTACATCGAGGAAAACACTATTGTTGAAACGGTGAATGGGTACCAATCAGTATTGCCATGAATGGTGAGATTTTAAAAGTGAAATATTGTGCGTTCGAAAGCAAAATAGATAAATTTTGTAATTTTACTTTTTGGAGTACAAAATTCAGTTAAGGATGTTTATATTTTAATTCTTTTTTATCCGGTAAACGTTTCCAATAGCCAACGTTTATAGACTATTTTAAATTAGCTCTTTTACCCTTTCGCAACATGGAGTACCTGAGTACAAATACTGAAGTTGGCAAGATATTGACATTAGCGAGAAATCACGAAAATGAAAGAGTGTTCCTTGAAATTGGAAATTATCTATAAATCCACTTTATAAAACATCACAACAAGAAGGCAATATTCATAAGCTTTGCTATGAATGTTCAAACTTTAGGATTTTATATATTCAAAGTAAAACAATTAAAATCACGTTTTACAGGATAACAAACTGCACCACAGGAAAGTACTGCTCAGTAGCTTTCATTTGAATGTAGGATTTGAACAGCAGACTCAAAAATTGGAACCACCTTAGCTTGTACAGCATAATAAACAGCACCATAGGAAAGTACTGCTCAGTAGCTTAAGGATTTCATCCAGAAACTCAAAAGTTAGAACCATCTTGTAGAGCATAATAAACAACACCACAGGAAAGCTTTAATTGGTAATGTCACATTTTAGTATTTCATCTATAGATTCAAAAATTAAAACCACCTTGTATAACATAATAAACAGTACCACAGGAAAGTACTGTCCGGTCATTCCAATGGTCACACTTTAGGAGTTCGCAGCAGCCCACTTGTTAGAGCCACCTTGTACAGGATAAATAGCAACCACAGGAAAGTATTGCTCAATATTAAAGCTAGTTAACACCCCTGGATTAACTTAATCCAAAGTTTCAGTTCACTGTCGGAGAGCAAAATCTAGAGCAATTAAATTTTCATATTCTGACATTCATGTTACTGCAATCCATAAAACATTATCTTCAATGAAAATTGTAGGGCTTCTGTTTGCTCAGTTTGTGATCTTTTTAAGATTTTAGCCCTTGGACGCGAAGGTCGAGTCAAAGTTAAATTCCAAAACTTGACATTTTTACTATGATTGTTTTTTTTATTTATTTATTTATTTATTTATTTATTTTTTATTTTTTTTTTACCCTGGAGTCATGTCATATTAGCAGGGAAATTATGATCATCCGGGTGAGTGCAGTCTGGAGAAGGACTGTTTGAGCATGCTGGGGTGACTGTGACACCTCAAACAATCAGGACTACGGCTCACCATAATTTACACAATTTACCTCAGTTTAGACGTTTTTAGCAGCAGCGCGTATATATACTGCTGCAGGAGAGTTTTCTTCAGGGATCCTGTTTATCCATATTTCTAGCTACTATAAAATTTTGGGTCCGGCAAACCGGCTCGAGACGTTTGTGAATTTAATCCTATACTGTGGTTTTACAAAGGAATGACGCATACGATTTACAGATTGGCTGATCTGGACGGCCAGTTCTGGCGAATGGAAAGCGCTTTAAGATTTTCCTTGGGCTGCCTGTACATATGTTGCCTTTCACGTGATGACCTTATATGGAATTGAACACGAGGCTTGTTGTTTCTGAATAAAAGTCGTACTTCCGCCATCTTGATCTGAGCTGTTTGTAATTATCCGGCTTAAAACGAGCAAGTGCCAAAATTCATGACAAAAGCGCCTCTATTTTCATTGCCTGTAATACACTATGGACCAGTTATTTAAACAGAGTCTAAGCTTAAGACAATCAGTGGACCTCCAAATCTGTTTATAAGTGGTATATCTTAAGCAGATCAATAGTTTTCTAGTCTGGGATGCAAGCCTTTCTGTTACCGTTGGCAGCAGTCAATGTTTAGATATGATTGTTGGTAAAATTGAAAATGGCTAAGAACTGGTTTTGTTAAACACCGTCTAAACTGTCTTTTAATAACTGACCCTATGGGTTTCTGGTCTGTGCATTATTCTCAATTGGTATAAGTGCTTCTTGAGTGATCTTAAGTATAAGTTTGTTTTAATAGGTCATTTTCACGATGGCGTCATTTACCACAACTCCCAGAATCCTTCACTTTGTTGCTTTTTCTTGCAAATTAGAGATATTGTTGCCTAAACCTCACTGGGATTACAAAATTCAAATGAGAAAGGAAAAACGAAGATGATTCTGTTAGTTGCAGTAAAATAGTCATCGTGAACTGAAAATCGCAGTAGACCTGCACCTTTCAAAAGCTCTATTTTCACTGGACCCAAATAACCTGCAGCTGCATTGTCTTTTAGGTCTGGGAGCATAGTTCTGTTGTTCATTTTTTGTTGTCCTCTCGACCAACCATGTATGACGTTGCAAACGGTGCAGGGCACCCTGAAAGTCACCTGTTTCAAAGACTCCTAAACGGTGGTAATTTTCTTTGCTTCCTCTTCATGGATTACGAATGACAATCACATCAAATCTAGAACATGCTCAGTAAACGAAAGTACCATTGTATCAACGCGGTCAGGCTCCACTGCACGGGAACTTGAGACAAATTACAAAGAAGATCCTTATTTTTACCAGCACTTAGCACAGAGAGACGAATTAAAGTGACACGGTAGTATTATCATGGTGGGTTTTAATTTTAACGTTACGACTACATTGAGGTAACAATAAGTTACATTAAGGCTCGTTCATCATACGTCAGCATTCTTCAACTCCATCAATGGTATGGCTGTCATTCGCTGAAATATCTACCGTAAATATTTTTTTAAGTCAAATGCAAAGGCTCAGTTTGAGATCCATGTAGTTTTAAATCGTTGCTGTAACTCTTAAAGATCCCCGCTGTCAGTATCTGCAAAAAATATAATTGCTTTAGTCCTTAGCAATTTCATCTCCAGAAAGTAAAAAGGAAATTCGACACGATGGTTTCGTAAATGGTGCGGACAGTTACACCTGCCTGTTGCAAGCACAAGAGGTGGTTTAGTACATTAACGTCACTCAAGGTTACGATAAATGTAAAAGTAAGCACGTTGTATGCACCAATGAGTCACCAATCACAGGAATACATTCATATACGATGAAAATTTCAGTTATTAAAGTACGGCTTTCAAAGCGGTAAAAAAATACGAAATATCACAAAAATAAACTGAGGATAGAAGATTTAACACACTGTCTTGTGATCATCGCAGTTCTGTACGCAAGCTAAGCACAGTACTGAAGGAACCTTTTCTTTACTTTTTACCTTATATGAACAATGGGACCACCTTTTAAGTATACTTTGGATCACTACAAGTTTTGTTCCAGTGCACTGTGGTCATCAACTCAAGTGGTAAACCAAGGAAGATTGTGTTTAGCGTGATTTAAAGGGACTATGTCACCCCAAGCGCATGCGCGCGTTGATGACGAAGAAGCACTTTGAAATCGTTGGCCCAACTTTTTCAAATACCGTTGGAGAGTTCAGGAAGCTGTTTTCATCTCTTTGAATCGCGTTCATCTTCGGAAAGTTAGCTGAATGTTTCATTTACAAACGTTCTTAAGTAATATCAGAAAGCCTTTGCAATGGCGGAAAAGCAAAAATCACGCGACGAGTTTAATTTATGCATTTAAGTCTCAACCGGATTCTACTGCGCATGTGCCCCGGGCAGACATAAACCGTAATCCCTTTATTAGCTGTTTGAATAACCAACGATAACCGAAGTTGCGTATTTAATTTACGAATGCCAGCAACAATTTATTGACAATACACACCTGTTACAGAAACTGACCTCCACAAGCCTTCATGCACGCATCTTTATTGTCATATCTGTTGCCATTTCCGTCACATCCTCCGTAGGTGAACTCTTTACAGGTTTTATCAGATGCGTCAAAGTAAAACTTCGGAAACATTCCTCGACACGGTCCTGTGTCTGGTTTTGAAGAGCAGTCATCACCCGCGTCCTGCTTTGCGCTTCGTGCGTTTCTGGAGAAACCTATGTAGAAAAAAATACCTATGATAGTGTCACCGTGAGAAGAAAGGAGAAGTAAAATACTTTTGAACATTCTAAAATTAAATACATAGAGTTTCCTGTTGTATTGCTAACTTTGTTAATAAGGCTGGTTGTGACTTTTGAGTCCGCGGATGAAATCTCCAAGTTTTAAATCAAAAGGCAACACACTAGTACTTTCTTTTTGTTGTTTTCTATCCTGCTGTACGAGGTGGTTCGAACTTTTGAGTCTTTGAATGAAATCCTAAAGTGTGACCATTCAAATGAAAGCTACTGAGCAGTACTTTCTTGTGGTGCTTTTTATCATGCCGTACAAGGTGGTTTTAACTTTTGAGTCTTTAAATGAAATCCTAATGTGCCACGGTGACCATTCAAATGAAAGCTACTGAGCAATACTTTCTTGTGGTGCTTTTTACCATGCTATACAAGGTGGTTCTAACTTTTGAGTCTTTGAATGAAATCCTAATGTGTGATTATTCAACCGAAAGCTACTGAGCAGTACTCTCCTGTGGTGCTTTTTATCATGCTATACAAGGTAGTTCTAACTTTTGAGTCTTTCGGAATGAAATCCTAATGTGTGATTATTCAAATGAAAGCTACTGAACACTACCTTCCTGTGTTGTTGTTTGGTATGCTCCAGATCTAGAAGTGTCTTTTTGTGTGTCATTACATTTGAAAGGCGCCTGCCTCAGTATGAAATGTGCAAACTTTCCGCCACGATTTTTCTTTCAATTTTATGTGGCTAGATCAATCCATTTCGTCACAAACCTGAAAACATCTATACGGCCGATTACACAGGATCTAGAGTTTTATTTGATCTGTTTTCATTCTTCGAATGCCTCATTCTGTTACTATTTGAACACCGCGGTGTTGAACGTTTTCGCCTGTCCGCAGGCCAAATGACCGTAACTGTGGTCTCTGAAGTTCGCTAACGTTGTGTCACATTAAAGAACACCACGTTAATGTGTGTTGTACAAAGCAAAAATGTTTTATAGTCACCAACGAGAGAGATATAAACGGTCTTATACGATAGAACAGAACTCCTCTGAACCCTGTGCGGATTAACATAAGTAAGCCGTTTGCTAATTTTGGCAAATCATAGGTCGATTAGGTTCCTCCCGAAAAATGAGGGTCAGATACTCTTGCTAAAATTACTGCCTGTTCCACTTCGGCCACTTGATTTGGTTTTCTCGTGTTTTTGATTCTGCGATTAATTTTCAAGTTGTTAATGAAGAGCACTTACAGACTGAATTATAATTACCTCCACTTTCTTCAGGTAAAAGCCGTTTTTACAAATGAAAGTCGTTATTGTTCATGACGTTTTCACAAGCGGGATCGACGAGAAAAATCCAAAACTGAATTCGGCCGAGGACCGGATAATTGATATTTTTTTCCTTTTTTTCCTTTTGTGAGTAGCAAAGCAACGAGATTGCCACTTGCCTCGGTTTTGTTTAATTGGAGTAATCGAAAGGAAACGAAAACCTTTTCCAAACAAAGTCGTAGATCTTGGACTGGTCACAAAAGGTTATAACTTCCCGTATTGATTTAGTTTATTGATTTACAAATCCCAATTGTCAAATCTTAAATGAGTTGTCAGCGTTAATAACTGCACGTTTGTTCATTCTAATTCGACAACTGTTCCTTCGAAACAAAGCGTCTTTAAAGGAATGTTCTGATTTCCCTTTTTCACATCACTGCATCATGTTTTCTGAACGGATTCAGTGTACGTGCTTGTAGAGTCAAAACACACATTTTAGTTCGGTGGCATAGATAACTTGGCGCTTTATCAATTTGAATTTGTTTAAATAAATGGCATGAAGTAAGTCTTCCGCCATCGGCTACAATTTCGTTTCGCTTCAGTGATAAATCATTTCAAACAAGGAAACTTAAGTCCGGTAGAATTTCGATAGTTTTATTAATTAACTCCAAACTGTTCGATAAAATCACGCCAACGACGATGATGTGATCTGTAAATGAAGCGGTAATCAGTAGCGATAATTCCCTGAGAAGTGTAGGTTTCAGAAAACCGTCGAAAATCTCAACACTGGGCACTAGTTTTTTTTTTTATATGTATATATATCTTCTTTAAAACATTCAAATATGATACTTGTACGTGATTCGGTGGGCAAAAATTTTTTTACCCATCATGAATAAAGTGGGCAAAATACTTAATACTGTAAAATGTTATTCAGACATACAGTTTAATTATAGCATGATATCACAGCACATGGTCGGTGCAATTGTTATTCAGCAAATCTTCTGAATCCAGGCTTTCGTTTTTAATTTAAACTAGCACTTCCAAATCGACAAATCGTGTATTTATATTCTATACTCACAGTACAAACGTTCTCCGGCTAACAAACTAGACAAAAATAGTAGCATTTCTTCGTACTAGTCAGTGTAAAGTTTTACATAAACGTGGAAGCAACATTTTTGTTTAGATTAGTTTAATATTCAGATGACCATGCCGTGAATCAAAATCGATATTACAATGTTTAAATTGATAGCGGCTCTCTAAGAGAACTGTTAAAATGATGCCCTTACCTGCGGCCAGTAGGACCACAACAAGAAGAACGGTTTTCACTGATATGGAAGACAACTCCGGCATTTTCGGTGCGGTAAACTATCCACACGAAAAATGAACTTCTAAGCGACGAGCCGAACGTCCCGCTCGATTCGTTTTGCTAATATCAGAAACGTGTAAAACGGACAGGCAATCAAGCCTTCCTTTGTTCCGTCAATCCATATTTGGACCATTATCCAAACAAAATAATTTGCCACTGAAACGTCTGCATTGAAAACAATTACGCAGCTGTTGAACGCTGAAAGCTGAACAAAGAAAGATTAAATTCCTTTTTGAAGCGCTTAGTGCTCGTTTGAATTATCGCATGTATTTTTGCTCATGAAGATTTTGCAGTAGAACAGCAAAATAACACGAGTCAGATCCCTTAAATAGTCGGGGAAAATAACATTATATAATTCTTTGGAAGACACACAACCGCCATCATTTATTGGCATGAATTAAACTTGAATGTGGTTATGGCTAGTAGTCTTCTGAGGCTCTGAAAAGACGTAATTTAAATTACAAACAATTAAAGCTTAGAAGCGTGATGACTTCACCTTGAAAAGAAAAAGGTTACTACAAATACTTCGGGCCTTGGCCGGTCAGCGTGTTATCCCGAACACATTCATAAATCGTCGCCAATATCTCAGTTCGCAAGTTAATTACGGCTTTTCAGTAATTTTAAGCATAATTACCAGTTTATTTTTATGATGCCCGAGTTCAAACAATCATTCTAAGAAGTCAAACTCAGCTTGTTTGAAAGCTTTTAACTTGTCAAACAAAGCACTATATTTTTGTATTCTGACTAAAAGATTGCTCAATTCTAAAACGCGTCCAATTTTTTTGTCCAAATTATCGTTTCCACATCGCTTCAAGATGATCGCACACGGGACAACTTTAATTAAGGACAATTTTTAAGGCAACCCAGCGCGCAGACAATTTTAAACGCAATGCTGATAAGACAGATCAAACTCGCAATGTCAGTCGGCGGAAACAAATTGCTTCGTTAAAAGTTTTCTCACGATATGTCGGAGTATAACAACAGTTTAGCACATGTTGCGTTAAAATCGTTCCGTGTAACTACACTTTAGCCGTCTAGAAAATAGAGCATGTCTTGTGTGTTTATTTGGTCGTTTTCATCAACTTTCCAGACTAAAACCCCCTATTTTGGACACAATAGAAGGTTTGACAAAAACAAAACACGTTAGTGTTTGTAAATAAAAAAATTCTCTTTGGAGAAAAAATCATTTTATTGACTAAAAACGTCGCTTTAGGGTGAATAGAAGGCGAAAATGAAACAACAACAACGGGGCTGCGCATTAAAATGTCTGGATTAGTGTGAACAAGTTTTAAGCTCGGTACGTACACTTATCTGGGTGCAAAACTAGTGTGGGTAAACGTTCATGCAAGTGCGAATATAAAAGTGATGACATTTTTTCATTAAAACGTTTTTAATAATCACGATTTATAAAGGGAAAAAAACTATCAAACGAGTAATAAAACAATCTGGAAACACTGAGAGACGGCAATTGCAGACTTTCAGACCAAAAATGGTTAAAATCTATACCCTATTCCAGACCAAATGGCTCAAAAACCAAACCCTTTAGGGCCACACATACCTTAGTGTGCAGCTTATACATAGTTAAGAGTGCAGGCAATTGCTACCCCCGGGGGGAGGGGTAGTTCAAAGGCTCGTTTCACTGTCGAAGGGACAGAACTCCTGAAACGTCTGTTCGTTTTAAAGCATCATCAGCGTACCAAAGGAAACTACTACTTCTTCAGGTCATACAATGTCGGCTGATGGGTTTTCGTAAGACACAAGACTTGAAACACTGATTTTATAGTGAAGTGCATTGAAACCTTTTATTTTCGCTTACACATGTAATAAAACCGTTGATTATATCACTAACTTCTTGTAAATGTTGACAGCTAGTTCAAAAGAACTCCCCAGACACCTTAATGAAAACATTATTACGTTAAAATATTGTCTGTTTTCAAGCCATAACAGCCCAAGACGTATTTCAGAGTGTCACTGAGCGACTGACACAAACATACTCAAGAAACGGTGTCATCTGTTTTCATAATTTGCATTGTCACTGTTGTTAGTAAAGGCAATATTGCTTCAGTGCAATCCTTCGTAGCAAATCAACTTTTCTTTGTCTTAAAGTTCTTCCAGACAAAATCATCATTGTTTTCTCAATCTCATCGCATATAGCATCGCGTCGCCTCATAATTGTCGGACTTGCTGGAACAGAATTGCTACACCCGTCATACGATTTAACGTTACAATTCAAATCATTTCCACTATTTCCCTGAATGTAGTGACAACCACTTTTTCCTACTGAGCTTGATCTCCTTAACGGATCGAGATCGAAGGGTTGAGAGTGCTCCGCGCCGGAGATTTCTAAAGTGCCTCCAGGAATTGAAAGCCCTCTGATTTCATCGACGCATCTTGTTTTGCAAGCTTCGAAGCTTCGTCTTCGGCCCAGGCCTGAATGTCCTCGTCTCATCCTTCTGCTCGTTTTCCTGATAGTTTAAGGACAAATTCGTTTAATTCGATTTGGGTTAAAGAGGAGGCGTTTTGCAGTACGAGTAAATCTACTTCACACTGTCTTTATCAACTTTCAACCGTTGTGACAACTTTCTCGTCCTGAGAAAACCGATTGGAATACTTCGCGCTCTTATTTCAATCAACAATTTTTAACCCAAACTACAGACCTGTGGAATATAGTCTTTCAGTTGTTATTTAAAACTTGATTTGAAATGAAGATAGGATTCTAATGATAATAATAATGATCTAATCACGGCTTCGTTTGTGAATTCTGATTTTCTCCGGGCTGAAAGTGATAACAGGCGCGCGCGCAAAAAAAAAAAATGAATTTTCGGCAGTAGACTAGTTTCTTCTTTGGCCAATTCTTGTTAAGTCCACACAATTTCGGGTGATTCTTAAACGAGTAGGAGACGGTAATTTAACGAGGTCACAAGGCGATTTAGGCATTCTTAATGGATGCACCGAAAAATGGTTGGGTAACCGGTTTGTGTGCTCTAAGCCTCACTTTGAAGCTGAGTCTACGTCACGCATGACACGGCAATATTTCCCAGTGAAAAGACGCATTAACTGAAAAAATATATATATTCAAAATACTTGGTAAACAATTGTTACTTTTGAAATACTTAATGCTTTAACATTTCAGAATAAAAAGTAGCGATATTAAAACATGACGTTTCGGCGACGACATGTCACCATTATCAAATGTAAATTATAATCCTTAATGCTTTAACGAAAGAAAAATTCATAGCTTTATACCATTAATAAACTTGGGGGAATTTCTACAGGAACTCTGAAATCTCGCTGGCAATGTTCAAAACTGACATGAATATTTTAAAAAACTCCTTTCGAATTTCAAAAATACTGGTCGCACACATGATGTAGATCAGGACTATAATATATCGCAAGAAGTCGCAATCGGTAAAAATTCTTAGTCCCCAACAGGGATGAATCTCAGTCAAGACTGAAATTCGCAATGTGATTAGTAATTGAGTCATTAAATTGACCGAGGAATTATACTTACGGTTCTCAGTTTCGTCTGTTGTCAGTGTTACAAGTAACAACGGGTACCTTGAGTTCATGAATATTATGCTCACGAACAAGCAGATGATCTAATATATTGTCGACTGCACAGCTGTTTAGTCACCTAAAGTTAATTACTTACGTACCTGGATCAGTTACAGGTGCGTCAAGTTCCTTTGACGCAAATACTACAGAAGTAAGCATGTAAATAAAAACAAGAGACTTTTTCTTCCTTTTATTTATCGATTACTCACATAATGGGTACGAATTACAAAATTTTGTTCAGTCAACTGAATCTTTTAAGATTTAAAAATTTTAAATTTTAAATTTAAATTTAAATTTAGAAACATTTAAACATGTAAATGTACATGGTGTTTGCTCTGACTAAAAGGTGACAGAGCAATTTGATATATGAGACACACCATTATTTTTTTGAAGGGGGTAGGGGTGAACTGAATCCGGAAAAAAATATTGTTTACAAGAGCAAAAATGCCCAAATAATTTTTTTTGCAGATCATACACACACAAAAAAAATTGTCAGCATGAAGATGCAGCGGGGAAAAATTGTTTGCGTAGACAACGACGCAGAAAGAAAAGGTTGACTTGAAAAAAATTTTATCATGTGGACAAACTATAAACGCAACCCACCCACGTCATAGCTAAGGTGTGCGCATGCGCGTCAGCTGAATCACAGGTACCCCAAGTTCTGTGAGAGATACTTTGCCTGAGTGTTGTAATTTGAGCGTCACGGCGACCATTGCGTAACGGCGAAAATATATAGGATCAGTGTATGGGAAAAAACAATTCCTACTTCAATTAAAAAATGCCAACGAGTTTTCGATAAAAAACCTACCTGAACTTTGTCTGTTGTTATTTCTCCTATGTGGTTTTGGGAGCGATTTAGCGCGATACCAGTGAGTTTTAGTTCCATTGTTTTTCTCTATATATATCCTTTCGGTTTCCCCGAGAGCTTGCTCGCACAGGCAATGGGTACAAGGGTGCTTACCAGGCGCAAAACACCCAGCTGGAAAGTTTTGGCAAACTGATATAAAATTGTTTGGCTTAGCCTGTATCCTGAGCTTAACAGAAGAAGGATGATATTCAAAATGTATCAGCATGGACTGCAACTCCCAGAAGGAGCAGTAAAAGTGCATCACCCCTACTCATTATTTTATTATTATTATTATTATTATTATTATTATTATTATTATTATTATTATTATTATTCGCCAGCTTATTGTGATACAATATTAATTTACAGAAATGTTTCATATGGGACGAGATGTACCAATTCATTTTCCAACCAGAATCTTTCGGATTTTCCTTGTAAATGGAAGCGCCCTTGAGGTCGAGGCCAGTGACGTCACTTCAGGCTTTAAACGCCGTCAGTCAACCAACAACGTGAAAGCTAATTAAGAATATTTATTTTAATAAATATTTCTGGTGCTATTGTTCTGATATTGATTCACCGTATTTATCCGAAGATAATTGGATGACTACAATCGCGAGAAATCAATTAAGTCGCACTTGAATGAGAAAGAATAAAAAGAACAATTTGCAATTTGCCTGTGTTTGTGTTGACGTCAACGGAACTGCTATTACTAATTGGCGTCATGTGTAATAGAATGTTGGTTTTGCTTCGTATGTTTCATGAAGGACCAAACAGAAAAATGTCTGAAGATCTGCTGTAAGTATAAAAATTCGTGTTCACTATCTTACTTTCTCAAACTGAGGCAAACTAGCATTAATTATTTTCTTTGCACTTTTAGTGCAGTCATGAACTCATCGGTAACGTGACAAATTCAATCATAATGGAGTATACAAATGAAAGCCCTCGCGAGCAGCCTTTTGTTTTTCGACTTTTTCATTCAAAAATTTTCGCGAACTGAATTTACACTTTTTTACTGCAATCTGTCTAAAACGTACGACCAATGCTATGATTTATGAAGCATTTAGGATTAAAGTGGGGATTCTGAAAAGGCGTGTATGCGTGCACTTCGGTCATGAAGGTCATATGAGGTTCTCATGATTGCAGAGAATTATGCGTAATCACATTTTCATGACTTTTCTCCGATAGTGCCGCAACGAAGTGATTAGTAATTGCCTAGGTAAGGTTTCTAACATTAACATTCGAGGTATGTTATACTATTCAGGTTTCCCTGAGTGAGGTTTAACGACAAATGCTCTGACACTTCTTTATTTTCATTTACTCCTGGAAGCTTTTACATGTTTCATTTTGCACATGACATGTAGTTATTTTATGATGCGACGTCACTGCACCGTGACTGGGAGAATGTTTGAGAGAACACTTTACTACAACGAATAACATGAGCTGTGTGCTGTTATATATGTGCGTGTACATGTGTCGGTTGACCGAGATTCACAAATGACGTATTTATCTTTTTCGAGAACCTCTCGTCTTCTTTATCGGACGAAAGTGGGCAGCGTTGTCTGTTTATTTTCAAAATTACGTCATTGATACCCATGTTTTTATTTCAGCGCTCATAAGAATACGACTAATGTTTCAAAACCGAGGTCACTTGGGATGAACAGCCAACTCTTGTGATTAGTCTGTGAACTCACGGAATTTTGAAATTGATCCTCATATTTTGCGCCAATAACTGGTTTATAGAAGCTACAAAACCAGAAGAGAAACTCAGGAACCACCAATTAAAAGGATTATATCCAATTGCAGAAAATTGAGAGGAAGCAGGAACACCACCGCTAAGCTTTTACATCCGTCTGTTCATATTTCTACACACAATCGTGATCTGAGACGCTGTGGAGTAAATTGAATATCCTTCAAGTCGTCGCCTCTTTAGGAAGAATTTGAAAAACATGAGCTCCATTGCTAAAGCCTGTCTACTGGGCCGAAGAAGCGTTGTGGACACAAAAACAAGATGCGATGAGACAAAATGGCTTCTACTATCTGACAGCAATTCCGAACTATCGGTGGAACAAAGTGAAATGATTGATCCTTTAAGAAGATCATCCTCTTTGAGGGGAAGGGGATTTCCACACGTTAACACAGGTGACGGTGATAATGTGAACGATAACATTAAATCATGTGACCGGTGTAGCTATTCTGGAATCATTGCAAAAGTGAGCGATCAAGTAAGGCCCTGTCTTCCCAGTCCGACACTTATGAGGCGACGCAACGCTATATGCGATGAGATTGAGAAAACAATGATTGCTTTGCCTGGAAGAACCTTGAGACAAAGAAGAGTTGACATGCTTCGAGGGATGGCTCTGGCGCAATTTTCTTTGTTATAAGACCAGCTGTCCACGCTGTTATCTCCAGTTACGTCAAAACCGAATTTAAAAATATATGTTTGTTGAACAGCGTGTTTTATTCACATGGCAATAATAGTGCTTTGCCTATGGGTGACTTTCTTTTCGTAAGCAAACTAAGCAATCAAACTATACTGCAGTTTGACTTTATACTATTTATTATGATGATGAAAGCCTTTTTCTTCTTCTTCTTCGTTTATGATTTATGTATAGAAAGAAACGAGGTCGCAAACTATCATTTTAGAAGACTTTTTCACTTAGATTTTTGTGCTTATCGTATAAGTCGTCTGCATGTAAAAACCCTGTCTGTTACAAGAGGTTTTTGTGTACAAATATTACAAACACGTTATGGATACATTTTGGTTCATTCTTTATTGTATTAAACGTAAGTATATACACCAGTCGTTCTAAAGCTTGTTCTGTCATCAACTTCTCTAAACAAGGTTTTGCGGTTGTCGACGGGACCGCTTGCCTACCAGAGAGAATGTCGGAAAATGTTTGCCGGTTAGAACAATCGGCTTCATTAAATCTCTTTTCATCAACTGTGTGATAGTTACTCCAAATTCTTGTGGCGATCTAGAAGGATTTTATCGCTTTGTAAAGGTCACGGTTTGACCTTTGGTGGAAAGTGTCTCTTTGTCAACTTGTCTGCGGTTTTCTGATCAAGTTGCAACCGTAAACGAATTCCATTTTATCAGAAGTAGCACGCCCAAGCTTAAGTCTGAAATACCAGCCGTCTCCTCCCCTAACCCACGCTGGGCGCGGGGGTGGCGGGGGGAGGGGGGAAGGGAGAGTTAACGTTAACGCCCCAGATTCAGACGTCTCCCACCGAGGTCTTCTAGCTCATCCGCACCTCCAGACGACTGCCAACTTCAGTAAGTCGGAACCTAGCAATCTAGACAAAAGATTCAATTCAATGTATATCCGACTACCCCACTGAAAGGGCTGACATCAATTTTTGTTCTACGTGTTTTGTCTGCGAGCGGCGACCATTTTGAATGATTTATGGAGGATTTTACACGGTAGCGTGAAGATATGAATTTTATTATCGAATGGTAAAATATTGTTTTTAACACGAGAAAATTCATTATGTAGACACGAGTGTTTTGTTGACTATTTGCACAAACAACCGTGAAAAGCGGAAATGACGTTATCAATATCTCACTAGTGAGGATATGGAAAATACGTCACTCGGGTCCCGGATGTAGTTTCGTATGAATTTTACGAGTGGTGTATTTTCCAGTAAAACACACGTGTCTATATAATAAAACGCGTATACGCACGGTCAAGTTGAGAACGCGAGGATTGGGACCGAGTTTTGGACTGACCAGTGGTGGACCATCGTCGAAAATTTCCGAGTGATTCCGGACCTTTTAATGCAAATTGGAAAGGTGAAAAATGAATGTCGTACCCAGACCTCCCACGCCCTGACGGAAGGGAAATCTCACATTTTCACATTTCCAAACCTGCAATGAGATCTGGCTACGAGATCGAGATTACCGAAACATGTGCAAGATTTAGAATTACTTCTGATCCACAATCTTTTCCGTTGAGATCCATCGACAAAAGGCTTGATTCGAATGCCCCCTTCGCGTTCCCCAACAATGCCCCGTTCCTTAGGCCGGGTCGCTAGGCCAAATTAGTAATGGTTGGGGAACGGGACACTACCTGCCGTGGTCCAGGTGGAATTTGGATGCAATCGGAGCCTTTGGAACGAATTTGTGGCTGTTTTCTGTCAGTGTATCTGGTCGTTTCCTCCGGCGGACTCCCCTACTTTGTGGATAGCTATGTAGAGAGAAGCCGTACGCGTTGGATCTGAAACTCCACGAAATCGCGTCAAATAAACCCAAAAACCACAAAGGACACCAAAGGAAATACAAAAGAGTTCAGGTGAGAAATTTTAATTGAAATTTAATCGTTCCTAATAAATTGTTTGCATTCAACTACGACAATTGTTTCCCCGTACAAACCCTTCACAAACAAACCCTTATAATTAGAAGCAAATGTCAAATTCTTGGCCTTCAAAACCGAACTGTAGGTACCCGCCCAGGGCTCTCTCTCTCTCGATGTTACCTACCACCTCACAGGAGACCTGGGACTAGCATCACTGGTGTAACGTTATACCGCTTACAGCAAGTATTGCGGCAACACAAGCGAAGATGGCTTCCACTGATAAGGTAGGAAGGGCTGTCATTTACGAAATGTTTTAGCCTTTTTCTTTTGACAGAAAGATGTTTTCTGTGTTTCAGCAATTTCTCCTCACTGGAGCACAGGTTGAAGGTGAGTAAGGCTTGTTTATTTAATTATTCTATGCGTTGCTCTTGTCTTATTACTGTCAAACCGAATCCATAGTTCCACCTACAGCAAGAACATTACAAATCGGTGCATTCTTTCACCACCCTTAATAACGAACGGCATTTTCGGTTTAGACGCTTTTGGATAATCGGCTTAAAGTTCTCTTGCCAACGATGCAGGTTTATACATTCTATATGTTTTCAATGTCATCTTCACTTTTTGAAAACCGTCGTAAGTCTGAATTAAGCTTATAGCACGGATTTGCCGTTTAAAGTTTAGTTTATTGAATGCATGCACCATTGCTTTGCGGTTGTTTGATAGCTTGCATAGTTATTAATTTTTCAGTGTGCTTTAAAGTTTTATGAAGCCATGCGATCAAATGATTGGTTGTTTTCTCAAAACAAACTCATTGTTTGTGTTTGGCCCATTTTACATTTTGAGTCAATCGATTCTAATTATAAGAACTTCATACAAACGTGTTTTATTATTCGTGAATGAATTGACTATCAGTTCGGCTTAGCCCAAATACTCATGGATTCGGAATTTCCGGACAAGTCTGCGTTTCGTGATTGTGAGTAAGCTTATTATAAACGCCCTGTGATTCAACTGGTGGCAGTCGCCATATATAATTCACATTTGCTTTTTAAATGTTAAGCTTCGTTCGTTCAGCACAATTAACTCAAAAGAAATCGCTGAAGGAAAAATTTACTTAAGTCCTTTTCTATTCATGAAAAATCTTTTACATTGTCTTGATTCGAGGACGGAATTGGCATGTTTTCGGATGAGTGGTTTTGTGGGATTTGTCTAGTTTCAACTTTCAATTTTCAAAAACGAGATCATTGAAATTGTATACTTAGCTAAAACTCGTGCACAATGGATTTGTGAAACAAAACTAGTCTTGTGTTTTCGCTTTTCAAAAGCCCTTGAATGTCCCACACGCCCAGTCTCTGATCCCATTATTTAAAGAACCCCCAAGTTGATTTTGGTTTAGATATAATTTATTTGATTTGGTTCTTGATAGTTTTGATATTTCAGATTGAGAAGGAATATAATATTGGCTCTCTGTCAAAGTTTTGCTTAAAGGAAGGAAGGGTGTGTCAACAATAACAAAGGTGGCACCTGCCACAGAAAGATTCAATTGTCTTTTGTCACCATACCACATTGTACCCATGAGTTAAATATTATAATTATTAATTTAAAACTTACACTGATTTCTTACAAAAAATTTGCTTTCTTTTCATTTTCATTTCACAAAGTGTTCAGAAATTAATGAATTGATTGTTTGGATATCACTCAGTGTAATACCATATATTATATTTTAATTCTTTGATGTTTTAAGACTTTTTAATTTGTTGTCGTGGACTGAACATTGTGTAAAATAAGTGTTTGAAATTATAAATCATTAATCCTCCTTTTGGCAATTTCTGCCAGCACCCAGTTGCTTTCTCATTATAACCTATATTTAAGCTTGGATATTTTTCAATTGTTATGTATTATAAGTTGTTCTACAAGACATTAAAACCTAGTACAGCTAGAATACACTCAGATAAATCCCAATAACTTTTGGCATTTTTTGCTGATGACTGTTTTATTCATCCATTCATTTTAGTATGGAAACGTAAGAGGTACATAGAATGTTACTGCAATGTAAAAGTTCATTTTTTTGCTGTTTTTGATTTTTTTCCAGCTCTGTCGAAGGTGTTCAAGTTTGCAGATGTGGAAGAAACAGGGTATGTCGATGTGGCAACAATCTCAACCCTTGCTGTTCAGTTGTTGGGAGCACAACTCAGTGAGAGTGAGAAAGAAACGATTAACAGCAAAGCAGAAAATAAAGCAGAGAAAGGTATTGGGTGTACGGTGTTCTGTTTAGTTTTAGTATTCAATGTACAGTTCCAGAAAAAACCCATACACACCCCACGGAGGGTCATTGGAAATTCCTAGGGTGGGGGGTGGGGGTCTTAAAAGTCAAAATTTTAGAAGCAAAGTATGAAGCTTAACTGGATTTGGGGGGGGGGGGGGGGGGTCAAGACAAAAAAACTTTCCAACAGGGGAGTATGGATATTTTTCTGGAACTGCTCAATTTACATACTGATAGTATGCCACTTATTAGGGAACTGGTCAAAAAAAAAATTATTGGCTTTAAAATTTGAGTTGAAACAAATTTCAGCTAGCAAGAGTCAACATCGCTAGATAAACAAGAAAAGTGAGGTTTGAATCTCATTGTCATTTTTTACTGCTGGATAGAGGGGTGGCTGTGCAATAACGACACCATCTTTTGAGGTTGAGGAAGTGGTTGCAGGCAGAGACCACTGTCTATTTTGTGGTTTGGTGGGACCTGTTTGAGTATGATTTTCATAGTACTGTTGACCACTTCCCTTAATATGTTAAATGGAATTCTTGTTGGTTAGAAATTCTGTGATTTAATTACAGCCTGAAATTCATCTCATGTAGCTTTTAAAATCTAAAAATGCTACTGGTCAGAAATGGCGAACATAATTGAAAGTTACAAAATTATTTATGTTAAAATAATTGTTTAAACTTTACACAGGTAAATAATTTAGCTGTTTAACAGGAGAAATTGATTCTGGCAGAAAACTGAGGGACATAGTACAGTGCAATGCGCCTTACTACAGCCACCCAACAAACATTTTTTACAAGTTAGCCAATTAGGATATGCGAATTTGATTATTTGTCACTCTTCCTTGTAAAGTTCAACAGGTAAGTGATGCAATAACGAATTGTTGAAAACATGTCGTTTTTTATTTTATGGCGAACTTGTAAATAAAAAAGTTTGTTGGGTGGCCCCATAGTAAGGCGCGTCGCACTGTAAAAGGAAGAGATTAAAAGAACAATGAAACATAAGTACAGCTGTAGTATAAATTATATTAATTTTTACTTGCATAAATGAATTTAATTTCCTCTTTTCAGGACTGCTGTCATACCAGAATTTTATAGAGATCATGATGGAAACAATGCAGTCTATGACTCACTGGGGAAAGTTAAAAACTGTTTTGGAAGGTTATGTTGGTTTTGACACTGTGCAGGAGCAGATTCGTAAAAAGTCACTCAAACGAGGATTTGAATTTAACCTGATGGTTGTTGGTAAGTAAAAACAAATTTATGAAAAAATAATACTTTTTTAGAGAAAACTGTGTATATTCATGTGCCCCTACATTATGCTACCCATTGATTTTGCAAACTTCTTCAAATAAATTTAGTTATGCTTAACAATACAATGCTACATGTATGAAGTATCCTAAATTTCAGCCATCTTCTCTTGTTGCTTACTGTACCCCAAGAGAGACCTCTCAGGTTATTGACCAGAGAAGGCTGAAACATGAATTTTATTTTATTTGAATCTAGTATTGATTTCTTGTTGTAATTAGTTTTCAACGTTATTAGGTTATGTATCACTAATTATTTCATTTAACATTTTTTTATGCACGGTTTTTTTACACAGCAAAACTTTCAGACTCATAACAATGCACTTTCTCAGTTTCTAAAAGAAACATACTTCTCCTCAATTTCTCTTATTAAAGTCTGTAAACTTTAACAGTAGGGATGAAAAATTGACTTGATAAAAAATTGGGTTAATCATTTAACCAACCCCAAAGCATGCTTACAATGTAGTTCAGTTGTAGTTGTAAGCCTTCACTGTATTTTTCACTATGAACTTTGTTTGGTCCTTGAGGTGCAACTGGCCTTGGCAAGTCAACCATGGTAAACACACTGTTTAAAGGAAGATTGAGTCGTATTTCATCAACTGGGGCTGCTGCTAACATTCCAAAGACAGCAGAAGTCAAGTCCGTTAGTCATGGTATGGTACAAAATTGAAGGGGTGCCTGGAAAAAAGCCCTAAGTGACTTCTGACACATTACTTGATTCTCCTTCCAAATTGCCTTGTATTCGCTTGTGAAACAAAACGAGAATTTGTCCTTACATCAAAAGTCACTGAGGACCTTATTCCACGCACCCCTTCAATAATTGTAAATTACTGACTAATAACCTACTGTTATTGATAATATCACTCATTTCTCGAAAGTCATATTTCTCAAATATCGTACTCTGCCTTACAAACCACTAATTCATCACAATCAATTCTCAGTACTAAGTACATGTACAGCTAGCACTACAGTGTATGTAATTTCCTTTTCTTTATTTTCAGTAATTGAAGAGAAAGGTGTAAGGTTAAAACTTACGATCACAGATACTCCAGGATTTGGTGATCAAATAAATAATGAGAGCTGGTAAGAGTGAAACATCAATTTTCCCTGTTTTTAAACAAATTAAGTTTTAAAAATACATCTGCAGCTGTAACTATTAGACTTTTTTGATGATTGTACATGTATAAATCCTATTGTTTAAATAACCATTTCATAGAACTTGTCTGATGAATTTTCTATTTTACAACACTTCTGAAGATTGTGAGCTTAAGATTACTATTGCATGCCCCAATGTTGATGAGATCGTAGCCAAATCAAATAATAATATGACGAGTAATATTCAAAGATTAGGGAGTGTGTTCAATCATCTCGATACCAGGCTCTGAGCAGTCCTTTGCCAAGTTGGTGATGATGTCATCTGCCCCTGCAATTAAAATCTGTGGAGGATGCCAGATACTGGACCCAAGATTCATTCATTCATTGATCAATCAACTGTCCCATACAATATCAACTCCAATCTGTGCTAGGAGCGCGTTCTTTCTACGTCAAATGCAATCAATGCACAGAGATCAACCTTGAATAATCTAAAACTTTTAAATAAGGAAAAGGATGCAAGTCATGTGCCTTTTTGCTTCATACTTTCCGTCACAGAAATTATTGAGCAGTGTAGCCAATCAGATCACTGTGCAGCATTTTTTAAAATAATAATCTTTATTTACTTTTTCATTTACAAACAAGCAAGTTACAAAGTAGTTATACATTCTCAGGAAAAAAAATTAAGCATAAGAAACAAAATTGCAACAATTGAAAGAACTAAATTTAAGTGCACTTATTCAACAAGTAAATGGATAAGAGATTGATATACATAGACTGAGATAGAAATAATCTTTTCACTGAAATAAATTATATTGCAACAGTATTGCCTGATACATGTACATGCACTTGATACACACCGATGCATATACACTTCATACACCTGGATAACACACACACACAAAACAAGTACAGTAGTGCAGTGCAGCATGATGGAATTCTAGCAATGTTTTCGGTTCTTTAAATTAATTGTTCAAAAGATTTTTGTTTGTTTCATTGCACATAAATAAATATTACATGCATACACACTACACATTTAAAGTAGGTTTGGTAATGGGGAAGCCTGAATTTGAAGCTGGGGACTTACAAGGTCCAGGCGAGCTCCTCCTAGTTTTACCCATCTTAATTTGTTGTTGTTGTTTGTTTGTTTCTCTTATTGTTTTAGTTGGGAGCCAATCTTGCAGTACATAAATGAACAGTATGACAAATATTTAAAGGAAGAGACAAGCATCAGTCGGAAGCCCAGAGTCCCTGACAGTCGAGTTCATTGCTGTCTTTATTTTATTGCACCAACAGGACACAGGTAGGAAGAGTCAACGAATCAATGTGCATTTGTACATGTATATTTCACATTACAGTACGGTGAAATTCTACAAACTAATAACAGTGTAATCACTAATTGTTTTGATAGTGCTTCTGTCACACTGTACAAGCCAGGTAATTCTAATTTTTTTTATCTCTGGGTGAAATCGTAAAGTGTGACCATTCGATTGAAAGCTACTGAGCAGTACTAATTGTTGCAGTGTTATTATGCTTTACAATGTTGTTCCATTACATTTTTGTCTTCGGAAGGAATTTCATGTAAATTATTGATATTAAGGGTGAATATTCAATTGAAGGCTATTAATGGAGCCTCTTGGTTGTCATTTTCTTTTTGTTCCTTGTTGTAAAATTTGTTTATTTTGATAATTTCTGGTTTGTTTTCAGGTTAAGACCTATAGATGTGGAATTCATGAAGAGACTGGATAAGTGTGTTAATATTGTACCTGTAATTGCCAAGGCTGACACACTGACTATTGAAGAGCGTGAAGCATTTAGACGGCGGGTAAGATTATTTGACATTGAAACACAACCAACACCTGAGCATACTATATACATGTATGCACATACTAGGTTAACCTTTTTAGCCGTAAGTTACATACCTTTTTTTTTTTCATTTAATTGGTAGAACTCTTTCATCCATGTTCACTTGATATGCCATTTTCAAAGCTATTGATCTTTGTATAAATTATTTAATAAATAATATCATATCAAAAACATTGCCATTATTAACAAATGTCAGTTTAAATGTGAAAAGAGAAAAGTTCAATAAAACTGTATAACAAAATCATATTATAATTATTCTAGCAATAATCAAAGATTAGGGAGTGTGTTCGATGATCTCGATCCCAGGCACTCTCTCCTTTGTGATGTCATCCGCCCCTGCAAAAAAATCTGTGCGGGGGAGTTAGGGGGTGCCAGATACGCGTCTCAAGATCCATCCACTCATTCAAACAATCAACGTTGTCACATACAATCTCGACTCTAAGTAAGAGATAAATACCGAAAACGGAGGTATTAATCCATATACATCCCGAGGGCCGTAGGCCCGAGGGATGTATATGGATTAATACCGAGAAACGGAGAACAATAGAAGCAACCTGATGTGTGCGTTTCTCGCAGTACTGCTAATGTAAATGAGGGATTTATCTGTATAAATCCCTCGTTTCAGTTAGTTTAATATTCATAAAGTATGTAAGTTAAATAAAGGATGTTGAATAACAAAAGAAAATGTGTGATTCATGAAATAATGTGTATTAGGAGTGTTTTCTTCCTACGTCGAATGCAGTTAAATTTACCACTAAATTACATTTATAGCTTACTAATTGTATGAAACTCTCAGTGTATCAATAATGGTTGATAACAGGTGTGTTGCAGACCACAAATGTATTAGGGAAAAACTTCCAAAACTTCTCAAACATCTAGGTGTGGTCCACATAATTATTTTGTATCTGCTTTCAATGAGTAGTAGACTAACAAGACCATTTTGGTGGGGGAATTTCATCAAAATCTACCAAATATATGTGTGAGCCAGAGAGTGATATCAAAAGTACATAATTATGTGCTCTTCTGGGACAAAAGGGTTAAGGGTGCTTTGAACTCCTCATGTTGCATGTATATACGTTCCCTTTGAACAGTATAGTTCAACACTAGCACAGCCACTTACAGCTGTACCTCAAATCTTACTAAAAAGCCACAACTCTGGTTTCTGAAAAATATGATGGTGGTTTACTGTCATTCAAAAATGTTACTTTATTGAACTTTACAGTTACGCGAGGATATTCAGAAAAATAACATAAACATCTATCCCATCCTTGAGAGACACGACCTTGATGAAGAGGAAGCAAGAACGACTTCTAGAATTAGGGTAAGAAAATAGTGTTTGGAATTTACAGCAAGTTGTTGTTGTAACACCACTGGTTATTAGGCTTGGTGCCCAAGGAGCAATAGTTTCCTCATTCATCAATTTAGTGCCCTCCATTTTGTTTAATTTCTGGGAGGAATGGGGAGAAAGCGCGGGAACTGACAAAATCCTGTTCAGACTGGTGCGCTTGCCAAGGATGAGTACCTGAGTACTACCTTTGGAGGTAGTACCCCTACTCAAGCACAATGCCAAGATTTTTGCTCAGGCACCCAAAAAAAAGCTATGTTCAGACTAGTATTCATGCCCAAGAATCAGACCTACCCGGGCACCTAGTCTAAATAGGGCCTAAGGATTTTTAAATGTAACAACAACCTGAGATTTATCTAGAAAAAAGCTCCATTGAGGTCATTGAGGGGTGAGTTGCATAAAATTTAACGTCGGGCATAACTGCTAATGCCTGACCTTAATCCCAGTCACATTCAGTATTTTAACATCTGACGATAGCATTTACGCCCGCCGTTAAGTTTTATGCAACTCGTCCCAGGTTGTTCTACTCTGGGCCTTCCACACAAACATTCTGGATCCACTGCATATGTTAAATAGTGCTTGTTATTCAGTGACAAGGCACTGCTTATTCAGGGACTGACCAATGAGCTTTGATTTACCACTGTAGGATCAGCTACCTTTTGCTGTGATTGGCAGTGATCGCTATGTCACAGTGTCAGGAAAACCTGTTCTTGGCAGGAAGACAAAATGGGGCCTCATTGAAGGTGAGAAGAAATTATTTGAGATTTTTACTCAAGCTGTATTTATTTTATTTTATATCATTTGGATAACTTAAATAATTTTTTATTTTATTTACTTATAGTTTATTCACTTTTTAATTAGTCTATTTTCTTTATAGGAAATATGATAATTACATCTACACAATTGAAGTGCATTGATGCGTTGTTTATTCTTATTTCAGTTGAAAACAAAAATCACTGCGAATTTGCTCTGTTGAGGGATATGCTAATCAAGTAAGCTACATTAAAATTTCATGCTATTAAATAAATATATAATGTTTAAGCTATAGACCATTTCCGACTTTGCTTTGAGCCTCATTATGAAAGCGAGGCTAAGTGCAAAGTTTTTGTTATGAAAATTGGTTTTCATTCATATATAAATGTAACTAATTTTCATATGAAAAGTTTTGCACTTAGCCTTGCCTTCATAGTGAGGTTCACGGCAACTCAGAAATGGCCTATTCCATTTAACTTACTCAAAACAGTACAGACATGTTTTTGCCTTTAAAGACTGAATACAAATTGAATACATATAAATATTAATTTTGCATTTAATCATTGTTGCATTACACTATATGTTAAAGTCAGATAACTAAATTTCTATTAAAGCACATTAAGTAGAAATGTAAAAATTAATGTGTTTCAACGTTTCAATGTTTTGAACATCATTATCAAGTAATAAAGAAATGACACTGAAAGCTGAATTTAAATTAACTGTCATTTACATTCAGTTTTCAGTAGCAATTCTGACTGCTTGGTAATAATGATCGAAAGGTTTCAACTCATTAATTTTTATTTATTTAAGTCTTCCATAAATTAATGTTTTCGCATCAATGATCTTGCTCTTCATCACATTCATTGATCGATTATTGTTGCTCTTCTCACAGAACACACATGCAGGATCTAAAGGAAGTTACAGATACTATTCACTATGAGAGCTATCGTCGTAAGCGTTTAACCGAAGAGAAACAGTCAGATCAGGTTGTGTTGACGAAAAATGTTGTAAACATGGATTGTCAAGAAAGCAAGATTTAGATTAGAGGAAACTATGTACCAGGACGTTGCGGCCATTTTAAATGGAATGAAATAGAGTAATATTTCCAATTTTCATAAAAATAACATTTGCTATTCTGCTAGGAAGGATTAAGATTTGTTTACCTTGCATTTTTTGATAATAGACCTTCGTAGCTTTGAAAATTTATACTATTATATAATAAGAATTATGTCAACCATCTTGTGAAGGTCTGGGCTATATACTTAGCTATATAGTGTGGTGGTATCTCTTCTGAGCGATCATCCAAAACAGTACAAAAGGTGGTCACGTTGAGGTACGAGATGCCTCTGGAGAACATCATGATTTCACTGAAAAAAGAGGAAAACTCGTAAGTTCGTTACCAAGGACAAATGGTCGCTTAAGGTTCCTCTGCAGTGTTTATTGAAAAGGTCTGTTTTAGGAAAAGGGAGCTGTTTCTGTGACTAAAATAAAGTACTGTTTTGGGGGTTAACTGTAATGGGACTCTGCTAAGTTAGGGCCAGAATACAGTGTAGTTGTTACTTTTTGAGTTAAAATGCTAGGTCTTAGACTAGCGTGAGTCCCAAGTGGGCTGTAACGGTTTTGGTGCGGCCGTTTTGACCCAAATTGCGACCGAAATAGTTCCAGTGATGGTTGAATCACCCTGGGGTCACAAAGGCGAAAGCAGAACTTTGTGGCTAAAACAGATCTTTGGAATTGACACTGTACTGTCTCAAAATAAACATTCTTTCCAAATTTGTGATGTTCTTGAAAAATCACTGCATATATTTGGTGATTTTCTGTGTATTTCATATTTCGGAATTTCTTGTTAGGAAACATATTACATGGAAAAGAAAGAATGAGACAGGGAAAAATGGCTCCTTCGAGACGAGCAACTACAAAGCAGTAATAATTCGTACAAAAATTATATCCTCAATTTGCGTGCACTTAGCATACTACTATAAAGAATCAAAACAACTGTCGGCAAACAGCATCCCGGTAGCACAGGATACCCAACACTGCGACTCGGATAACAAGGCTTACTTTGCTAGTTCTACTGTTGTGGCAATATCTGCTACACGGTAACTATTGTGTTTCGTATGGGCATCTAATGGCGGAAGAACTTGTATTAATATATCTCAGCTTGTGCTCCTTAGTATTTCTCTTGTAACATGTACGAACCGAAAATAATTAAAATGGATAAGGGCAAAAGGTTCTTTTGGCTTTCGTTAAGAAGCCACAAGCGTTGCCAAATTTATAAAATTTGTATTTGTAATTGTTAAAATTAAGCGTTGACTTTCTCAGGACAAAACTGAGGAAGTGCTTTATTATACAAGAAAGATAACTTTTTTCCCTCAAGCTTGTATGAATAATTTGTAAAATATGATAAATTGAAAGTTCTTATTGAAATATAAACACGAACCACTCACAGAAGTCTCAAGCAGCTTGGAGTGATGTTTTACAAAAGGAGTCTAACCTGCAATCAGCCGGGCTGCGGACATTAGAGAGCGCACGACCAAATAAGAGCGCTGCTAAAATTGGGTCAGATCGCAGGGTACAATAATATCTCCTAACTCACCCCGTTTCACAGACTGAAAACAAAGAAGTCGTGCTGTATTTTCTCCATTAAACATCCCCGTAAAGGCGCTGTTACACTAGGCAATTTTTAGTGCAACTTGCTTCGCAATTTCGTTGCGCCGTTGCGACACAAGTTGCCCGAAACGTTGCCTAGTGTAACATACCCTGAAATGAACATGTCGCCCAGCGGTTTTGTTGCAGTCACCGTTGCACGAAGTTAGAATCGACTTCCACCTCGTGAAACGATTGCGGCAACAAAACGTTTTAGCGCAAGTTGGACTAGGCTACAATTCGGGCAACTTGTGTGGCAATAAAATTGCGAGACAAGTTGCAGCGGTTTTTAAAAGATGGGACCCGTAACGAAATAAACGCCCTGCCTTTCGTTCACCTGGTGTAGCTGATTGTTACTGTGTAGCATTGCACACAAAGAAGAGGGCGAAAGAGGCTATGGTCAAGTACTTATCTTATAATTTAGGACCAAACGTGATGGCCTTAACCATCAAAGAAATTTCATTCTGTAATCATTCATTTTTTCATGAATTCATTTGTTTGTTTCCATAATATAGGATATTTTTAATGTATTTTAGCTCAGTGTGGTAATTTCTTTTTAGTAAATTTAATAGTTATAAGTTTTTAGTTATGGCAGGTCCATATCAGCTCAACATGCTGCCAGAGACTGGTCTGCTTTGCTAAAGAAGTTATGTATGTTTATTTACCGTAGTTTTATGAGTCCGTTTCGTTTGCACGAGCTGAAGTAACGCCGTGGAAGTTTAATGGAGAAAAAACGGTTACAAGGAAATATTTCGGTTACTTCATCTATTTTTTTAAGCCCTTTCTTTTTTTATTATTATTATTATTATTATTATTATTATTATTATTATTATTATTATTATTATTATTATTATTTCATTCTAGAGATAAAGTTAAATGTCAGTAAGGAACTCAGTGAAGTGTACGCATGATTGTGGAATTCTCTTGATCATAGGTGGACTTTACTTAACCGTAACATAACGTGTAATAGCGAGAATTTGATTTAGTAATAAGAAGTGAAAAAACAAGTGATGTTGGTTAAGAAATAAACCGGCGGAGGATCAAAACGATACCATATCACTGTCACGTGAAGCCAGCTATCCAGGCACTTCACTGTGTATGCGAATCTTGTTCACGACCCCACCGAACTAAAAAAATGGAGTAGATACTGAGCACAAGAATATCGATCAATCTACAAATTCTCAATAGCTAGTGGCGCGCGCGCGCATTTCGACAAGGAACTCTCCGGAACTCTGTGTATATAACAGCTTGATCGTTCGGAAACATTTCCGATGAAAAAAAGTTTTAAGGGAAACTTAGTCAAAGTTCTTTATTCCTAAATTTGAGTTTTCTTCTAAAGTAGTTTTAAAATTTTTTGACATCTCTTCCCTTTTATTTTCACCATGTTATTTTTTGTCTGTTATTGTTCTAAAGTTCATTTATTTACGTAGTCGTTCTAAACTAAATCTAGCGTCATGCACTTTATGATGTAACAAAGTGATGTTCCATAACGAAGATTGAGTTTTTTTCTCAATGGTCATGTTTTTATTGACTCTGTCAAATCATGGATAAAATAGTAACCTTTTTCGGTTATATATCAAGTTACGTGGCTTCTTCCAGAAGGAATGGAAGAAGCGATGAGGAGAACAGCTCAAATGCGAAGAGATCACGCAAAAGCCAAGAAAGTTCTAACGACAGTGGTATTAACTCCACAAAGGAAGAACTTAAAGGAGAATCATCTGGTGTGAAGAAGCTGAATCGTTCGAAGACTAGCGCTTTTACGGAGGCTAGTCTTGATACCCTCCGGGGTGAGGTGCGCGTGATCAAACCTTCACCAGTGAGATTCGACAGCTTGCAGAGTGATTCCGCGAAGAAGTCAGCCAAAATGAACGTTTTTAGCGATAAAATTTCATCTATTTTCCCACCTGTTGATCGTCACAAGTCATCAACGACGAATGCCAGGATAGATGGTATCAAGACTTCAGTAAAGGACGAAAATTTGGCAAGACCAAGTTTTCAGGGATTGAACAATCCACATACGGCTGGAACTTTACCAAGCGCGTATAGGCAGCCGGAAGAGTTGCTGAGCAAAGAAGCACATCGCGGGAAAGGAAATCCCTGTATAAACAAACACTTAAGAAGGACCAAAGGTCTCCCGAACATTTTTTCTAATGTCGGAAAGTCTTTTGTTGAAACCAATCAACTGGCCGTTTTCGATCGGGCCTCGTTTAGGAAGAAACCCGCAGGTGACAAGGAGCCCGTTGTTCCGGTCGAAAAGCCCGCGATGGAGGATAGCAGCGGTTATGGGAATGGGCAGAAGTCCCGGATGGAGGTGACGGAATTGCCTAAAGCCAAGAAGAAAAAGAAAAAGGACAAGGGAAAGGGCAAGGGGAATGAAGGGAGACAGGATGAAGAGCATGGGAAGGAGCGATGTCGCAATGCACAAGAAGGTGGAGTCAAGGGGTGCGATGAAGGTATCAGTCGGCAATCGGAGCAGGAACGAAAAGTAGCAGAGAAGGCCACAGCTGAGGATACCGAGGGCATGAAAAACAATTCAAGACGACAGAGGCCAGGGACAGCTCTTGGACGGTGGATTAAAAGGCGTAGTAATGCTGTAGCCCCAGCACCGCTTGATGACTCTTTTAGTGAGGCGATAGGATGCGCTCAAACAAAGGATCAAGGATCCCTGGTGAACAAAGAAAGGGTTGATAAAGATGCTTCCGAGAGGGGTGATTTCTGTCCATCCACAACGCCTCGTGTAACAACAGTGCTGGTGAGTGAGTGCCACGAGAATGTGTCCATACTAATGCCAAAAGGAGAACCACGAGTGAGTCCAGAAGAGGATGTTCAAAGGAACATTTGTAACAAAAAGGTTCCTGAACAAGTGGATGGGTCTCCAACGGAAATGGTAAAAGATGAAGAAACTTGCAGCACGAAGCCAGCAAAAGAAGAAATACCCCTCAGAGTGAAAGATACTCCTATTGTGCCCTCAAAAGAGCAGGAGAAAAAAGCCTTCCCAGAGGAGGCACGTGACTGCAACAACACAAAACGCGAAGAGGCCTCAACTGGAATGGTCCCACCTCCATATCCAGTTAAACGAGATTTGCTGAAAGAAACCTTAGAGAATATCTCTTTGGCAGCATTGAACGACACAACACAACAACCAAAGGTGTCCATGAAAAAGGAATTGAACATCAAAAAGGTGGAGAGTCCTTTCCATCACATGAGAAAGGAACACGTCGAAGCATGCGATCAGGAACCTATGTCTTCAACATTAAAAGCAGGATTTGGCGGCAACTGTGAAAACGTCGAAAGAGCAGGATTCGAGTCGAGAAGTGGCGTTTCTCAGTCATCAAATTTAAAGGAAAATTCTATCTTGGTGCCTTGTAAAACAATTTTGGTGAAACAAAGGCCTGTGAAGACTGTAAAGAAGAAATCAATAGCCGAGGATAGCTCCAAAGTTAAAGGGAAAAGAAAGCACAATACCAAAAGAATTGCTGTCGAAAGTTCACCGCGAGACAGCTGCGTTGATGCTGGAAAAGTCGCTTTTCCCAGTGATTCAAATTTTCAAAGTTCTGAAACATTTGAGATAAAAAAAGGAGTTGTAAGCAGCCAACCAATCAGGGAAGGGTGTAGCTTATCCGGCAAGTCAGTAGTTCAGAGAGGATTACCGTATTTAACCGAGCCTAAGAATCAGAATCGAGGAGCTATGGGTAATTCTCTGTGCAGCGCCACAGCAAACCCAATGTTCCCTCTCCTTGGACCAAACCAGGCCACTAGACAGGCATCCACTGTTCTCCCAACATCCAATCTACATTTAAACAGCGAACAATGTGCATCGAGTAGTTTTCATAACACAGCAGAAAAGCCTAAATGGCAAGGCGGAAAACCGTGCCTGCCCTCTATCAAACCGGAGAGAAAACAAACTGTGGAAAATTTCCTTGACAAATACAAACGGAAGCAACAGAAAGAGATAGAAGACGATTTCGAAAGCTGGGGAGAGCACGAAGAACCTGAAGAGGTCAAACGAATCCTGGAGCGGCCATTAACCGCCAGATTACCCAGATACCCAGCTCACTGGGAACCGCTTCCTAATGAACGTCCTCCTGGCAGGGGAGGGCAGGGGTACTGCCTTGGGGTTCTTTGGAAAAAACCTGAAAAGAGCTTTTTATCAGAATCCTCCAGTGAAGGTAAATAACAGTTTTGTATTACATTGTTTGTAAGGTAGGTCAGAGGAACTGTTTAGCCTAAGATAGCCTGTTTAGGGTGTATTGAGTTGAAGCTTGGTACCTTCCTACAGAAGCAATCTTTTACATCGAATATCAGGGCAATGGCGTCGAAGTCTGCAGCCCTCAACCAAGAATTTACTAGCTGTTCCCAAAACACACTCAATGGTCTATGGGGGCCGTGCTTTCTCTATTGCTGCGACAAGACTACTGAATTCAATGCCGAGCAATAAGAAACGCGGACTCGTTATCTAAGTTTAAATCTCTTGTGAAAACCAAATTATTAAAGTTAGACATAAGTTATTTAATCATGGAATTGTTGATGACATTTTTAGGTGCTTTGAATTATTGAAATGCACAGAGGCTTTTAAATGCGTCATAAGAATTGCGTTTAATTATCATCATCATTATTATAATATTTGTCACTATTCATACAGATCTCACAAATCTGACACCAGAGGAACCAGAAGTTCTCCAGCCTGCCGTACACCGCCCAAGGACCCCTCAAACCAGTTTGCAGCTGTTTGATAATTATCCTTTTCCAGGCCTCGATGACAAGGACGAGGAACCGACGACTTGGTGCAGAGCTTTGCGCGTGCGCCCTAGGTCGCCTTCCCTTTATGCTCAGCAAGGACACATGATCAGCGATGGTGTGGATATTGAAGATGTTGAAGAAATTTTGTAACGCAGAAGCACGCTGTGGAGGAATTTCAATTTATACGAAGCATCATTTCGTCAATATATTAGAATTTGAACGCCAGGGTATTTGTGTTCAGGTAAATCAAGGCCTGGGACACCTATATACTTCAAAGGGGGTCGTCTAAACTAAAAAATGTTACAGAACATGCCCAATAGGTTTGATGTGACAAACCACGAGGCTACCAAGGCCTGTTTTGAAAAAAAGAAAGAAATTATTAAATCCTTTTTCTTATGAACATGGAAAATAATCTTGTAACATTTACTTAGCAAAACCCTTGCAACAGCAGATGGAATGATTATAGCTATTTGCTGCCTCTCTACAGAAACACAGCCAGTTTGGAGGGAAATAAGCGGGGGTATGGCATTTGTAAAAGTTGTGCCCAAAAAATTTCAAATATATTTGACCCAGGCCATTAATCCACTTGAGTGGACGCAGTTTTAAATGGAGCTCCAAAAGTATGGAGCCTTATCGAAGAAAATTGATTAAATCGATTAAATTGTGGAAATCTTCTTGTGTGTTTAATGATTTATCTTCTTTTCCCGTAAAACTCTTCTTTAAGGCCGCATGACACAGTAGTGATACGTAGTATTTAGGCTGGCATTGAAAATGGCCGCATAGATGATTCGGTTAAGAAAGAAAAGATATTTCGCACGAATGACATGTTCATCGGACGTGACTAAGTTCTTTAAGACAGCCGGTTTGGGGAAAAAGTGTTCTCAGTAATGGAGTAATCGTTTATAGAGGAGCGGTCGTAAGGGAGGGTTCCACAGTACTGATATTTCTCAGTTTGGACCATTCGTAGTTCATCAATCAAAGCTAACTGAGTGTCTTATCAGATTCACTAAAGGAATCACATCAGATGGACGACCTAACGGATAATAGCATCTAAAGGAGGTTAAAAGTCAAGCTATTGACTTAAAAGGGGTAAATTTTTCGTCTTCAGTCGCAACAAAATGTACAAAAACCAAAACCAACTGTCCCTTCCAAAGCGTTGCTTTCCGTGCTTGGCACCTTTTGAGTTTAACTTTAAATTTCTACTGGCTCACAGCATTTTTCAAAGGGTCATTTTATACTCTGTTCTCACACAAAAGTCTAGCTTAGAAAATCCACTGTATAGAAAATGATGGCGGTTGTAAATTTTTTCAGAATACCCTGCTAACTTAAAACTAGGCGCATTTAAAGCCATATTTTTGCAAAATTCGCCCATGTACTAGCAACATTATATTGTGTATGCTAGGTTTTACGTTTTTTAGAACTTTTCTGTGCGTTTTTATCAGCGTTTTTATGGTTTTCGTGCGCTAAGAATTATAGGTAAATCTGCCAGTCGCCGCCATCTTTTTTCACTGAGTACGGTGGTTTTTCAAAACTACTGCTTCTGGAATTCCTGAACTTTTCAAGTCCAAAGTACTCTCAAGTACTTTAAGGCTTTGTCCTTCAAATACCCCCAGCAAAGATTTTAAGGAACCTCTATTCTCTGTCGAGAAAAGAATTAACACTAAAGAGGAAATTCATTCCATAAACTGCCTGACTTTCTTGACGAAACGGAAGTCTTCCTAAGTGTCACGTGACATTTTTTGGTTAATGACGTCACATAACTTGTTTTTGAAAATGGTTCCTTGACAATCGTCCATTGTTGGAAGAACAATATGGGTGAAAAAACAATACTTAGTTAGGATAAATCTGAACTTATCATTCAAGGCTTCGTGAATCTAACCGCAGTATCCTTTGACAGTCTGACCAAGTTCATGTAACAACGGCAGCCATTTGTCTTTACTGCGCGCGCAGTGTTCATATCCACTGATGGATATGATGTCACTTCAGACTGTAACTGACATGTCACCGTGATCTATTCAAAGATGCCCGAAAATGGCCAAAGATGTCTGATGATTTCGTAAATCGTCTGAAACATCCCGATGCACACCAACATTGGTTTTGTTTCACCGTTCTTTACGACTTTACTGAATTCAGTTTCTTATGGCAATTGCAAGTGGCTCTAACAAAGCATGCGTGTCTCTACCAGCAGGTTGAAAAACGTGCGGTTTAAACCTGAACCGGCTCATTTCATCTGCACTATTTTCATGTTGTGTGTTTATTATGCCTGTTCCGTGTTAATCTGGTCAAGTTCTGAACATTGTTAGGGATCTTCCTGATTGAGGAAACTCCCGGAATGGAACTTAACTGATTGCCAATGATAGCAAAGCCGTCAAACGGACTGACCACAGTCTGTAGGCTCTGTAATCTCTGTTTTCCTTCCTCTTTCATGATGTTCTCTACTTTGGTTCGACATTCCTCGCACAGTTCTTCCACTTCGCTGCTCAACAGAATTGCCTTATCCGACTCCTTTTCATCACCACCTTCCATTTCCATGGCATCTGTTTTTGGGATTCAAAACAAGGCATTATATTTTTAAAAGTACGTTTCTATATATGTGCGTATTATGCGTATTGAAGATCCGGTATGGCTTGACTTAATTAATGAGGGAAAGGACTGAAACATTTTTGTCCAGAAATGCACCTAGCCATGAATTTGCGTACTTTATATAAGACAGACCTTTTTGTCGTTTTCATATGACTTCATGTTTGACAGAATTATCGTTTTGTTTTAAGTCATTATTATGGTTAGGGGACACCTTGTGGTGTTTGTCATACCTTTCATCTATCAGATTCAAGCTCTCAAGGTAGAAACCTTATATCTTTAACCCCTTTTTTCTTATTTTTTCACGGGTTTGACCGCGGATGCACGCGCAAAGTGTCAAGGTTTATTGTGCTACTCACCGTTGACTTGGTTGATGCGCTCTATTCTGGGCTTGTAGTAAAAATATTCCCAAATAAGGCCACCACTGACAAGAACACCAAAGAGGGCGAGAAGGATGATGAGAAATTCATAATCGTCGAACAAGCTGGACGACTCTTTCTTGGTTTGGACCTCAGAAACGGATTCAGATAATGACTAAAACAAGGAAAAGGATTAATTAGCCAATGGGCATTTCCTAGTAGCTTTGAACCTCATTATGAAAGCGCGTCTTACTGCAAATTTTTTATTACAAAAATTACTTTTTCATTCATTTTGCAAACAAAACTAATTTCATACTTATCCTCGCTTTCAAAATGAGGCTCACAGCAACTCGGAAATGACAGGAAGCAAAAATGATAGCTTGCAGTGCAACGACTGACTCCAGCCATGCCCGTGCCCAAGGCTTTCCCTTACGAATTGCTGAATGCTGTTGTATGCTGCGGTAAAAATGTAAATGTATTATCCACCGTGCACCTACTAACAAAACAACAAGAGTCCAACAAATCTGGACATCAAGTCGTCTTAACAACTCCATCGGCCACACTGTCAAGGCCAAGCTCGCATATGTGCTAAGTACTAAGCAAGTTTCTAAAATATATCTGGGCGTCTCAGTTTACTTTTTCTGTTGATCTAACGATTATATTTCAGATGCCTTCCACCAATGTTCATTTAAACCTTACAAGAAATTAACTCTGTTACGAGGATCCATTATTATTCTCCAATCAGCTCCCTTCAGGATTAAACTGAACCATTCTGCTCGTTTTGTCGTTTTGTTCTGCGGTCAGAGCCCTGGTTGACTTCTCGAAGTGGAAGGAAAGGCTCTCAGTACTAACATGGGGTATGAAAACCTGAACGCAATGCTAAATGTAACTCTACAATGGGCTGTCGGCAAGCATCCTTTCCAAAGGAAGTAGTGGGTGAGTCTAAGTTCAGCTCCTTGCTTCCTGTTACAGAAACTTTGGAGTAAAGCATCGAGTGCAACTTGAAATATTTAACTGTTGGGTAAACAGTTACTAAACCGACAAGAATACTCTTACAGAATCTCTTCACGCTCGCCATTACAGTAAACAAGCTTTTCACTTGATACAACATGTTCCCACCTGTAATGCTGTCATTTCAAAGGCCTCACTGCTCGCAAGGTCGTTAGCACATTTCTTTATCACATCACAAATTTGTGTTGAGTTGTGTGGAGGCCTGACGCTCATCCCGATGTAGTAGTCGTAGTCTACTATCCGTCCTATTTCCAATGTATTGTCTTTAAATCGTTTCATGTTTGATACGGCCACATGTCTATCCAGTAATAAGCCGTTTACACTTGGATTCTTCAGTGATTCGATCATGGCTTCCAAATCGTTTAGTGCTAAAGAGAGAAAAGCAAGTCGACGCAATTTGCAACCACATAAACATTTGTAAACTAGCTTGCTCTCAGACAGAATTATTTATAGGGCTATAATTAGTATATGTAATTCCATGGTTTTAAGGGGTATTTGGGATAAACACCTTAACGGTAGCATTTCAAAATTGTCGAAATAGCTTACCAATATATTTAGCTCCTTCCGAGACTGCCGCCTGCTTTGCCAGGCTTCCGTTTAATACTGCAACCTAGCATTTCAAATGTACATCGCATATTAGTATAGTATCTACCAGGGAGGAGTCCAACCACCTCACCCCACCGCCATGAAACACAGAATTGTCAAAAACTTACTTTTTTGCCAAAAAGAGCCAAGTCTTCCTCAATCTCGTGCGTCAATGAACTTGTGAAGTTGGCTGTGAGAACAGAAAAAGCCACCATTCCCAATAACATCCACAGGATACTGTAAAGACGCGCTGGGACAGACTTGGGTGCTGTATCGCCGTAGCTGCAATAAAAGCAGATTGACACATTACTTTTAAGATTGTACAATATCACAAAATCAGCGGCCGGTTTCCTTGGATGGACTTCATGATCATCCAAGGCAGTAGATACACGGCACTGCGAGCAGTGAAATTTAAAAGCAAGCAGACACAATCTGAGGTTACGAAATGACTCAATAGTTCTTCAGTAATACTCTAATATATCATTATATTTGAATTTGGTCGAGATTTTAATATTTAGAGACATAGGTTGTAAAGCGCTATTGATCTGTCATTGTAAATAGCGCTCTAGTAGTGATAAATTATTATTATTATTATTATTATTATTATTATTATTATTATTATCATCATTATTATTATTATTATTATTATTATTATTTTCATCATCATCTTCAGGGTCATTCACAGGTTTGTTTCGGTGGAATTTCTGTTCAGAAAGGCATTACCCGCGTCAGAAAATGGGATTAAATTGTGAAGGAAAATCCGGAGCGTTTTCTTTAGCAAAAGGCCACCGCAAACTTCCGCAACGCTGAAAAACTCACCCCTTTGATTTTGAAAGGCCAAATAACATTTTCAGCAAGTCAGCCGAAGCTCGTAAACTGATAGACATAATTCAATAGACAGTTACCGGACTTCTTTCTGAACATCTTACTGAAAGATGATGACGAAGCTGGCTTTATAGGCGGGTGTGACCGCTGACAGCTACTTACCCGACTGTGGTCATGGTAACGAAAGCCCACCAAAAGCCTTGCCAGGAGCCCTGTATGAAGGATGGCGGGAAATCTATGGGATTTTTACGACGATCCTACAAAGAGAGGGATAAAATCAAACTTACATGTAACATTGCAGCTGGCACGCAATCTCGTTATCAATATATTCATATTCCTTTTATCTTTATAAATTTTCTGGCACATTGCAGACATCATTTCTTTATAGTTGTTGTCGTCATCTTTAGCTCGACTGAGTATCAGCGCATGCGCATACTGCAAGAAGCTGCTCCATGGTTAATAGAACGAAAAACTGATTATTTGACAGCCAACATTGAGGTGGTAGTGAAATCCTAAATTGTGCTTACTTTGCATTTATAAACCTATTTTCTGGTTTTCTTTTCCTGTGGTACTGTTTGGTATAATGTCAATCTAAAATTTGATCGAGTCTGTGGATGAAATCAAAGTATCTATTTATTCGGTGCAGCTAGCGGTCTTACGATTATGCTATCATGAAGAGATGCGGAAGATGTTTTCGCTATTCAACCTGTTGTTGTTGTTGTTGCTGTTTTGTTATTTTTATTTTTCAACGAACTTTGTCTTGTTTGTTTGTTATGTTTTTTGACCCAGTTTCCTTCAACACTTAGTTTTCAGTGTCAGGTCTATTTTACAGTTTTTATTAAGGGTGCTCGTGAAACTTAGTAAATCTTTACCATTCCTTACCAGTATCCACATAAAAACCCCGGATATCACCGTCAGGATGAGAGTCAAACCTATGATTTGTCCTCCATTGATAAACGAGCGCCCAAGCTGCGTCAAAGGCTTTAACACATTTCGTTTAACAATGAAGGCTGGACCTTTGGAGTGATACACTTTAATCGTACAAGGATCCGCATCAGCCATGCTTGTTTTTATCATAACTGGCATCAATATAGTTGTGTTTACAGTGATGTTCGATTGTTGTGTCGCCCGCAGCAGGCGTTTGAAATCCTGAGTCTTTTGAAGCGGATTGTTGTTCGTTTTATAGAAAATCCTCTTTTCAGGTTTGACCATCTGATGAAGGAAATCATAAAGGAGTCCTGCAAAGGAATTAACCTCAGATATATCTGTGTTTTAAACCACGTAAAAGTTCAAAATAAAAAGTTGAATTGTTCAATAAATTATGAAAGGTCATCACTTCCGTCATTGTTTTCCGAGATCGAAGATTCCACAAGCCTACTTAACATAGGCTCATTAGACAACAATTGGAATCACTGCACGTTTTTGCTTTTTTTAATTTTAAATGATCCAGTGGGTTTGGGAGACATAAGTTGAATTTGCGGTGTACAAAGTTAGTCTGCTTTGGAGATCAAGTAATGATAGTCCATACTCAGGTAATGATACTCCTTAAGGAGTGTTTACGCTGGCGATTTTTCCGTTTAGATCGAATTACACTGAAACTCGCTACAAAAATCATTGGCGTCAAAACCTCAATCAGTTTGTGAACTGACTTCGCATCATGCTTTAGTTTGTGTTATCCATAAATGTTAATTGATCACGGTGCTATTAACATTTTGCGTTTAAAACAGCTGACGAAAAGTATGCAATCCTTTACGTTAACAATTATTACTGATTCGTTTGATATGGAAGAAACAAGTCACCATGCAGGGGAGTATTTTTAACCAAGCCAGCTTTTTCAAGTTTTTTCTTTTCTTTTCTACCAAGTCATCAGTTAACTATTGATGGCCATGATTATTTTGCCTGGGGATATTTTTTGACATAATCAGTTTTCTGCCTAGAGATATATTTTAAACTTAACAGCGAGGTAAAAACTAGTTTCATTCAGGTCTGGTTTTAGAAGATGTCGTTTGGGTACAGAATAATAACCATTAATATCTTGAGCAGTAACATACTCTTATACTTATTACTCTCACACAGCAACCTCATTTTTTGTTTGTTGCCGAACAAACAACTTTAGTAACGTCATATAACAATCATTCTTCATATATTAAGACAAACGCTATTTAAATTTGAATAAAGGATAAAAGCTTTTGAACACAAATACTGTTCAATTTTACTGTCATGGTCAAAAAGAGAAGGAGAGATTTCATGATAGTTTATATAATAGTATTTCTATAGCTACTCAGATAAGGAACTCACACTAAGAATAAGAAACTTCACCCAGTAACAAAATGAATTTTTTTTCTGCATTAAATTTACTTGGAAGCGAACCAAGTTTTCTTCAATAAACGTCTGCTGACGGCATTTCGGCAAGAACCTATCCATTGTAGTAATATTTGTGAGTGGTTTGTAATTATTTGAAATAAACCTGAGGTTTCATCTAGGACTGGAGTCAGACTTTAGCAGATGTATTTTATATAATTATATTGGTCAGAGGAACCAACCTTTCGGCTTCTCAGATGAAGAATTGTATATGTAAGGCTTGATATTGGACCACTCCACCTCAAAGCTTAAACTGGATGAAGACAGCTCGTTGCAGTTCGACGAACTATGAAATTGCACATTCCCAGCTACGATAGTTGATCCGAGAAGAAAAAAAACAAAGTCTGACATAATGTTATTCAGCATTGTAAAGACGAGTAGAGACTATCTTCCAGGTTGTTTGACAGATTAAGTTTTAAGGATGTATACTGATACAATTCGCCGAGTAATAAATTCCCCTCGCTTTTTCAGCTGCTATGTCTTCACGGTGCCATACGCACTTCCATACAGAAGGCAATATTCTCGCCTGAAACACTCACTAAGCCATCCTTGTTGCCATAGGCGAACGAAAGACGTTTGGGCAAAACAAACTAGCTTTCACAAGCAGACTTCTTATCAAGTAAATTATTAATAGCAGTTGAAGATACAGCTTCAGTCTTTTTGTGTTTCATACAGGTGGCGAACTGAACTGACTTGTGCCAAAATCAGTTATTACATCTGCATGGGGATCACCCTGTGCGGTGAAGATTCTTGATAACAAACGTATCTCCGCGATGAAAATCTGACTCACAAAATAAACTTCTCTCAAACAGCAGACTATAGGCTCATACTAAGTCTGCGTCTGAAAGGACTGGATCTCATTAATATGTAATGCTCAGCGGGATGGCTGGCCACAACAATCGCTAGCCTTCTTTGTCTTTTTAACTATTATTATGGCGTTTTCGCCTGTGACTTCCACCCACTTTGGAGTGACTTTTTGTGAATTTTTCAACGCAGGAATTGACATTGACATCTAACGCTATTAGGCTGACAAAAAGCTTGCAACAAATGAAGATAAAAATTTAAGTTATTTATTTTTTTAATATTGTTTTTTTAAAATATCAATAACTCCGTTAACGCATCTGCGATGATAATTGGTTAGTTTTCTGAGCGAAAACCACGAATACCTTGACCCAATTAAAAAGCTTTAAAATTAAGCCTTTAGCTATTATCCCTATTAGAATATTCATGATGAAAATTTTCACACTACTCGTGTCGGAACTCTTTCATCTTAAGCGATGTTCACGAAATGTTTTGCATGACATTTACAAGAAGTGGCAGGTTAGGAGGTGGTTTAAAGTGGACCAGTTTGTCTAAATAACGTCGTCAGATTTTTAAAAGACAAATAAATTTCCAGCTGTGAATAATAAAACATTGCCTTGCAGACACGTAAATTAATCAATCATGTACCTTTGAATAATAAAATTACAATGTCGAGTAAGAGTTTTTTTTAAGCATAAAGAGCATATATTATAACATAAAAAAGGCTATTGAAACCTTTTGATATAGCGGCTTTTTGTGTTCCCATTCTAGTGACCCTTGGTCATTGCTGGCATTCAATCATTCATTCAATCAGTGCTGTATATGCTTGGGTTACACAGAAGACAGACATTTCAACAATTAATTTTGCGCCAATAAATTATTTGAAATGATGGGCACACCACAGACACTGACCATCCAAAAAGTATGAATTTTATTAAGATATGAACCCGATACTTAGATTATATCACAGATTTTATCTTGCTGATTACAGCCAAGCCTTAAGAAAACACTCGGGAAACAAGACCAAGCTTGTTTTAGAAGTGTCTCTGAAATTTAACTCGGAAATATTTGATCTCTAATCCTAACCCTGTGATGGTGTTTCGTCTGCACAATCGGTAAACACCAAGCTAGCGCTGGGGAAAGTCTATAATGAAATGCGTCTAGACTTGAAAATAAAATCATCCTGCTGCTGCTTGCAAAGCTGAGTCATTATTGCGTTCGACGTAGGAAGAACGCTTCCTGATACGGATTTGAGTCAAGATTTCATGGGACTTGTCGTGGATGGGTCGATGGATCTTGGCACGCACATCTGGCATCCCCCACAGATTTTTTTGCAGGGGCGGATGAGAGAGAGCCTGGGATTGAGATTGGCCTGGGCTTGCGACATCGAACGCACTCTCTAATCTACGATTATAACTAGTTTCTAGTCTTTACTGCTAATGAACCAAGCGTCCGTCCGAACTCAGATCGTAACTACTGGTAAATGGGCATGAAAGGTTGTGAAAAGAAATATTGTTGCTGGAGTCGTCTGGTTTGACCGTAATAACTTCAATTAAATGGTAAAACTGAATCAGATGGATAGCACCAAACCCGTTGATTTCTAATAACATTCTGATTACAATGTAAAATCGCATACGTAGATTTACGCTGGTCAAGTGGATCGTTGTTTTTGACATTGGTTCTCCGCGTTACAGCTAGATCTTTGTGCGTCTTGTAATGTGTAGTAAGTGTTGATTGGCGATTGAAAGCCTTATTACAGACGTGGCACTTAAAAGGCCGCTGGCTAGTGTGAATAATCTTGTGCCTGCACAGTGTACTGGACAGCCGGAAACCTTTTCCACATGTTACGCACACAAATGGTCTGTCTCTGGTGTGCTGGGGCATCTTCATGTGCTTAGCAAACGTGTACCTAGTTTTGAATATCTTTCCACAACTGTCGCATTCATATTTGTCAGGATTGTCGTCTCGTGTGAGTGGTGCGTCAGCTTGACCAGGCTTCCTAGTAGAGCTGGACATTTTCAAGATTTTATCGATAGAAAACGATAATTCTTCCTGCTGAGAGGTCGAATCCGCCGCAGCATCTGAAAAACAATTTTTTTTTAAAATCACTGATCATTAAATTCTCCGCCCTCTCATCGGTAAATAATTAGTTTTATTAAAAACTGGATCATGCCAGGGATTTGATTGGCTTAGCGGCCATGGTATACGAGCTACTGAGTACCCGAGAAATAGCGACCATTAAATTGTCTTCTGGTTATTCTTGCAAAGTGAATTCAGCAAGATCTAGCAAAATTTCTTGATTTTTTTAATGAAACAATTATTCCACCCGTGCTTGTTGGATATGATGATTATGGCCAACGGGGCACCATGCGCCTCGTTAGCTATCCATCATATCCAACGCGAGCTCGTGGAATAATTGTTAAATATTTACTATTTGGCCACAGTTGTCAGTGATAACAGGAAATTAAAATTACTATACTTCTGGCAGTTTTTAATTTATTTTAACAAACGAAACATTTTAATATTTGCTTTGATCTCAACATCTAATCCTCATCGCGTTACAGTTGGCAGCAACCGAAACTTGTATAAATTAGATGTAATGGGCCAGTTTTTTAATAAGTGGTTTATTTTAAGTAGATAAATAGTTTTCTAGTCTGGGATGCAAGCCTACTTGTCACCGTTGGGAGTAGACAATGTTCAGATATGATTGTTGGCAAAACTGAAAATGGTTTAGAACGTGGTTTTGTTTAACACCGTCTAAACTGTCTTTTAATAACCGTCCCAATATGTTTACAGAAACGTCTAAATATCCAGAGTATCTTACCTGTGACTCCTGATAAAATTGGATGGCCTCTCGTACTTTCTATGATAGTAAATGATCGAGACATTCTTCTCTCTAACAAGTCACCTTACACACGACACTGAAGTATTATGGAAATTCCAATGCCGCCTGGCCGAAATGCAAAGGTATTTTTCATATATATACTCGTGGAACTAAAACACCTGTGAGCAAATACGCATTTTTTTCAAGCGATTGCTTAATCCACCTGCCTTGAACTAATCCTACGCTACATTATTTGAGTTTAGAAAATTTACGGTATCCATTTGTGAAGACAAAAACCTTTTGCCAGCTGTTTTGAAAAAGAAAAGATCAGCTAAAAAAACTACGTATCTCTTTTGTGTTGATAATAGAAATTAACAGGTGGCGAGCTTGAATTTAGAGCTATTGAGTTAAACTGTATTTCTTATTGACGTAGTATGTTGAATCATATCCACGTGAGTTGTTATGGTTGTACAGGTAGCAAAAAGAACAAATCTCTTAGTGAAACTGAAAGATTAACGAAAAAGATTTTACAATCACCTTGTTCTATGCCGCGCGGGTGTCAGATGGGAAAATGCGGATTTCTCAATATCGAAGAAACAAATTGAATTTAGGGCTTTTTTAACGGGAGCTAGCTAGGGTTGTCGTAACAACAGTAAAAGACAAAGCTGTCCCGAGTTTTACAAGTAAAATTTTCAGGTACAGTATCTTAGTACCCCGAGAGAGCTCAAGCGTTAACTGAGCGCTTAACACAATAAATTTGACTTAAACCGGAACGTTACTTTAGCGTCAAAATCTGTCGGACTTTTGTGGCCCATATATTAAATTTTCCATTCCAATTTGCAAATCAGCTGAAGCATCTGAAGGCTTTCAGTGGCCAAATTTTAGAAAAAAAAACCTGTATGACGGGCTTCGAAAACGAACGTGAAAACCAAAATTTTGCCAAAATCATACGCCATTATTCCGAAAAAAAAAATAGTTAGCAGCGCTTTTGTTGATACTAAGTTGACATTTTGTCTTTAGGAAGTAGCACCGGAAAGATTTTTGGAGCAGGCGAGATCGTTGTACTTATATCTGAAGTGTTCACAATACGGGAAACCCAAATCGCGACAATAAAAAAGGATTGAGAAACATGAGGGCGCTGAGGTAACTCTCTTAGCACTACGGTGTCCCGCCCTCCACAGTAAACAAGGCCCAAGAGCTTTTATTTCGCCTGACGATGTCGGCCGAAATAGGATTTGAGGTCTACGCACCTCAAACTCTTATATGACTCCTTTTCGACTGGTTATTGATTTCAAAACGTTACTGGAAATTAGACATATTGCCATGTTTATTCGTCACCCCTTACACTGGCTCCTATGAACACTCATCCTCTAGAGTGGAATTACGTATACCCGCACGCGTCCAATTATTAAACGTGGCGACAAAATTGTTCTAAGTAAACAGTTTCGCTTGGACGATTCCCTTAGACCAATCCCTCACTCAATCCACACGCGAAACTATTTAATCAATAAAATAGCTGTATTTTTTTTTTATAAGTACGCGCAATAATTAACTATTCTATACATTCTTAGCTGACAGGAGTTCAAACGTTTTCTGTTATTCTACCGCACGTTTTCCTTTTAACATGTTTTTCAAAATCTATGCTATTTTATGTTATTAGGCGCAAACTAGACATCCTCTGAAATTGGTAGGGATATTTGTCGCGAACACAATTCTCCGGACAGTCGACAATGTAAATGTAAAAAAAACCGGGACAGGTACAAATCTTCTTGACTAAAATGATATGAAAATACATTTTTGTGTGAGGATTATATGAGGATTAGTAGACGCCACTTCTTAGCGGTTTCCACGGGTGGCACTGATTAAGATCCGACTTATGCCTCGAGGGCAGCTAATCCCTTACTGTTTCAGCAGCGTTTACCTGTTATAGAAATGTCTGGAGTTGTCCTGTTTTCTGTATTAATTCACTCGGATAATAGCCGAGCAGAATTTTTTCAAAGGAAGGCTGATTGCTCAGGTTCAAAGACGGAACCCATGAATTTCCTTTGAGCGTTAGCCCTAGTAAGGAAATGGGAGATCGCACGTACGAGGCAAAGAAAACATCTCCGACCTCGGTGGGAATCGAACCCACGAGCTTCGGTTTTGACCGTGGTACTTATGGTTTGCAATTGCAACAATGTGAATTTGAAGGGTACAAATGAATATTGTGCCGCGAGCACTAAGAATTAAATGATGGATCAAAGAATTAACTCTAAAGTGTTTGTTTAAGTGCTGTTAAAGTGAACAAATGAATTTCTCTAGTGTTCTTGGTGCTACGGCACAACATTCATTTGTATCCTTCTGATTGAAGTTAGTTTGCAGCATTTTTGTCACAATTATCTTCGTGAAAAGTTAGCACAAATTAAAGGGAACTACTAAAGGAAGGTTTTTATTTGAGCTGAATGTGTTATGCAAAATATTCGTTAGCTGTATTATTTTTTCAGGCTGAAACCATAATCAGGAACTGAGAGACTAAGGGTGACTTACAAGGAAATCCATGACATGTGACCATTTTGCTTCTTTTAGAAAAAAAAATTGCGCCATCTCGGCTTTACGTCATAACCAGTGCGGAGACTGGTGACTTTGCGCGGGCTTACCAACGGGGGTGCCGTAAGGCGCATTTTTGTTTTCTAAAAATAGCAAAAATCGACCAGTGCTTACCTAAAAGCGATCTCCAGTTATTGTCGAATATGGTTCTTGCATCAGCTAAAAGTTTAAAAGAAATTCGTGGCTTTGTCAGTGGAAGCTCAGCTAGGTGCACTTACTCTAAAAAGCACCTGGCTTTTGCACCTTCAGTGCAGGCCACTGTGTTAGCGGATAGCCAGTCCCAGTTTCTAGAGATTCTATTGTTGGGTGTTAATAACATTTATCATTCATCTATCGATCTATTTGTGATCAACTAATCATCTGGTTTTATTGCCACAGAGCGCGATTGCGACACTCGACTTGAAGAGCGGAATTAGGCCTGAAGTGCGTCACAAACACTGTTATCTGCTACCAGTTGACCACACAACCTGGTACTTGCCGTTGCAAAGTCACTTTAAGTTTTATTCACAGTGTTCTCCGGCAGTGCGACGGGTATTTGAATAGAGAAAAGCTAGGGTCTGTGGACTTATGCTGGCAGGTAGTTTAGTTGTTTTCATTCAACTTTTGTTAGAATTAAAAGATATTCAACATGCATTGAAAGTGATAGCTAAGGCTGGTGTCGAAACATTAACCAGACTGCTATTTCACAGTGAAACTAAGCCGAATGGGCCAATCGATACTAAAAGATTCTGTAACTCGGCTTTCGATTGCGGTCGTTTACAAACTAAAGAAGAAAAGAGAGAGACACGTTAGACAGGATTCAATTCACCGGCTTGAATATCATCCTTATGTCAACTCATTTATAAGGAAGTTTAAGAAGCTAGAGGCGATGGCAGCGAGAGCGCCACAAACTGATAGGATTTAATGACAAAAACAAAGGCACTGCCTGTGCGTTATAAATTTTGGTACATTTATTCGTCGTATTTGGCCAAACAACAACGTGAAATGACCAAATTTAACGAACACGACGGTAAATTTTTCATTCTCTGCCTCAAATTGAAAGCCGTTCCCATTAGTTCTGTTACTTGGAAGTTCGGCAACTGGACATAGTACAAGATGAACCAATTGTAATAATCGCGAAGTAGTACAAACAACGCGAGCTCACGTTTTCTGGCCGCAGTGTGGCGGCGTTTTCGTTGGCGTTGTCGTCATGGTTCCTTAAAGTCGCGACCCTTTTGTGCATGCTCCGGCGCACACGAAAAGCTCAGTAACTGAGAGTTAAGAAACAACAACAACAAAAAAGTCCGTTAATCATCGTTTAAGATTTCTAACAATGTTTATCGACCTCATTTTGCGCATGAGCGTGTAATAACAAGCGCCTCAGCGCCTGGATTGTAACTGGCTACAAGCCTGTAAGTGCTTTATTAAATTGTCCAAGGTGGGGATATATTGATGGTTCTTATCAAAGAACTGCTTTGAGGAGTTGACAGACTAGTGTGGGCTGAAGACACGATTGCGCAAATTTATTATTATTTTCTGAAACGGCTGGTGAAAATACAGGGAACAAAGCATCGCGCGCGCGAGCAGTTCAGTGCACACGTGGGCGGTATGCATTAGCCCACCCCCCTCCCCCGCTCCGCCCCGTTCAAATAATTATGTAACCTCGCCAGTCGAATTCCTTCCCGTGATGCCATTCAGTCAGTTTATGTCAAGATGGCGGACGGCATGGAAGTTGATGTAGCATCGGTTTTGTCGGCAGCAGAAAAAGATGCGAAAGAGAAATTTAAATCTACTGAGGTAGCAAAAGACGTAGATCCAGAACTAGATATTGGCAATCTGTTAGCTACAGACCTTCAACCTTTTGATGTACGGGAATTAAGGTGAGTTAAATGTAGGCTAAGCTAACACACGTGGAGATGCCAGTCAACCACGTATTTACACGTTAAATAAACTAAATATTGTGAACACTTTCGGGCTGTAAACCTTTATGTCACTAGCGTTTTGTCTGAAAAGGATGAAGAAGGAGAAATAGGGTTGCATCCTCGGAAGCATCCTCGATCAGTAAGCTTTTATTCATGATGACAGACATCCTTTACTTTTTGTTGTAAAGCTGATTTTTAATAGGCCTAGGTTATCACGGTTTTTGACGCCATTTTGACGAGTAGGCAAACACGCTCTAAATAAAAGTGTTTGTATGGAAATCCGATGTCAAATAATTTTAGTAAAACATCACTTCTGAAAAATTCTTGAATTGGAAACTTTTAGCACAAGGAAAAGGATTTTAAGAAAAAAAATTGGAGGGATGTAGTTGTGCCAGAAAGCGTCCAGTCGTGTTTTGAACTTTCCATACATTCGTCTGTATTTTTTTTCCCGCGAACTATTTTTAGTAGCAGTTCACGGCTGGTTCGTTATACAGACAAATGTATGGAAAGTTCAAAACACGACTGGAGGCTTTCTGGCACAACTACATCCCTCCAATTTTTTTTTCTTAAAATCCTTTTCTTAGTGCTAAAAGTTTCCAATTCATGTATTTTTTAGAAGCGATGTTTTACTAAAAGTATTTGACATAGGATTTCCATACAAACACTGTTATTTAGAGCGTGTTTGCCTACTCGTCAAAATGGCGTCGAAAACCGTGATAAGGCCTATTTAGCAGCATTTTTTCTTTAATTTCAACCTGGGATTCATTTTAACCCACAGCAGATGCTAGTATCAGGATAATACATGGGTGGAGATGGGCTTTAACCTTTCTGCCTTTCAGTCATGTTAAATTGGGCGGGGGGGGGGGGGGGGGGGGTGAAGGGAGCTTTGATAATTCTATTAAAGCATGAAGGGAGGTGTTGAATTTTTTCAGGTCAATGACAATGTATCTTGAGTTCATACTTGTACATAGCTGTATCCCCCTGCTTCATCTGAATGGCAAGTTTTCATTATGAGAGGTATTTGACTCTGACACGGATAATTTATTACTACACATCTTTCGTAGGAAGAACAAGGAGGATTTTCTCAGGAATCTTGCCAGAGATAACACCCAGCTACTATTTAATGCCATATGGAAGGTATATATTATAGTATAGGTGTTTTTTAGCAAGAGGAAATTCTGTGTTAAAAGAAACACTTTAAAATCAAGTTATACAGTCAACATTTCCCTGCAACTTGTTGTTTGATGCCGGTATTACCATCTCTGCATGCAACCAATAAATTATCATGTTGCATAAAGTAGAAATAACATCTACTTTTTGCAACATGAAAAATTGTTGCCGGTGAAGGTTTTTAAATGCTTAACAAGGAATTACAACTTGGGGTGCATATTTGTTGCGTGACAAGTTGCAACAATGTTGCCTGTATAGAGTGTTTTCACATGACGTCACAGCAGCCATGTTGGTGTCCCAAAACAAAGAAATGGCAGCCATGTTGGTGTCCCAAACTAAACCTCTGGGAATTGAACTCTATTTTTATGCAAATACTTTCTTTTGTTTCAGTAAACCCATATGGCCAGTAGTCACGTGAATGAAAACACTCTATTGCTTAGCCTTACTAGCATTCTTTTAGTTGTGCTTGTACATGTTTTAATTGTTTTGTTGTGATTGTTGTTTTTCAGCTGCCAAGCGAGAGATCGGAAGGGCTTGTTCTTGCAAAGGTACAGTGTTCACTGTATATACTGTAGCACTCGCATGTAATTTGAGTTTGTGGGAGCAGGGGTGGAAGGAAGGGGCAATAAATTACAGTCAAGTACTGGTTTACAGAATACTTTAGATTCTATATTGCTCTTGTGAATTCCATGCTCAAGAAAAACACAGTAACTATTATAATTTATAGCAGAGATCTCCGTGAGCCCCGGTGACCGGCGAAAATTGCCGGCTAGTCATCCTGGGCGCGCCGGCTACTCAGATTTAATTTAAAAAAATAAATAAATACTTTGTTTTGCATCCAACGACAACTTTTCCTTTTGCGACGTCTACTTTCCTTGGGTAAATACATTTTGAAATAAATAAAGTTTTCCTTAAAGAGTCAAGTGTTTTAAAAATGTTTTTGACTTAATAAACTTGAAAGTTTCGTCGAGAATTTCGCCACACCATCACTTGAATCTGCTTGCAGACGTCGATCGAACGTTCAGCAAATGAAACAGGCTCAGATTGTGAGGCAGCGGTTACCGACGAAAAGCACTCCATATCAGACAACATACTTTGTACTCCAACACATGCAAAATGTGAGCCAGCCAGAGGCGAATGGAAGGCACTTACGCGCCTTCATAAATCCCTCTGCCGGTTACTCCATTTTATTCTCCTTCTACTCCAAAATTTAGGGAGAACCCTGTTTATAGCAAATTATCTTTAAAGGAAATAGAATGATACATTACTGATTTCCATGATTGCCTTGTGGGAAGCTCATGATTGAAATAAAAAGCAAAAGAAACCATTTAATGGTTTCTTTTGCTTTCAAATAACCCTCTACAATGAATATTTCTGAATATTATTTTCTTATATGTTTGGTTTTATCAACTGAGTTGACAAGGTAAATTGTTCCCTTCAAAGAGACAGAAAAAGCTGATGTTACGAGCACTAGCTGTCCATCAGCGTGTATCCTATATCCTCTCATAAAGGGCTAGTGCTGGACATGTCAGCTTGTATCTCTTTATGGTGGCCAATTTATAGTTATCAACTCAGTATGTTTCCACTCCCCTACCAACCCAGCACTGGGGTGTCTGTAAAACCTATCCCTTTTATTTCTTACATCTTTTTGTAAGGATTTCCACAATTAAAAAGATAGAGCTCTGCTGTAGCTTAAAACTAGATGTGTACTTTAGGTAGTGTGTGGTCTGGGGAATGTTAATTATTTTACTATAAGAATTTTGTAGGTTATACTCCGTTCTTCACTCATTAATGTACAGGTTCTGCAAGTACACTACATGGGGGCTAATTTGTTTGTGGACTTAATCATACCATCATTATACATGTAATTTTGCATTTTGTAAAACTTGTTAAGATTATTTTTGTGTGCACTTGTAACAAATATTTATTACAGCAGTCATACACTTGCTGTAAGTGCTTCTGTTATGTTATTGGCATTCAGGGTGTTTAATATTATTTTCATTTCAGTTACCAGAACCCAGTACTGTTATTCCAAGGGAGAAACCGGTAAATCTGAATAATTGATTTTTGTTCAGTAATTTAGAGAACTGGTCATAAAAAGTTTGTTTGAAGAGGACCCACCTTGTCTGGGGTAGGGGGGCTATCAAAGACACCACCTACTTCGTGAACATTACCGACAAAATTTTTTTGGCTTTAAAATTTGAGTTGACACAGAAATAATTATTCAGTTAGCAAGAGTCAGCATTGCTAGATAAACAAGAAAAGTGAGGTTTGAATATCATTGTCATTTTTCACTGCTGGATACAATGATTGTTCTTTTCCTTAATTCTGCAGATTCCAAAACCAAAGTCACCAACTAAATGGGAGCAGTATGCCAAGCAAAAGGTAGTTTTTCTTCTAACTTGTTTACAGTATCTATCTTTTTGCCTACTTACAGTACTGCAGGCCCTGTGGCAGACATGCCAGACAGCTCTCTTTACCGTCATTGTCGATATTTCACTTGTGGATGCTGCACCAGTGTCCTATGTCAGTGTCTTGACCATACATGCCATCCTGGGCACATCCTACAGTGCAGCTCAGAAATAAGGGAACCAAAACTGGTGGTCAAGCTGCATGTTCGTCAATCATCTTGTGTTTATTCCGGCTGTTTGTTTATTGACCGCTGTCAGGCATTCCATGTATATCGAGTGATTGAGTATCAAGTATTGCCCAAATCTCCTCACTTAATAAAAAATGTTGCTTAAATGATAAGCTTCATATTTAGAGGGAACCACTTGACCACTTATTGTCATTTCTAACGCACTTGATTTCTTGAGCTGCTCTTTTCACGACTATTTCCAGTAACCTTTTCACAACTGTACCATTGGTGGGCTCCCATAGTATGACTCTGTTGGTAGGGAGTTCTGGATGTCAATGGCAGTGACCTGCAAGGGTGTCTAAGATTATGTCACAAGTACTGTAGCCATTGGAAATATTAAGTATTCCATTTACCATAATTAAGTAATAAGAAAATTATTGTCGATCTGTTACTAACTATTACTAGTTAAATACAATTTACATGTAGATTGTTGTTTTGTTTTAGTATGTCTTCTTTTGTTTATTATAGGGCATATCAAAAAAGAAGAGGGAAAGAATGATTGTTGATAAAAACACTCAGGTAAGTGCCAGCAATGAAACCTAATTACTTTGGAAGGTTTATTTTCAAAAGGATTAAAATCAATATTAAATAAGTAGGAATTTATCATTGTTTAATTATTTTTCATTGTTGTTTTGTAAACTTGCTTAGGAATGGAAACCACGTTATGGATACAAGAGAGCAAATGATGAAACACAAGACTGGCTTTTGGAGGTACCACAGAATGCAGGTATACCAATTCATAATACACCAATTCTGTTTGAAGAGATCTAAAGGAATTACATGTAAAATGTTCATTAATTATTGTCTACCAATTTCTTGTATTTATGGAAGATGGTGAGACTTCAATCTTTATAATGCTCGTTCATCACCACTTAATAGGGACCTTAAGCAGCAACGATGACAACGGTCACAAGAACGTCAGAAAACAATTATAACTTTAATTAGCAAAACACTGGTTCTGCACGTGCATTATAAACTTTGGTACATTTCTCTGTCGTCCTCTGCAAAACAATAACGTGAAATGACCACAATCAAGGTTTAATGGGCAACGTGAATGCATGATGATTAATTTTACTTTCTCTTTCTGAACTTTTAAGTCACCCCTACGGCATTAGCTCCTGGATAGTTTGGCCACATTACACAAACATAAAGAGTAGAAATCATTGCAAATTAATTTATTTTATTCAGATGAAGATGAATGTAATTTTTAAGTCCTGTATTTGTTGGCGTCATCGTCCTCTCAGCTTAGGGTCCCTAATACCATGCTACTAAGGTGGCCCTGAGGTCCATCAAATCAACAATTTACAGTACTGCTTTTGTTGTTGTTGTTGTTTAGATCCTTATGAAGACCAGTTTGAGAAAAAAATTCAGGCCAAGAAAGAAAGGGTTGCTAAGAATGAATATCAACGGCTGAGAAACATAGCAAAAAACAAGAAGATTCCAGGTGAGTTTGGCTGTATCTTAAATTGTCATGAGCTTCCTTCATTGTGAACTCTTAATTTCTTCATGTTCACATTGTTTTTCTTCATTTACAGTACCAGCTGAAAGTAATTTGACAGTCTCTTTCAAGTCTTGATCCTTAACTTGATCCTTAACAGTTGTAACTTGTGAGAATCTAGTAGTGAGAATCAAGGCTCAAATTTTTGAGAATTGAGTCGAGTATTTAAACAGTCATGCTTTATATACATGTATGTTTCTCAAGTCATTAATAATTCAAAAGCCAAAGACAAAGGAAATCATGCACCATGATGTGTTTGGATATCTGATGAAAAACTCCTCATTTTTGCATCCTTAATTTCCCCTTCAAAATCAGTTTGTTTGAGAAGTTATATCAAACACTCGTAACAGTGTTTCATCACATTATCAAAAACCTCGAAGTTCGTCAAAAATACTGTGGTACGCGTCATATTTTCAACTCTTCTCAGTGTTTGACTTGTGATGAAACACTGTCTCGTGTTTGATATGTTACATGATCACATCTAGGCCATTAAAAAAATATTACAGGCTGAAATCAGTTTTATGTAATGTACAATGTATGACTGTGAGGGTTTTCATAATGTCTTTGTTTTTACCGTTATCCAAGTGAATATTATTGCTATCATGTTTTTTTTAAGTTCCGAACAAGAACCTTGAGCCAAGATCAGGACAACAAAACAAAGACCAGGTTTGTGAAAATATTAAATGTAGTAATTTGCCTAGTGTGATCAAGTGGACTGGTTGCCAAAACATCAGTCATTGTTGCCAGCAACAGTCCTAATTGCAGGGCTACTCTCACTTAGACAATCACACTAGACAGACAACAGTGTACTGTTTCTGTACTCTTTAATTCAATCATTTGTTGTTAATAATATGGCAGTAGTAGGTATGTAAAGTCTGGTTAATTTAATTAGTTTGATTTGGTTCTTAAATTAGCATCTTAATTGCCTTTTGACTTGTTTCAATACATTTTTAGTTTGCAATTTGGTTCTGATCTTTGAAAGAATTATTTGTAAAGAAGCTATTCGTTTCAGTTACAGAACATGTAGCAATTTTTGAACTTACTAATTGCAAAATTTGTTGTTTATTCCATGTAGTTTGTGATATAATCATAGCTATTCCTGCAATTTAACCAGTTGCAAGTCATCAACAATAATATTGATCTCCAGCTACAATGTAAATGCATTGAATCTTAAAAAAGAAAACAATGGTTTCTTCAAATTATATCTTGTAAAAAATTAATACTGTATGTTTATTAATATTGAATGGTCATTACAATTGAAGGGCTGAGGCACATGAACGGCGTACACTGTACGTCAAATGTTACATGTAGCTTGATGTTTAGGTTTTTGTCAAAGATACAACCAAAATCCAGGAAAACGAGTGGCCTCAAATGAACTGCCATAGGCCATATGTCAAAATGAGGGCAATCCAAAGAAAACAGTCAGAAAAAACTTAAATGTTGAATTTTCGATTTTTCCTGTTTTCTTCAGATTGTTCTCATTTTTGACATGTAGCCTGCCACAGTGTGTTCATTCTCTCTCCCCTCCCACCCCCAGGAATTTTGTCGTATATTCGATAAAAGCCAAAAATGAACAGCAGGCCTCTTTTAAGTTCTACAATATTATAGTAATTGTTATTGTTGACTATGTCTTTCAGGTTTCAGCAAAGTTAAACATAAGCCGACATTCAACTGCTTCTATTGGGAAATTTACTGAAAAGCTGGTAAGAAAGTTACGTGTTTAGTGACATAACAGTCTATTGCCATGACTGTCCAGATGAAGAAAAAAAAAACGCCCTTTAGAAAATACTTTTTATGTTGCATTTGTTTGTTTTCACTTCAGCCAAAAGAAAAGATACCTAGGAAAACTGGCAAGAAGAGGAAGGTAAGAAAAGTTTGAACATTTACGTGAATGGGCTGTTCCATTTTGATGACCTGGTGTCAAACAATGCTGAAAACAGTTGCCATTTTTAGGTCCCAAGTAAAAATGAATTGGTCCTCTGAGGCGTAAATCAGTGAGAATTGTCTCTCTATTTACTTCTGTTTGTTTTCTTGTTTTTGTAGTTTGAGCCGGTTGTTGGTGACATGTCCAATGAACGCAGCCGAAGTATGGAGTTGGCTGAAAAAATCGCTAGAAAAGAACCCTTGGACGTTAATAAGGTAAACGTGTGATGAACTCACATTGTATAACAATGTATGTTTTCTATTGTCTCATTTCAGTAGAAGCTAGGTTTCGTGCAAGTTTGTTAATATTTTTGTGGTCTTTCGTAGGCTGTAAGCCAGCACACAGTGGAAACACAAAAAAGGTAGGGAAACGTTTTTAGGGCCACTTTATACACAAGCGGTTTTTGATGAGGTGGGGCAGTTTGTAATTAAATGTCGAAAGTAGTAAAAGTTTCGCGTTTTCTCGGGTTTTCCTTTACCTCGCCCTGTGATTGGTTAGAAAACCTCACGCCGCTTTTTCAACCAATGAGAAGCAAAACCCAAACCAATCGTGACTTGCTCGCACGCATTTTCCCGCGCTTGGCACCGGTTACGTGTATTTTCTTCGAGTTCTGATTGGTCCATTGCGCTGTTTACGTCTGTTGTGATTGGCCAGATTAATTACTTTGGTTGTGGTTTTACAAAACATGAAAAGCACTCTTTGACTAATGACGATGATTTTAAGTGCGACTTGAAATAGCCTACTTTTTTCGCTTTGATTTCATGGTGATTTGGTTGCTATTTCACCTAAAGTTCCTTCGGGAATGCCTTAATCATCATTCCACTTTGTCTGCGCATGCGATTGTCTTAGTCAATAACATTACGGCTTAGTTGATAGACGACCAATAACATCGTGACTTCCTGAGGCACAATTCAGTTGGCTATCGATGATGACTTCCGCTCAGGACGTCGAAGCGTCTGCCAACACTCTACAAGACTATACACTCGTCCAGATCATCATTCTTCCCCGTGTTATGATTTCGCACCTGGGTTCAAACTATTTAAAATCTTGAGCTATAATATTTGTAGATTTTTCGTCATTTATATGCTCTTTAATTTAAATTTTCAGAGCGGGTGAGTCGAAAAAGAAAAGAGCTGGAAAAGGAAAGAAGGCACAAGGAAAATCAGCAGGAAAAGCGAGACATAAGATGGCGGGCAAAGCAGGGAGGAAATCAGGAAAGAAAAGAACGAAGATCTAGTCTAAAATCATATTGACTCTCAAATTGTTTCTGAGGAAATGAAAACTGGAGTAGCAATAATTTGAAGAGTGGTGCATGGATGGTTCATCGAGTCATGCAAGTGTTTAAACTTTGTCATCCATTCCGTCTTCTGAAATGGCCTGGAGCCCCACAAAGCACTTTACTACGTGTTCATGTCAGACGCCGAAAAGGAGAGCTAATATAAAACTACCAAAGAGAAAGCTATCATACCTATAGACAATGGCGTCAACATTTGAACTTAAAATGTTGCAAATGTTTCAAATAAGTTTGAATAAATATATCGTCTGTTATTCTGCGACTGTCAAGGCATGAATACACTTTCTTCGTTTGTTTATAGAAAATACGTATTGTTTCTGACAAACTCCGAGGAGCGGAACAATAAAGCGAGTTATTGCGCACTAGAGTCTCTTTACGGTGGCCAAATTACCCTTATCAACTGTGTTGATGAAACCAAACATTCGTTTCCACTCCCAGCCGACACAGCACCGCAGTTTCTATAAAAACTAACCCACTTGTCTATTTTCTGAGATGCACGGAACGAGAAATGAGTGAACGGCCCGTCAGCATATGCAGTTATGCAGCTGGCCCGTGGGAAACTGCAGGAGGCTCTGCTTTTTAGATCTTGCCCTTTTGATATTTAAATACGAATCAAGGGATCGGCTTCCGTCAAAGCAGGCTTCCGTAACCAGTCAAATGCTTGCTAACAAGCCTTCATAACAGATACAAATATTTGGTTTTATCAACAAAATCGATAAGGCAATTTGGCCACCGTAAAAAGATTGGAGAGCTGACCTTTTGTGCGTTTACGTTAGCTCCTCGTCAATCGGATTCGCTCTGATAAAAACGAGACGCTAAACGCGACGCGACACTAAATCTCTATTGTCTGGGGTAAAACGACTTGAGAACGCAAAGCTAGACTTTGAAATATTCCTTTGCAAGCCTTGGTTATATGATTAATCGTTTCATCTATATCACCTAAACATGCCGTTAACTTTGCAGGAACCAAAAGTTGTCAAAGTTGCCCCTGCAAAACGGTAAAAATTTCCCAGAAAGAGAAATAAAGCAAAATAAAATAAAATAAATATCCTTCAACTACAAAAAGCTGCTAAAAGGTAACCGAGTAACTGTGAACAGTGTTATTTAGGGTTGCTGGAAGAGGTGGTTATTGTGCTGGCTACCGGTCTCGGGTATGTTTATATAGTTTGAATTGAATTGAGAAGAGCAATCCTACACTTGCAAGCTGTGTTAGGGAGCGATCAAACAAGTGTTACAGGCAAAGCTCATAGTTATAATTTTTCGAAATGCCAATTACGACCGGCATTCAGTTTTGTGCATGAATGCGGTTGGACGAAGTCTTGTTTCTTTGTTTTGTTGTCTCGGTTACACGAATACAAACAACTTTTCGGTTTGTTTTCTGTAAGTACTGTGTTTGAATAGTGCCCGAGGTGGGGGTGGGGCTACTTCCTACTATAAGCTATATAGGTATGTGCGGCTCCAAAGAGTATGGTTTTTCCAGCCGTTTTGGTCTGAAATAGGATATAGATTTTAACCATTTTGATCTGAAAGTCTACGGGTATGGATCTGAAAATGGGTATGAATTTAAGAGGTCAGGCGGGGGGTGCTTACCATTTTACATGAAAAACCCGGAAATTCCAGTTGGAAAATCAAATGGTATGCATCATTCCATTTGGAGTACTTCTGAAATTATGGGCTTCTGGTCAAAGTGATACATTTTTATTACTCCTTTTGGGATTTACAGCTGATGTTCATACATTATGCATGTTATCCATCTTCTGTTAAGACAAGCTAAATAATTTCGTATTTATGCCGGAAATTTCCATCCGGGTGGTTTGCGTAAATGGTAAGCATCCCGGTCTTCATAAGCGTACTGGTAATTTACATATTTTGGTCTGAAATAGGGTCAGGGTTTTGGAGAATCGAGCCGCACACCGGCCAGCGCCACCAAACTTCCAAGAAACCATCCCCTCCTCCCCACCGGAAATAGGATCATTCTGAAGACAGCCCAGTCCATCACTGAAACAGGCGTGAGCGATCTTTGTCATCCGTTTGTAAGAGGAACTGGGTACTACTGTCTAGAGCCAAGATGGCGAAGCTCTGTGTAAAAATTGGAGAAGCAGGGAAAAAGCTAACTTGAAACTGCTTTGAAAGATGGGAAACGTGACAGCTGGAGGTATTAGCGAAGGAGAAGACGATGAAACCGAGTTCCTTGAGGTATGTGTTTTATACGAACGTGAATTATTTTGTTCATACAAGGAAGAAGCCGTGGGTCATCATGAGGGAGCTGAGTACTCAACTATCACTAAACCATTGAAATGTTTTAGCTGTCTCAAAGTTTCGAGGCTTGGTTTTACAGGAAACTTTTTTAAGCATCATTTTGAGATTTGCGTACGAGTTTTCCGCAAAGAATGCGTGCTGCACTGGATAAAAACAGAGATCACGGGACTCACTGGACAGCATAAAAAATCAGCTTAAAGGTTAATTATAAATGGAATTCACATGTTTTTATTATGACTTCCCTTAGTACGTCCCAACTGTTTTCCACGAGTATGTCTCGTAAATTTTGCGATGACTTTTTGCAGGGTCTGGAGCACTGCTATTACTCAGTGTTATTTTCTGAAAAGGTCTATGTAAACTTTGAATAATAATTATAGGTGAATATTCTGGAATCCGTTACAAGTGAAGTATCAGTATCGATCTTCTTTAGAAACTGAAAGTGCAATTTTACAGGAGCACTGATGTCTTCTTCACAGATGCCATGAAAAGCCCGTAAAAGCAGGCAATTACCTCATGTATTTATAGGTTGATTCTTTCATGCATAATTTCATGCATAAATAAATTGACTGTTTACACATTTGTGCAAATTACAACTACCTTACTGCATTTAGAATAAGGTATACTGCAATCCCAGATGTAGATTAGGCTAGTAAATTATTGTGGCGGGTTACTGGCTAGGATGATGGCAAATTAGTGGAAAGTGAATGAGAGCAGGAATTCGTAGGATTACGTGCTAATTTTAAACATGTACAGCTGTCTACATAAACAAAAGAAATAGCTAAAATGAACAAAGAAACGAACCAAATGGTTATCTGGCAAATTAACAGCTGAACAGTTTAACAGATCTGATAAAAGTGAGAAAATCAGCACAGTCCTCGTCATCTCCCAAAATTTGCAGAATTAGAACTATACTGATTTCTGCCTTGAAGATACATACTTTGGATGTTTTGAAGCTGTAAGTTCACAAAAGCTACAGTAAGTGCCAAAAATCTTGAAACAGTTTGTTCAAGTTAGCTCTATGCTCCTCCATTCTTTGTTGATCATAATTATATGAAATCTTGTTTATACAACTAAATATGTATTCACATGCAATCAAATTTGAATTGGGGGAATAATAACTTCATTGACGCATCATGTGATCTAACTTACAGAATCGGGGCCACCTAACTTCCTACATTATGTATTAATAAAAAACATATTGTAAATTATAGGAATCAAATTGAAAATATTAACATCTCTTACTAATATAACCCACCTTAAGTACCAAATTCCTATTAATTATATCAAAAAGGAATCCTGTAATAATCAAGTAAAAGTTAACTAGGGTACAAATGACAATTCTTGCATCCCTCTGTGTTAGTATGTCAAAGGTCCACCTTTCTAATCTCCCTTTTGAAAACAGCAATTGACTCACAGTCTTTTTAAATGCTCCTATTCAATCCAGACCATAGTCGACCATGCCTAGATATCTCACACTATGTTTACCATAGGTGGTTACGGTGTTAAATCTTGGAGTTAAGAAATCATCCGACTCCCCCAGCCCATAACAACAAGTATTTCTGGAATGGTTGTAGCTTAGGGGTTGTAGGTCTGAGGAGCATGAACAACTTACAACCCCCCTGTATACAAGTACACTGTACTGTTGATAGAACTGTACACTTTGCATATCTGGCTTTAAAGTTCACTGGTTCGTAGAACTTTATTAATTACATCCAGTGTTACAATTACTATGAGATTTAATGGAAGTAAGAGAATTTACAGTTCAAGTATTTTTGAGTATGCACCAAAAGCTTTCTTTATATCAACGGCAGTGTTAGAATTCTGTACCGGATTGTTCGATGCACAGTTGGCGCTAATCCAGTTTTGCTACCATGACAGCTCATAGGTTTTGTTCATAGTTAATCCAGGATAAATGCTAATTGGGCCTCAGTAACTGGGCCCAATTTGTACAAAACTCCTGTAAAGAAGCCTCCAAAGGTTTGCAGCTGTGAACACAGGCATAAACTACTCGCAACATGGCTGGGATGTGTGTGTCAGTGAAACAAACATGCATGCAACATACTGCAACTGAAAAGTGTAGTGAATTTCAAGTTGTGGTGTTGGACTTCTCTTCATGTTTTTCATGCAGCAACATTCAGTATGAATGTGCCCTATCATACAAAAAAAATGTTCAAGAAAACATTGTCCAGTAGAATTTTCGCTAATCCGGAGTGCACTTTTTTATTATATATAACCTAGTTTTTAGATTTTACTGGATACAATTGCCAGAAATTAGAAACTAGAGAGTTTTCCAAAAAAAGGGACAAATAGTAGGGCCTGAGGTGTTACCATGGTAACCACTTGACATCGAGGGTAGGGGGCTATTGTTACTGAAATTTGACTAAAACTATACTTTTGTAAAGGTGCAAAAGTTCTTCTGATAACTTCTCACTAGGATACCCCATGCCTTACCGTCTCCCCTCCCTCTTCCTCCTCCCTCTCCCCTTCCCGCTTCAGGTGGTAGAGAAAGATAGAATTGCTCCATACTACTTCCACCTGTTACACCACCTTCACCTACATCACATTTTGAGTGGCTACTAAAAATGGATATCAGTTCATTGTTGTAATCTATCATAATAAATATTTATGGCACACTCAGCAGCAGCTAATTATTTTTCCATAAAACTTTGGCCTCATAAAAATGGCAATCACGTATTACTGTAAGTAAACTTTAATGTTTTTTCTTTTGTTTATTTTAGGATGGACAAGACGCTAATTTATCTTCAGGTAGTTATAAGTGGTTTTGTCTTAAAATGGAATAATTGAATATGTTGAATAACTGCAGCACTATTTGTTCATATATTTTAAAACAACTGGATTCAGTGTGGTGACATTTTCATTTCAGGTGATATCACAGAAGGAGCTTTAGACCTTGCTACTCTGTTTGATCACAGCCTCCTACGACTTGCCGCCTCTAAAATTAAGTAAGAACTTGTTTATAATTAGCTTACCGGTATGTTGTTCATAAGTCACTCAGCAGTTGGTTGTCTTCTTTCATTGCATTGGGTTTCTCTTTGAGAGAGAAACCAATTAAACACCATGAAAATGACCAGTGTGGTAAATTATAACCTGGCACAGATTAATTTCTGCATGGTCTGACTCTAATTGCCTGAAACATGACACATGGTATAAAATTGGATAGCAGTTAATGATCAGATGATAACACTCATCGGTTTTGATATCGGGTGCACGATTTTTTGGATGAGAGAAAACAAAAAAAGAATGTGTGCATAATATTTTAGGTCTCAATAACTGTCCTAATTTAATTAAATTATAACAAATTTCATTTACTACATGTAGTCAGCTTGTATTTATTTGTCAGCAAATGTGCCATGGGTATCACAGTCTGTTTTGTGTTTTCCACAATAAAGCACATGCCTTTCTGAAATTAATTGAAGGGTCATAAAATACATAAACCACTTTACACCTTGCTGTTACATCAGATGATAATACCCTTGGCTGAGCTCTAGATTGTCCTCAATTATTCACATGCAGTTGTTCTGACTGAAAGCTAAATAAATCACTCCTGGGCCTATTGTTCATTAACCTTGGTCATCATCCTCTGTTATACCAGTCACCTGAAGGGAGTTATTTAATATTACTAAAAAACATTAAAACTTCATCTCACTCAAAATTTCCTCTAGATAGCAAAAGCCTTTTATAAATCTTTTTACTAAATCAGCAGCAAAAAGTTGTATCTAAAAGGCCTTTTAAGTAAAAGGAACACTGAGTAAGTTTTGACAAGTTTATATAGCACTATCACATGACTGTATAATTTGATAATTGTTTCTCTTGATTATTATCCCATCCCCGTGTGTGTAGAGAGGAGGCCAATGAGTCATTTATGCAGCAGCATTCTAGCAGCATTGTACGATGGTTGGAGGAAAGAAGTTCCAGACATGAGGTTAGACTGTGACAGCTTGTGCCATAGACTGCAGCTTGCTTTGAGCTTACAAATTGCCCCTCTTTTTCATGGGATAATAATTCATTTTTTTCAAATAAATTAAAGTACTGTTAGTTTTAACTTCAACATATTCAGTTTTGAAACATATAGTCACTTGTTTTTTGTTGTTGTTGTTGTTGTTTTTTTCAGTTCTTATCTCACACACTCTCTGCCTTGCTGTTGTAGGAATTTGTTAGCCTTTCGCAATTTACTGACATGTTAACAGGAAGAGGAGCCAGCAAGGAAGAATGTTTAGAGGTGTGTTACAATCTCCATGTAATGAAAAAATTAGTATAGATAACAAACTAGGATATAGTATTCTGGTGAATGCAGGACATGTAAAAAAAAATCTGTCCCCAGCTATGAATCCAGTGATCCATGTGATCATTGAGGCCATTAGGATACAGTGGTTCACAGTTCCTAATAGGCCAATTCTGAGATGCTGTGAATCTCATTATGAAAGTGAGGCTAAGTGCAAAGCTTTTCTGTGAAAATTAGTTTTGTTTGCATGTGAATGAAAACTAATTTTTGTAATAAAAACTTTGCACTTAGCCTCGCTTTCATAATGAGGTTCACAGCAACTCGGAAATGGCCTATTAATATAATTTCTAAAAAATACCATGGCACTACTGAGTTTGGCGCAAAACATGTTTCCGATGAAACATCATCCATCATCAGTTGCCGCTATAAAGTTCCAAATTACCAGCAAATGGAAGTTAAACTATGTACTTTTGAGATTGTCATGCTCTCTAATGCAATAATCTTGACAAGATGTTTTGGTTTTTGTTTTTTTTGTTTCCAGTTGTTCAGTCAATTTGATGCTGAGGGAGAAGGGTTTGCAGATGTGGAGACATTTCTAGAGGTACTGTGCATGTCAGTTCTCTTGGTAAATTACCATCAAAAGCAAGATCTGTTTATGTTCATAAAAAAATGGGCCAAATAAGCATGTTTGTCTTGTCAAAGACCATGCAAGTGACTCACATCCTGTAAAATTAAGGCCAGATGTTTTTATGGCAGAGACATGCAACTCTTTGCTGGTTTGAATGTTTGGTTTAAATTAATCAACAAAGTTGATAAATAAACAAATTAAGGTAAATAGGCCACTGTAAAGAGATTCGAGTGCTACAAGGATCTCTTTACAGCCTGGCCAATTTACCTTAAGTTATCAACTCTGTTGATAAACCAAACATTTGTTTTTACTCCCCACCAACGCAGCACCACAGTTTCTTTAGAAACTTTAAAACTGAAACTGAACTTTAACTGAAATTATAATAAGAGATTCTCCTCAACTGGTAACTACCACATTAAATATTTGAGACTAAACCAACAATCTAAATCTTTTTCTTGACTTGGGGCTAAAATATGGAGCAGTATTCCCTTTAAGAACTTCGGAAATTACCCAAGCACTGCTTTAAGAGGAAAATGCAAGACCTGTTATTCCATATTTTAATAAAAGAGGATGATTATGTTGGCATTCCTAGCTACTCTTATCTTTGAGTTTTCAAAACTGAAAGTTACAACATGATCGTAATTAAATCAATCTATTTAGAGTATAGCAATTTATATTTCTTTTCTTCATATGTTCACTTCTTTTCTTTTCTTTCTTTTTTTCAATGTTTGTATGGCTCACTGACAAATTGTATGTAGATTTCTGTAAACTGTAATTAATTTTTGTAAATTAGTCTTCTCACTACCCGCCTATATTAGCTCTAGCTACTTGCAGGCTAGTGTTGTCTTTGAATTTTATGTTAAACATTTTTGAATAAACTTGAAACTTGAAACTTGACATTTAAACCACTGACAATATCTTTGCTGGTCCATTCGTGTGTGACTAGACTGGTCCTCTAGTCTTCAGAGCTGGGGAGTGGGGAAGGGGTGAGAGAGGGTGGAGATTCTGTGCCCCCTTGGACCCCACCCCTCCACCATAACTTCACAATATTGTTGTTTAAGTTATAACAATGAAGCTTGGACTTACATCTTAAGTTGTTTTGATTATGAGGTAGAAATTATATTTATTTATCAATATCTCCAAATGATGGCCATCTTTTTGGAAACTTTAGACAGCCGCTAAAATGGCCAAAAAGTAATCAAAGCCATCGGGGGAACAATATTAAAGATGATTATTTTTATAACTTGAAAGTTGCTATCAGAGAATTACTTTTCTTTCTGGAGAACGACAGAAGTCATAATCATAACTAAAAAAACCCTTTCTATTAAAATACTGGTCACCATAGTAAATTTCATGAACATGGATCTGTCATACCAAATTACTTGTCCCCAGCTAAATTTCAGCAAAGTTGCAAAGTTTGGTGGCATTTGCTTTTATAAAGATAAAAAGTGAAAACATTCAAAGTCTGCATGCATGTAGCCTCGATTACCAGCTGCTGTTCAGGAAAATGGGCCTGCGCTCACACCTCCTCCCCCCCCCCCCCCCCCCCATCCTCCCTGAGAAGACTCCCTTCTCGGAGAGGAAAGCTGGACCTGAGGAAGCAGCGGAAATTGAGCCTACATGCATGTAGGTATGATTCGCTGCTCAATGGGTATAGGCCTTACATAGGGATTTTCTAGTTTCATCTGGAAAAGAACATTCATGATATTTATAGCTAATTTTTTTCTCTAAGTAGCTTTTGTTGTCTTTGTCAACAGACTTTGCAAGCTTTTGGAGGTGGAATCAGTGCTAAGGGAGACTTAAGAACAGTCCTCAAGACACTACAGAACTGCTCTCTTACTCCAGGTTTGTACATACAGTGTATAACACCAGCTGGGCAACGTGATAACTAAAGGTCTTGCCTTAACTCTAAGATCTTTTGAAGCATTTTAACGTCAGCAGTTTAATGATTGAATTGTCAGGTGTTAGGGTAGGGTTAGGGTAAGATTGGCTAGGTTGCTTGCAGCATTAAATAACATTTCGAACAATGCAAGTTAAACTGTTTAATCTTTGAAACTACAACAACTTAACTAACCAACAACATTTCTCCCTTGCTTTGAAACATTATGCCCTTCTGATTTCAATACAAAAACATTTTATTAAACTTCCAGTTGATGCCAAACTACAAATTATAGTAAGAGTGTTTTCCATTGCAGTATTCATACCATCTGGAGTGAACAAAACTGTACCCAATCAGTATGAATATGGGGGTTAAACTCATCGTTAGTGGATGAGCTTGGGGGTTGGTGCCTGAAAGACCGGTGGTGCCACAGGTGAAGTGAGCTGAGCGAGGTGCGAAACCATGGCAACCCTGTGAGCGGCAACCACCCGGCACCATCACACTGAAGATCAGTGGAGATAAAACAGAAAGTATACAAATAAAAATACTTACCACACCCACCACAAACCATACTTACCAAAGGGTGGGAGGGACTGGGAGCAACAAACTTAAACAGCACAAGCTCCGGCAAGTGAACAGATGCGAAATGAATTGGCACAAACATGTGAGCTGTAAGAACCCAGGGGCCCCTGCAAAGTAGGGTGGCCGCCCCGCATGTCCCAGCCATGCGGGCACCGCTGACCAACACTTGCCTCGATTTTAACTTTGCCTAAATTACATTTAGCCACATTTAAACTCATCGTTAGTGGATGAGCTTGGGGGTTGGTGCCTGAAAGACCGGTGGTGCCACAGGTGAAGTGAGCTAAGCGAGGTGCGAAACCGTGGTAACCCTGTGAGCGGCAACCACCCAGACCTCGCACTCCAAGTGCTTGGAGGGCGAAGGACCCGCGAACAGGGAGAGAGGGGACCTGAACCCACCAATTCTTCCAAGCACCTGACCCCCCAAGCCATACAAGCGTAACAGGCAGAGACAATAAGCCATACATACCACGCGGGAAAACGGAAACGCAACTGTTGACTACTGACAGAACCCGCCAGGACAACCATGACAAGCACCAAACGGTAGAGGAAAGGGATTTTCAGAAAACGACAACCTGTCACCAATAGGCCATGTGCCGCAGGTCCAGTTGATGGCAGCACTGAGCCACAGACCCCCCCAAAGCAGGGCTGCTGAGAGCAGAGACGGCAGCTACAAGGAACGAAGGGTAAGCGCAAGCGGGCCCGTCGAACCCCCACCACACGCCCTTGCTGGCAGAAGGGGGGTGGGGGCGTGGGGCGTAAAGAACCTGACCCGATGGCCAGGGGAACAGGGAAGCTTAACTTGCGAGCTGCTTAGACAGCGTAGCTAACGACTCTGTTGGAGTTCTGATGTACAATTGATAGGCATTGCTTGACCAGCGGCCAAGAGCCTGAATGAGATGATCCGGGACCCCATTTCGTGCTGCGACCATGGCAGCGCCGATGCGGAAACTGTGGCTGGAAAAGTTGCCTTGGACTCCCGAGGATGACAATATGCGGCGAAGCCAGTCGGTCAAAAGGACCCGTGACAAGGGACGACCATCGCAAAGTAAAAATAGAGGGCCCTGAGCACTTCCCCGGATAGCTAGGTACGCCACCAATGCTCGGATGGCACACAAAGGATAGGAGCCTCGACCAATGTGTAGAAAGCACCCTGTGGAATGGGTCGGTCTTGGACGCTTTTATCCTAACCCTCAGGCAGGTGGGAGCAACCACCGAGTCAAACGCGATATCGGGCACCCCAGATGGGTGTCGAGAGAAAAACTGGAAAGGTTCGGAACTGTGAACTCTGCAGAATGGAGAAAGCCAAAATAGGCCAAATTGCAAGCGGCCCAAAACATGCAGTGGTCTGGAATGCTCAGGTCCAACGACTTAAAGATGACCAGCATGATGTGATCTGTGATCGGTAACCGAGAAGTGGAGGGGCCACCTTGGGATCGTTTGATTCCCCGCAAAACCCGTTGGAGTCGCAGGCAGTTGAGGAGAGGATCTGCAAAGCCTTGTTCGATGTGCAAGGACCGCACTGCAGATAGGTAAACCTTAATGGTGGTGTGCTGTACTGACCTGGCCAGGAACGTGGCAAACAAGCACAGGGTCCACTCATCAGCTGGGCATGGAGAGCCAGATGAGTGAATCTTGCCCAACTGATGGCAGAAGTCGTAAAACTTTCTCTGTCCTGAAGCGTAAGAGTTTCGGGTAGATGAAGCCAGGCCCTTAATCAGGAACTCACGGCACTGGTCTTCTAGGCTGGAAGGGTCAATTCGTCCAGTAGGCTTTGCAGGATTGGAACTGGAGACGGCGAGGCCTGTGGAGCTAACCGTCTGAACTCCTGCCAACGAAAGCGAGAAAGGGCGTCAGCAATGTGGTTATGAATGCCGGGAACATGTTGCGAGGTAAAGGTAAAATTGAAACGGGCCGCTGATGAATGCAGCTTACGCAAAAGCCGCATTAGCGTGGGGATCTTAGAGGTCCTGGACTGGAGGATGAAAACCACTGCCTCATTGTCGGACCGAAACAGAGCGTGTTTCCTGAACCATTGGTGGCCCCAGATGCACGATGAGACAACTACAGGAAACAGCTCTTTGTACGCAATGGACTCTGGGACCTGGGATGGGCCCCAAGCGCCACTGAACCACTCATTCCCAAGGTAAGCCCCATAACCGAGGGATCCAGCAGCGTCTGAGGTGACTTCCACGTCCGTAGCGGCTGAAAGCCCGGGGAAAAGCCAAAAGCTGACTCCATGCCAAGCGGAAAGGAATTCGTGCCACCAAAGGAGATCTAGATGGAATTCCGTGTTTAGCCTGATTGGGTTATCGCGTTTGCGGAAGCAGCAAAGAAGGTCAATCATGCGCCTCAAGAAGGTGCGGCCTGGCCAAACAACTTTTGCGGCATGGTGTAGATGGCCTATGATGGACTCTAACTGGCGCCTGGTACACCATCTGCGGGACCGCCAGGCATGGATCAGCTCTCTTAGGGCCTCCAGCTTCTCTGCTGGTAGCCTAGCAGCCTGCTGTTCCGAATCGAGCTCAATACCCAACACCACCATGCGAGTGGCAGGACCCACGCATTTGCCTGGGTGAAGCAGCAAGCCAAGGGATCCACAGACGGATAAGGCCGTACATAAGTTAAAGGCGCACTGCTGTGTCCCTGGGGGGCCGGCGGTAATAAAGTCATCCAGGTAATGCATTAGATCTGAAACGCCATGTGAATTCAGTAGGATCCATTCCACCATGTCCGCTACTGCGCTAAAGATGTACGGAGCCGAGCGAAGGCCGAAAGGCAGGGTTAAGTCCACGTAATATTGCCCATGCCACTTCAGGCCTAGTAGGTAACGATCAGCCGGGTGGATAGCAATGTTGCGATAAGTGGCCTCAACGTCAAATTTCGCCATCATGGCTCCCGGGCCATACTTAGCCACCATTTGAATTATTTGATCCACTTTAACGTAATGCATAGCAAATTCCTCTGGGTCAATGTCATCGTTAACACTACTGTCGCTCGGAGACGATAGGTCCACAATTAAGCGCCATTTCCCAGGTTGGCCCTTCTTGGGGATAACTCCAAAACTGCTAACATGCAAATTAGGGAAGGGGGGATGTGAACAGGGGCCCGCTACCCTATGAAAGGCAACCTCATTGGCCAAGTAGTCATCTATAATTTTTGGGTGCTGGAACGCTGAAAGTTTGTTCTTTCGGGCAGAGGACAGCTTCCGAAGGGGCTGGAACCCGAGTCTAAAGCCGTTCCGGAGGCCATTGCGGACATAAGACACCTGCTGTGGCTGGGGGTGAGCTGTCAACTCCCGAGCAAACTCTGAGGCATTTAAAGGACTTATAACCGTGATAGGCGGGAAGCACAAAGGCACTAGAAGGAAAAAATGCACATGCTTAGGAGACGCAACCCCAACAAGAAAAATATATGTATATACAGATAGAATAGCCAAAAATAAAAAAAACTTTTATTGGCAATCACCCTATACAATGAGGTACAGAGGCCCAACAAAGGCCCTAAAGGCCAAAAGCACAGTTGCGAATGTTGGCTCTATCGAAATACAAGTAGGAGACACATGTAGCTAGCGAGATGGTGAAAACTCAAGCAATACGAAGCAAGTAACCAAAAATCGAAGTGAACTGCCATGGTGGCAAACAAAAAGGCCCCTGCCACTGGAGAAACAAAATTAATAAAGCAGAGCGGCGTGGAAAAAACTGGGGCAAGAAAAAATTGCAAAGCTACAACAGTACATTAGGCACGCTGGGCCTTACTTGAGGCATGGCTAGGGGTGGGCGAGCTGCCGCGACGCTTGGCATCCCCTCGATCAGCTTTCTCGGCGCTATCATGGCACGTGTTAGCCCGGTGAGAACCTGAGCACAGACTGCAGCGATGCGCGTAGCGACAGGGGTTGACTGGAGCCGTGCACCGCCCCCTGTTCCATGACTTGCACAGCGTACTTGAAAACGAGGAACCGGATGGCTCAGAAGCCTCAGCTGGTTGGGCATATGACGATCCGCGGGACGTAGAGCCAGCTGCCTGGAAGTTAAACAGCTGCACGTTCATGCAAGACCAATCTGTCAACTTTGTCGCGGCCGCATGTTCACGGAACTCTCGGTCATAGTTCAGCCACACCTTACCGCTAAAATGGCGATGTGTGCGCAAAGTGAGGAGCTGGTATGGAGTTAAATCTTTCCAACGGAGGGGAAAGTGGGAAGATAGTACGAGTGAAAAGATGGAAAATGCTTCCATCCAGCTAGCAATGTCCTCGATGCGACGGCGCTGCCGTTTTGGTTGCGAGGTCAAAACGAGTCGGCCATCAAACATAAGTTGCGGTTCGGGCTCTCGCTGTTGCAGGTTGGGGGCCAGGAGATCACTTAAATCCACTTATTTGCCGCCCACGTTCTGAGCCACTAGCTTCGCTGGAACAGGAGAAAAACCTGGCCCGACCACGAACGACTGATCCAGGAGCGAAGCGGGTTGAGTGGCGAGCGGCGGAGCCTGTTGAATTACATTGCTTGGCGGAGTAAACGAAGGTGCAAGCGACATGACGGGCGCAGCGAACGTTTGCACAAACGAAGGGACAACAACACAAGAAGATGGCCTACCTTGTAACGGCTGTCCAAGAGGAATTGCACTGCCCGATGCCAAGAAACTTGCACTTGAAGCATCTAAGGAATTTGAGGCAGGAACGCCCCCAGCACTCAGGGTCGGTACAGCACTCGGTACCGCTTGCACTTGTTCAGATGCAGGAGGTTTTTCAGCCGCCATGGCCGCTCGAACTGTTTGCGTAATCAGTGAAATCATCTCGGGCGATAAAGTGGGCGCCGCTGAAGCCGCCAAAGTCGTACTAGCTGGCGTGGAAGGCCGAGACGTCTCAACAGCAGGCGAACTTTCACATTGAATACTCGACGAACCATCCGCCGTAGATGACGCGTCGCCAGCGAAAAGCCGAGCCTGTAAACTATTGTGAGTGTTTCGGGACATAACGAAGACGTAAAACGAGAAAAACTGGACGAAAAAGAAGCAACAAACTTAAACAGCACAAGCTCCGGCAAGTGAACAGATGCGAAATGAATTGGCACAAGCATGTGAGCTGTAAGAACCCAGGGGCCCCTGCAAAGTAGGGTGGCCGCCCCGCATGTCCCAGCCATGCGGGCACCGCTGACCAGCACTTGCCTCGATTTTAACTTTGCCTAAATTACATTTAGCCGCGTTTCATGAAGAAAAGTGAATACACACAGTTTGGGTACAAAAGAGATTAAAGCACGTGCATTGTTTAGGCCAAACTGTACATGTACAGTAACTTAGATCTTCCCTCTTCGGAACCACTCTCAAGTGTGGACTCTTAAAAGAATTTTGGAACTTAATTGACAATGTTATTTATTCTTCCTAATAATCTGAGGACTTTCAAGAATCATTTCTCATATTAGATTACCGTATTTATTCGATTTACAGCCCACATTCGAATAAGCGCCCGCCCTGAAAGCCCAAAAAGTTAATAAGCGCCCACCCTGAAAGCCCAAAAAGTTAATAAGCGCCCGCCCTGAAAGCCCAAAAAGTTAATAAGCGCCCGCCCTGAAAGCCCAAAAAGTTAATAAGCACCCACCCTCGAATAAGTGCCCACCCCACCCTCCAAACAAAAAACATTTCTTTACTAGCTCTCGTATAATAGCTTCTACAAGCAGTACAAATTGTACCTTTTAAATGCCCAATGAATATTGGGTATTTAAAAGGTATTGCCCTCACTATTAATTATCATTCCTATTGTTTTTTATGTAAAAATTGTAGTATGTTTCTATTATTGCACTTTTATTATTCTTTAATTTTTTTTGCTGTTTAGTTGCACGTTATACGCCAGTTAGTTGCACGTGGCAGTGACCAACTCGAAAGCCTAAGCTCCTTTGGTCACTGCGCACATTTTACTTTTCACATTTATGTAATTTAATGCTATGTTATATTACTTTTCTTATATATTGTAACTTCCTTTTGTTGTGAGCCATTGAAATAGTGCACAATAATAAAAACCTTAAACCTTAGCGTGAAGTAGGAGGAGCATCAGTTGTGTTCCAAAATTTGTTTTAGATACGGTAGTCAATGAACTTTTATATATTGTTTATGGCTTGTTTGTGTTAGCTTTTGCACTTTGGTTTGTCTGGTTGAAGTGAAATAAGCTCGTTATCCCTTGTTTTGTTATTCTCTAAAAATGTCCTCGCTTGCTGAAAATGTTGGGAAAATAATAAGCGCCCACCTCAAATAAGTGCCCAGGCTCGTGGTCCCAAAATTAAATAAGCACCCAGGGTGGTTAATCAAATAAATCGATGCATTGTCTATACTATACATAAGTAATAACTGTATATAAGTATTTTTTTCTATAATTAATTTAAGATAGTTTTATTACTTAATTAATTTACAGATTTGTTCATGATGTGATAATAGGTGGCTTATTTTTAAGGGGTCTGGTACTGTGTTTTAAGCCTACCTCAGATTGAACGGTTGAATTGATTTGATTGTAAATCTGAAACTTGATTAAATTAAATAAATAAAATAATTTATTTTTTTTCTTTAGTAAACAGTGTATATATTTTAGCTCAGTCCAACTAAGACTCTGTGTGCTACAGTACATGTACATGTGTACACGTATACCGAGGTGAAAAAAAGTTCTTAATATCATTGTTATCCCCAGGATTTGTTGATGTTTTTTCTGATAACAAAGAAGCAGTTGTAAACCATGGACGCAAATTGCTTAAGGTGAGCTCTTCTTGTCTCTGCCAGGAAATTTCAAATAAGTTTGAAGCAAACTTAATTGATAGGCTGGCCATGGAAAGCATTTTTTGGCTCCAAACCTTGTTTCTCATGATGTTGCAACACAATTTAAGTGTTGGGGTTGATGTGCATTTTAATGTCATGATTGATTTGAATAATGACTGTTTTTTGTTTGCAGTTCTTACTGAGAAACAGAGCCAACAGCACATCTCTACCTTTACCTGCCCTTGAGGGCTTCTGCAACACGTCTGAAATGAGACTTAAAGTCTTACAAGCACACATGGATGCTCTAAAGGAAAAAGGTAATATGAGATTTATACCCAGTTTGTGATATATTGATATATGATAAACAACCACACTAGTCCTAAGTGCTAAGTATTGTCACACTATGAACTGAATCCCAGTCTGTCCTTCAAAGGTGACACTCCACCACCCCACCCCCCCCCCCCCCCCAAAAAAAAAAAAGAGAGAACAAGTCTTGACCCTCTGGGCCCGGTTGTTCAAAAGCCGATTAACATTAATCTATCATTTAAGGTGGCCGAACATAGTTTTTTAGTGTACAGGTGTTAGAAGACGTTATTTGGAAACTATGTATTTCTGGATGCCCAAAATTGGTATGGTGTAAGACTAACTAAGAAAGAATGCATTTTGTACGTCTTGTTGAGCTAAGTACCGTTTCCATGGCAATGCAGCGAGCTATTAAACGTCCATAAATAGTAGGTTTCCTTTATTTTTAGAAAATGTACTCATTAGATTTTTTCCATTTTTTGTATCCAGAAAAACTCACAAAACACTGACACAGTTGCACTATTTTCATGTAATTTTAACAGAGAGATCTCCTGTAAATATTGATTTTTGCATTTTTATGTTTTTTGAAGATACCCTCTGTTAGATTTAGGTTTCTCTTTGTTGGCCAGTTACACTTTTAGGGAACTATTTTCATGCCAAATTTCACAAAATTCTAATGAGCGGTTCCTTAGAAAACAGTTCATTTCCACGAAAACAACCAGTCGCAATTTTTTGCTCAAATGCGCATGCATGGCTTTAATTGGGTTTCATGGCAAAGATGAAAAGCATGCAAAAGGTCTTGGTGAATGACTTTTTTTGCTCGGAAAGAAAAGAAAAAGAGTCCAGAAACGAGAAACTTAGTTATTTAGGATCAAAACTTAACTTTATTATCCATTTCATGTGAAATTGAGGGATCACTTTATTGACCGTCGTATTTGCGTACCACAACCCTAGCGCACGCTTAATAGCATCACTAACAAAATCTGTAAAGCGCGGGCAAACTGCGTTCGGCCACCTTAAAGTTAACCAAGGTTTCCTGCTCACTCGTTAAAATTGTTTTTAAACTCTAATGTTAAGCTAGTGGTAAAGAAAAGTCAACGTCAAAACTGAGGGACAAAAATCTTTTTGAAAAATCTTTATTGTTGTGTAATTAAACTCAAATTAAAGTTGTTGTTAATCCAGGATTACATGTAGCTTAATCAGGCTTTGAACAACTGGGCCCTGGTGTTTAACAAAATAATAGATTCAATTTTGGCCATGCGTGTGTACTCTGATAATGGACAGATGGCGTCAAAACATGGAATGTCTAACAAAGAAACTTGGTTAAGTGTCCTCTCTGCATTATATAAGGTACACTTGTACACACACACAGCCAACACATTCTGTTGATGTAGGCAACGTAAACTTAACTTGTTTATTCCAAATTTGCAATGCTACCAAAATTAATTTGGTTTGATTTAGTGTGGAGAAGAGTTTTCACCTCCATTTTTGTCTCTCTTATTAGCTGAGGTAAAGAAACAAGTTCCATCAGTAGAAGAAGGTGAAGTGCTTAGACCACTGATGAAATGTTACACAGCACTTGAGGTTTCAAGTAATAAGGGAGATGTCTCTAGGTACAGTATTATTTGTTGTGATGTGTGTCTGTGTTCCTAGTTTGGTATTGCTCTGAAATAGGCAATTTCCTTGAGACTAATGTTATTGAAAACACTTCAGTGAAACCTCAGGTAGTCCTCACCTAACCAGGTCTTATATAAATGTTTGAGACAGGTGAAGCCCAAAAACTACACTTCAGGTGGATAGCTTGAGGAATTGGAGGTGGAGAGGGTTGGGGCGGGGGGGGGGGGGGGGGGGGAGGGGGGGTTAGGGGACAAAATGGACTTTAGGTAAATAGCTTGCAGGACCATTCATTTTATTAAAGAATTGGAGTAGGTATGGGAAAAAGGAAAAAATAACAAATTGCATGGTTAGACTTCATTTTAAGTAAGTAGTTTATTTTCCACTGCTGAAAAATTTGCTTCTAATCATTGACCTTGGGGAGGTGTGATGCCTTTCTTTTAAAACCTTGGTAACTCACTCTAAAGCCATATTTTGCACCCCCATGAAATTCGACCAGCCTGCATTATCTAAAAATCAAGGATTGCTTTAAGTATACTGACGGAAGTAACAGTAAGGGAATTGACTCAGATTAGTTGCAAGCAAAGAGGGTTTTGTGAGATCTGCAAGTAGTTAGACCCTCACCTGGATAGGATACTCACAAAAATGGCAGCAGATGTGTGTTGACTGCATTAGGAAGTACATGAAATGTGGGAATCCTGTATATTAAACACCCTGATCATCAACTGGAAATCATCATTTAATTATTACTTTCATTCAAATGTAAAGCAAAATATTTTTTTCAGGTTGACTAATGGTGATGCTAGCTCTTACTGGCAATCTGATGGACCAGCAAGATCTCACTGGATTAGGTACAGTCAACATCCTAAATGCATTTTCTGTTGTATAAACTGTGCGTACTTAAGACCTGCCTGCATTGTACACTGTGGTGTGCTTCTATAGTGCGGCAAACATAGCTACAGTCTTTTCCGCCTGCATATCTTGTTTTGGCACTTAAGACTACAGTCCTGAATACTGATATTAAAAGGTTTAACACCCATCTGTACCATTTGTATAAGGTTTGTGTTAATGACAACATGCATGTGCTGAGATGGGAAAGTGAGAAAATTTTTTCACTCTCAGTATTTCATTCGCATTATACCTGTTGTCTTCAAAACAAAATCACATCTTCTTGTCTAATTTGTGTAAACTTTGCATCAATTCCTCAGATTGCGAATGAGACCAAATGTTGTGTTGAAACAGCTGTCAATCAATGTGGCATCCTCTGACCAGAGCTACATGCCTCAGTATGTTGTGGTAACAGCAGGACGAGATGAACAGAATTTGAAAGCAATTGGTGACTGCAGGATCCCCAGGTACTGTTTGTAATTACCTCCTTACTATTCCTTTATTGGTTCCATTTACAGTTATATATAAATTCTGAGAGTAGCAGAATACATCATTACAATACCCCATGTTTGATGACATTTGATTTTTTTTTTTTTTGCTCAGTGCATGGGTGGGTGGAATTCTGTAAATCTGATTGGTTCCAGCAGCAGGCGTAATTTTTCAATGTTGTCCATGAACCCGGCTGTTTTCGTTGTGTGATTCGTCACAAGACCTGCGCCTTGCTTCCTTGCGGAAAAAATGAAAATGTTATTCACCAGCCCAGGTCAGTCTGTATTGGGAAAACTGTGCCCTTTGTCTTGAGTATGGCTTGAGGCTACATACTCAAGATCCCAAGCACTGTTTTTCCCAACACCTCCAGGGCTCTTTCATTAACATAGTATTGCAAATTTTGTTTCAATTTTTCCAGTCAGGTCAATGGAGATTTTGTTTTAGTGGAGAATGTGAAAATTCCCTATCCAGGTAGGCATCCAATCAACATGTATATGATGTGTAGAATTATTTTCCATTGTTGATTTGGTCCTTTAAACACTACAGTAGACCTTTCTTACAACTGTGTGATGGCGGTTTGGTCCAGGTATTTTTGTGGTTTTACAAGTTTTACAAGCTCAGTTGTAAAGCTTTTTGGAGGGGGAGACTTATTTATATTCATTCCTTGAGGTTATGGGCAGGTTATGAGAGATGGGCCTCGCGTAATAAAGAGAGGAGTAATCTCAGATCATGATTTTTTTTTTTTACAAAAGTTGAATTAGCTTTTTCCAAAGTTTTTCCTTACAACTGACTGAAACAACAATACTGTACGTCGTGTTTCAGAATGTCATTCTTGCCTTGACACAGTTACAGTTCTGCTTGTTGAAGACTAGGGCTCCTAAAGACAAACTGACTGATGTCTTTACCAATCATATGCTTGTTAATGAGGTTTTAAGCATCCTTCATGTTGTCTAACATGGAAAGAGTTGGAGGACTTAATTTATAGTGGGGGCATTTTAGGAAATCTGACCTTCAAACAGAGGGCCTTCAGAGATGGAGACTTAGCAGAGCTTTCTTGGTATTCATGTTTCAGAGGGCCAAACTACTGGTAATGCTTTCTAAGTTGGATGGTTTGATTGTTATTGATTTTGTTTGACTACATGTATGTTCAAATGTAGTGATACAGATAAACATCAAGAGATGTCACAGTGATGGGTGTGATACAAGAGTAAGAGGAATAAAAGCTGTTGGCTACAGGTAAATGGCTTGCTCAACATCCATTAATTTCGCCTTCCCTTTAAACATTACTGTGAGTGTATTTCAGGGCCTACTTTAGTTCTTTAGAAGCAATGGTCTAAATGTTGTACAAACTTCATACAACAGTAGATTCCTTCATGGCTCATATGCGTACATGATGTCACACATCTGGAACCAGTTGCCATCTGCTGTAAAAAACGCACCTAATGCATCATCCTTTCGGAGACTTTTAACTAAGTTAAACTTTAACGGCTGTCAATACAGCAATTGCCTTTGACCTGATTTATTTTTATTTATTTATCTTTATAGATAGATGTTATTTTTTAATTTAATTAGCAGTTGTTGTCTTTTTTATATTGTCAAACACTTTTATCATGAGCCTATGGCTCGGGGGACTGGGAGACCACCTCCTGTGTATTTGACATTAAATTACTTACTTACTTACTTACTTACTTGCTTGCTTGCTTGCTTGCTTGCTTGCTTGCTTGCTTGCTTGCTTACTTACTGCAAAGCACAAACTTCGTTTCTAGTTTAATTACCAGTAAATAAGATTTCTACAAAAGAGTTTCCCCCTTCAGTTTTGGTTTATACTCTTCTTTGCCATAAATTTTAAAATAAGTTTTGAAAACTTTTTTGCCAGTGAGATGAAAACCTTGGTTAACTTTTAATTGTGGATTAGTGTTAATTGCCTTTCAAACAACTGGACCCTGAAAGACATGATATTCATAACAGTTCCGTTCATATACAGTTTGAAAGGGTTACTGACATTGTGTTGTTACCTGGAATGAGTAAAAGCACCAGTTGGGATAAGTAACTACAATGGCTAACAAGGGTTAAAGTGATGTCCAGCTCTGCTATTGTCACAACAAGATATCTAATAAATAGTTCCTTGGTTTTCTTTGCCTTAGGGTTTTGAAAAGTAAGGGCATGAGTGTTGGTGATGCATCAGCAGTGTGGTTTCTCTCTATTCTGGGGGCCACAGCCACAGCAGCCATGCCTATGGCTCCACATCTTAGGGATCTTATTTTGACTCACACAAGGTAAGAAAAAAAATTGCTCCAGTAGTATGCTGAATAAATGTTGTAATTGTTAACTTGCCATGGTAGATTTCCAAGGCCATCTTGCATTTTAGTACCTGCAAAGGGAAACTGTTTGCTCTGATAGCGTACCTTTTGGCAATTGGCTCCATTTGGGTCATGTGATGTCCCCAGCACTCTGATGTGCTCCATTTCACCACATAATGCCATGGCCCTCTTTGGTTGATTTAATGCAGCAGTCACTCTTCATCAGTCAAGATGTTTCCATTTGGGCTACGAAATGTACCAGTGACTATCTGTTACACTTAAGGTGGTCCCATTTGGGTTATGTAATGCACCCTTCCACTGAAATGCTTTCATTTGGTCTATGTTATGCCCTAGCCACCTTTCATCACATTCAGTGTGGCTCAGTTTGGGTCATATTTGTGGGTAGCTTTTAATTTCAGTTTACTTAAGGCAATTCCATTGGGCTATGCATTGCTCCAGTGACCTTTGAGTGTCTGATAGAAATCGTCCTTTTGCAGATACTGATAAAAATAACGTCATTGTGCAGATACTGATAAAACAGCAGACTTAAACACTGAATTAATGAAGCCTTTTGTCGATTTATGTATTGTAAGTAAGTGCCAGCATTGAAGTACAGTGTATTTACATTTACTTTAATTAAGTATGTTAATATTTATGTTTTTATATTTTGTTGTTTAAGGTCTGCTTTATGCCACATGAAGGCCATGTCTCTTTCCTTAACATCGCCTGATAGACCAGCTTCTCTATCTCAAAATGTCCTTGAGGAGATTGAAAATTTCCTTCATTCCCTTGTGAGGTGAGATACCTTAGATTATTGTGAGCACTTTCAGGATGCCTTTACTTTGTCGTAATTACCTATACATGTACAGTGTATGGCTCTAACCTGACTTGATGCCAAAACACGAGTGTAGTCAGGCTGTGTAAATGAACAGGAAATTACAAACTGGACACTTAGATAAATAAAAGAAATGAGATACTTGTTAGGAAGGGTTGCTTCATGTCTTATTTCATGATGTTCTTTAATTGTTTCATCTTTTCCTTGTTTTTCTAGCTGGAGCCATGTTTAATTATATGAAACTTGACTGCTTTTCCTTTTGCATGTAAATGTTTATTTTGATCTCATTCAACAAGGCATGCATGAAATCATGTATTTGGTTCTGTTTTGGCTTATAGGCATGAAGGTTCAATTCAACCAGAAAGCTTAAAGATTGTATTGGAATTCTCATTAGCACGTGGAAATCTAAAGAGTATTTTTAAAGTTCTAAAATTATTGTATGGTAAGTCTCAGATCTGATATTTGACTGATTAACTCTCTGTCATATTCCCAAGTGAAGCATTAAAATGTTCCTTATCGTTTCTATTTCTTAATCCCTTATGGTGATAAGGCTTTGTCATCTTTTGACCTAAACTACTTTTCAATAGTTGGCCTTTTAAGCATAGAGAAAATTATGCAATGCTAGAAGTAGACCATTTTCGGTTTTCTGGATGTTATTAAACTTGTGCACTTTTGTTTGTTCAGAAATTGTGCATGAAGATTTTGCTGCTGCAGAAATTGTTAACTCATTAGAAGATGTGCATCTTAGGGCTACCAAAAAGCACGGTAAGCAAAAAGGTGTATAACATTAGATCAAAGCCAAGCTGTGTTATTGGACAAGACTTCCAACCTGATGTTTGGTGGTTTTAACTCTGACATGTGTATCTAATGGATGCCAGAGAACTGTTAGGGATTACTCGAACAAAATCCAGGTGATAATGTGTTTACGACGGAGTAACATTCCATTTAGTTTGTATAGGTATTGTTCCTAATCACTTCTTACCACCAAAACAGGAGCTCCCATCTAACTCACTTAATTGAGTGGGCTCAGAATAAACTGCTATAATTCTTTTTAGAGGTCTTATTAATATTAATCGCCTTCTTACCACCTCTGAAGCTCACTTTAATTCACAAGTTGCTCTTGATTTGTTTCTGCTAGGTGGGTTTTTAAAAATGTCATTATCATCTTGTGATGGAGGCCACAAGGACAACCTCTCCAAACCAGAAAATGTTTTAACAGACAATTGGTCCTCTGAAGGTAATTGCTGCTTTAGAGATCAAGATTGTTTTGTGTCCAACATGTCCACAAGACCTTCCAGAGAAGATCAGAGAATATTTTTTCCTTCCATCTTACGTTTAATGTTATCTTAACCCATTAACAACACAAATGGTTTACGTGCACTATATGTACAACTCTAGAAAGCACTGTTACTAAAAGAAATTCCCCTTTAACACTTTTCATTTCTTCACACAATCTTATGGAACAGCCTTGCCCTGTCTGCTGTTACTGGAGACTCATCAGATACATGTACCTTCCAGAGGGAAGCTTTACCAAGTTCTATCAAACTATACTGTGGTGCAATCTAGTATTTTTATTTCAATTTTAATGGGCCATTTCTGAGTTGCTTTGAACTTCATTATGAAAGCGAGGCCTCATGATAGTTTTTATTATGAAAATTAATTTTCACGTGAAGAGCTTTGCACTTACCCTTGTTTTCGTAATGAGGCTCAAATCAACTCCAAAATGGCTTCTATTATTGCGTTTTTATTATAATAATTGTATCCGCCATGACTGCTTTCTTAAAAACTTGTACATGTGAGTATAGTCTTTCAACTGGTAGGTCTGTTAAATATGTAAGTATCAAGGTTGCTTTATCCCAGGAAAGGAACCCAGGTCAATCTAAACAACAAACCTTTAAGGGAGCTCAATTACATGTTACATACATGTATATGAGATGAGATGTTTTCCTGTTTTCTTTTAGCTTACTTATCAGAAACTGGAAAGACAAGAGTGTCAATGATGTTTTCAAGTGCTGCGTCTGTTCGTGTAAAGCTAACAAGATTAATTATCAAGGTGGGAATAACCTCTGCAGTGAATTGGTCACAATAATAGAAGTTTATAGTAGTTTTTGCACTTCACTTTTTGCTTCCTCCAATCAAATGACTTCCAATGTCAGTTTAGACTTTGACACATGTAAAGCATAATGAAGTCAGTGAACTGTTGGTTAGGGGTTAGTCAATAAAATAAAGATAGAAAAGTTGTTGTCTCCCAAGATGATGATCACTTTATTCGAAATGATTGTGTCTTGAAATGATATTTTTGGGGAATATTTTCCAGAGCACTGAACACACATTTTACTTTTTGTTGAAAATAAATGCAAATTAATGCTGTTGTAAGTTTAGTTGTATACCTATGAAGAGTCCATGATACAAGCCAGTCTACGGTGCCCCATGGAGTCAATTTAGACTACATTAATTATTTTATTTGTTACTCAGGTGTCCAAAGGGGCAATTGGTCCTTCCCATGGATTAGTCTTTGTTCAAGATGATTTGAAGAGGTATGAATTGCCAGTGTGTAAGCTCACAAGTGAGAGTGAGAGCTCTTTTGTCTCCTCTTAACTTTAGAAACCTGTATTCTACAACATGTTTACCCTACTTGCAAAATAGCAGTCATGACCTTGAAAGCTCCTATGCACAGACACTTTATTTGCCTCTTGATAATTCAAACTCCCATTAATGTGATCTTGCGGCAACTCAAGGCAAAATATATTTTCCTGCTTCACTTTAATTTATTCATGAGAGTAATTTAATGCCCAGTAACTAAAACTTGCCTTAAAAAGCTCAGACATTTTTGTGTCACCCTTAAGACTTTAAGTTACGAAGATTGCTCTGTTATAATTATATTATTATTACATTAAAGGCAAGTTACACTTTGTGTCTCGTGCAGTTAACTTTAATTGACGAAAGTATTTTATTGAATGTGTTATAGACATTTTCAGGCCATTTGCTTTGAATGATTTTAAGTGATACTTTTTTGTGGTTGCAGAGATGAAAAAGAGAAAGAAAGTGAAGGAGACACACAGGAAACAGATGCTTTTAGCAAGTATAATAATTGGACAAAAGACACCTACAATAGCTATCTGGCAAGGTTTGTTATGCCTTCATTTTCCTTTCATTATGCCCTCATTTTCTTAGCCTTAGTCTGCAAAAATGTTAGTCAAGATGACCCCAGAAGTGGCTCTAAACTTTCAGAACTTTACCTCATTTCGTTTGCAAGAAATGGCCGGGAGCATTTTGTTTAATTTATTTTTTTTATTTAATTTATTTTTGTCCCTTTTAATTTTTTGCTTTGCTTTCACTTTCATTTTCTTTAGCTCAAAAGGCAACCCTCTGACAGATCAGGATGAACCAGTGGCCTTTTTTGTTACTGATGAAGACTGGTATGTCTGCAGACGTTGTTTATTGTGTGTTGTGTTACAAAGAACGTTGTAGGGGAGTGTGCAATACCCAGCAAAGGCTTCAGGGAAATGGGAGTCTTGCATGTGCTGTGGTTGAAATCTATCCTTGGTTTAAATTTATCTTCTTATTGTTCTTGGGTGTGACAACGCATTCATGATCATGAGTTTGAAACGATGGAAAACAAAATTTAAACCAAGGATAAAATTGAACCACAACATCTATACTGGTTGTCCAATCAGCACTCCTTCCCCCCTCCTATCATCAACGTTTAAAGGGAACATGTATTCTGGATGGCTTCTGTTGAATTTCTAGTTAATAGGCTCTTCTTCAGATAGCCGTTAATAGTGGTGTGGTATGACTAGTGGTGTATTCAAGTTTCATGTAGAGGCGGTTGAACTTAGCCCACTAACATCACAATGAACATTCAGACAGTGGGTGTTTATTGCATTATGTCAAATTAAATTTTAAGTGACATGTTGTTTGTATATTTGAGGGATGAAGTTGAAGTTCATGTAGACAGGATTTTGACTGGAAAGGTGAGATCTATTTTCGTTATATTGCATGTATATACAGTAAAAAAAAAGCAGACAGAATACAGAAAAAATGTTCATTTTAACGCAACTCAACTGTACCATTATGTGGCCGAGTATTTTGTAGCTTCCTTCCATCAGAAGCTAGTACACTGTACTGAAAGCCCTATTTTGTCTGAGCGTTTCTGCTCCCCATTTGTGACTCAATATATGTAAGAGCGATAAAACTATGACAACTGAACTTGGATTATAGTGCGCCTTAAAATCTCTTCCCTTTGGGACCCACAACATGATTTCATATGGTGTGAAAATTATGTCAGTAGTTCTGATTCCATCACACTCATAGTTGTCATTTATGTTAGCAAGATTCTTGCGGCTGTGCCATGGTTATACGAATGTCGGTTCCCCATGTGCATTGCTCTGGAACACCTGTGTACAGAAATGTAACCATTGAAGAAAAGCTGATAAGAAACCCTGCATATAAACCACTTGACCCACCTGCCTCCCTTGGTTTGTATGATTATTTTTTTACATGTAAATAATCATGAGATGAAAGTTCTTTTACTTTAATTACAGTATGTTCTAATCAAGTTCTTGGGAACAAGGAAAGAGACGGCAGAAAGGATAGGCGTGCTTGGTGTACACTTCTTTGGTTATGAAGTCAAACCAAACTGTCCTTTGAACGAAGACTTGCACCTGGTAACATTTGTTGTTATGAATTCTTTAGAGGACACAAATCTTGTAGAACCCGTAAAATACGTATTTGTAAGAAGCTTTAACTGCACATTTGTAACTGCATTGTTTTGTTATTCTTAAAGTAATAAATGTTTAATAGTAAAGTATGTGTCAGCCAACTTGATTGGAAACCTTTTTAGTGTAATTTACAATAGCTCTTCTAATTTTAAAATTGTGGAGTTGAAATCAAAACTAATCTTTAAAACTTTCCGTGGAAAATGTTTCTGTGATTTTTGCATGTCAAGAATTGAAAGAAACAAAGTAACCTCCACCCCAGTGTGCATTTTGGAATCCAACGTTAACTGGAGACAAACTCTAAGTAGGAAATAATTATGTTATTTTTTTCCTTGTTGATTTATCTTCTAAAAGCCCTGAGATTCTCCTCATCTGTCTTGTCTCAATTCCACTACTTTATTTAATAAGCAGCAAATTGTGTCTGATTTCGTGGTCTAGCATATAGATTTTCCCTTTAACTCTTAGAGTACTCACACAAATTGATTTTGTTGTTGTTGTTGTTGTTGTTGTTTCAGGATGAAGTTGCGCTTGTCCCAGCTGGTGGCATGGTTGATGGCTCGACTCTTTTTATTAGAGTTCTGTCATTTCTGGACGAAATGGCAAAAGACCAGGTACAAGTCATCCAGTGCTGGGCTTTCACTGGTACAGAAGTTTTCAGAGTCTTACAGACTGTGATTTTTAAGCGGGTTAAACATGGATTGAAATTCAGTGTTAGGGGAGATATCCAATCAGAAATAACTAATTCAAAACCTAATTTCTCAAATGTTTTGAAACTATGAAGTTTGAGAAAGCTAACTCTACTAATAACTTTCAATAGGAATGTCACCGTGCTGGTGCTGTTTCATTTGTATATTTTACAGTTTACATTTGGGCGAGAAGTTCACATCAAAATGTACAGAAAAAATGAATTAAAACATTGGAAATGTTATTGTTTACTTCCTGCCAAAGCTATACCCTTCAAATTTGACTAGCGTTGCTTTCTGCCAGATATCCTAAGCTTTCAGTCTGAATATTCCACAGAGCAAATTTGAATGAAATTGTTTGGTATCAAATTTTCACGTAAAAATAATGTATTTTGTGTCATGCTTTGCACACGTGTAAAATGAGAGTCATTACTGTCAAACCTTCTTTACCCAAACCATTACCGAGATCAGCGTGTTTTCCTATCAGCAATGTAACCTTACTGTTCTCTGATTAATTTTCAGATTCATCTCAAATCAACACCCAAGAATCCCTCTATGTACATTTATAAAGAGAAGGTACAGATATCTGCTGCCAATATTTTTGTGCTAGTTTTACGAAATATCAGTAAAGAAATAAGTCATATACTTGTTTTCTATTCAACTTTATAGGAAGGTCAATTAGAGATGAGTAGTGTTAGTCTGGAGCTCATATGGGATGTGTACACACTTGTTACAAGCAGGTAAACCAATTTCTGCTCACTATGGTGGTGTGTCATCATCATAGGGTGCTGCTACCTTTAAATAACACACCACTTACAGTGTGCAGGAAACGTGTTTCTCTCACATAAATTATGAGCTTGGTAAATGGCCAGCTTCCTATGAGTCTACCAGTGGTTAGACCCCAACCAGTGTACTGAGGCTCAGACTCAGGGTTTCTTTGTCCTATGTTTGTGACATGATAACCATTACATATTTCTCAACACCACATGGTGTTGCTCCAATCGCAGTGTGTTGCTCATAAAGATAGAGTCGACAGTGTCCTTGCTCCCAGGTTATCTGTCTAAATAGCCCTGCTGTGACTGAGAATTCCTAGGCGCCACTGTCGAGGTGGATGAGGATTTTCATTTTCTATAACTCGGTCTACTATAGAGCTCCTGGTTCTTCTGTCAAGCATTAGCCAATAGCACTGGGCTTCGCTTTGCCATTTAGAAAACGAACCCGCAACAAAAAAGGATAAGCGTAGGTTGACGTCCAAAGTTGGCAAAGAATCTGCTAATTATAATATTTCCTTTTTCTGCTGGAACATGTCCTTTGATAGCTGTTGCAACCTCTACTCTTCAACAAAACCAGTTTCAGTGCCACATACATGTACACATAATAGGCTGATTTAACAACAGAACAAGAACGTCAGTTGACAACGGCGCGCACATCAAGGATGCCCATATATACAGTAGTCGAAATAGACTCGCGTTCAGACTATTTCGCACGCTCTCGCGTCCTCAAATGACGTTCCCGTTCTGTTACTAAATCAGCCCAATGTTTCATCAAACAGCCATGTAACCTAAGCCTACAGAATACTGGTATTGTAGAAAAATATGTGTTTTCTCTAGTCTTTGAACTGACACAGATTCATTGAGCCGGAGCTCTTAGTGGAGGGCCTGCCCTAAACATAGTGGTGTTCAAACACCCTATTCTTAGAGAGCAATAATTACGATTCACTGTAAATCAGAGAGCTTCACAAATGTACCCGTGTTCTTTAGCCCAAGTCCTCAGTGTAATGAAGTTTACTTTAACTCTTTTTACAACATACCTTTTTCTTGATATTTGTTGTAGGGATGTAAAACATAAGAGGGTAATTGTAGCCAGTCTACTTCTCCTCCGTCTGTTACACCAAAGTCTTCCATTCCTCAAGTCCAGCATCCGGGACCTGACTGCTGATTCCTCTGACAAGGCTGCATTTCAAAAGGTATGGATGTTTAACTGTTGAGTTACTAACAGATTCCTTGAATCAGAAATTTAAAGTTGCGTGAATCGGAAAGATTTCGTGAATTGATTGGTGATATGAGAGGAAAGACGCTGCATTTTGTTACAGTTCAAGTGTTATCTCAAGACAAATCAGTTTATTTTTATTCCAGCTTTCATTTAGTCAAATGCTTTTTTTATTTGCAATAGGTCAAGATTTAAGGTACGACGTTGAATTTGCTTCATGTTTTATGTGGGGCCTAAAATTTCGTTTAGGGCATATCATTTATGGACATATAAGATAAACAATAGACCGAGTAGATTCATCGTGTCTTTAAATTTTGACAACAAATGAACAAAACCAAGATCTCAGTTATATTTCGGTATAAAGTATACCATCATCAGACTAAGTTTGTTCATTTGTTGTCAAAATTTAAAGACACGATGAATCTACTCGGTCTATCGTTTGTCTTATATGTCTTGAAATTATCATCAGGTTCTGGCTTTTGCATATCATTTAATTTCACATTTTATGTTTTTTCCACAGAGGATAGGGCCGGGAAACTTGCGTTTAGTTTACATGACAACTTTTCATTTATATACCATTTTTCCTTTAGCAACAGGAATTGTGTTCCAAAGTTTTCGCTCACTTGTGTGAAGTTGTTGATGACGACAAAGGAGTTTATGATACCAAGATTCACGAGATTTCTAAGCTAATCATCTTAGAAGGTAAAGAAGTGATGGGGATAGTTTGTTCATATTTTGTATTCATATTTTATTCATTCATATTACTCGTAGAGATCCTTGAATTTCTCTAATTAAAAGTCTTCAATTCTTGCTTTTATAAGTGACGACCCTCACAATTAGTGAAATAAATCTCCTTGTGCTGATTGTTAGTATTTAAGCTTACTGAACTGACACAATCAACAATGAAGATTGTAATGGGTGTCTATGTCCACTTCATGTATTTATACTTCGTATGCTAGTGCGTATCTTCTCTGCCTTCTCTACAATGCCTGTTAAGTTTATTGCTTTCAAGAGCTGGTGAAATAGGTGAAATACGTTTCTCAAACTCATTAATAATTCATCAAGAGAAAACAAAGAAAATCACTACCGTGACCGTGGTTTGGATGTGTGTTCCTAATTACCATAAAATTTTCCAACTTTAGCCTTGAATTTCTCCAAGAATTATTGATCAAGAATTATTGATTATTGATTATTGATCATTTGAGAAGCCATATCAAACACTCGAAAGTGTGTTTCATCAGATATCCAAACACCTCGAAGTCGTTTAAAAAAACTCGGCCGCGCCTCGTTTTTTCAACCTACTTCTTAGTGTTTGGATATCTGATGAAACACTCTTCGTCGTGTTTGATATATTACTTCAAAGGGTATTCAAAATATTATAAAATTGGCGCTGTTGAGAGAGTTTAAACCGACGTTTCGGCAATGCTGCCTTCTTCAGGGTTACAAAACTATATATACCGTTCAAAAGTTTCAAAGGGTCTTGATGGTAGCAGGCAAGTCAAAAGTTTAAAGAAAACGACAAAAACTTAAGTTTACAAAACATGTTTCGACAAAAGTCTCTGTCGAAACATGTTTTGTAAACTTAAAGTTTTTGTCGTTTTCTTTAAACTTTTGAAATAGGTTTCTTTTATAATTTTCGTATTAAAGGATTAGTAGTTATTCCATTAGACCTTGGAGAATATACGAGAACAGTTTGTCTCGGAAGGTTAGAACGATTGATACACATGGTGTGGCAAGAAAGTTATCAGCTGTCCTACGACTGGCTGCAAGCCAAAAATGTTGGCTACTTTTCTTACCATGATGTCATACTAATGTCATGTTTTTTGCTATCATAGCCGCAGTTCTAAAGGTAATTATATAGCTTGGCTTCTTCTTTGTGATGCAGGGGCAGAAATATTCTTCCCAGACTCCCAGACAAGACGGAACCACTTGCTTTCCATGGTGGACCAAGTTATGGAAGAAAAGAAGGCAGCATCCTTGGGCCTGACATTTGAGTCGCTTTGCCGGTTCTTTAGTAACAAAGATGCCAGCGGGCTTCTGGGACTTCCTGATACCGTCACAGAAGTATGTGTGCAGTACTTCAACCATTGACATCTGGATGTTGACGAATAATTGTCCAAACAGTTCTATCTTGTGTGCACTTCCTTAGACTGTCTGCAGTCCTCTATTTTTCCGTGGGATTAATCAAACTGCTGCCATCTTGGTTTGTAACGGCGAGCGCAACCTGGGGAGAGTGTCCAAACTACCGAGGGGAGTGGGAGTGGGAAAGTGCCCTCAACGCACCCTGACTAGGATCCCCCTTGGTAGTTTAGACACTCCCCAGGTTGCACTCGCCGTTACAAACCAAGATGGCAGCAGTTCAATCAAAAAGTTCTAGTCTCAAAAATCTAACGAAAAAACAGGGGACTGTGAACAGCCTAGCACTTTCTGGGAAGCTCAGGTCTTAGACCTGCTTCCCTAGATAACATACATAGATGAGTTGGTCCGTCAATCTTCCTGTGCTTTTCTGAGGCCCTCCACAAAACCAGGGTACTTGCTCGTTTGGGATAAGCTGGTCCAGGTTTAATATTTTAATTTCAACGCTACTTGTGGTAAGCCAGATATGAGATCCATTTACGTTTAAGTTTGGTGTTTTAGTTCAAAAGCTTGGACTGGTGTAGGCCAGTTAGGCCCAGTGTGTTGGAGCAGGTTTGAACTGATGCGGGCATAACCAACAGCTTCGTTTATTCCCTAAAATGATTGTAATTGGCTGAAGGAATTACCGTTTCTAAATAATGTTACTTACCTACCTACCTTTCATAGTCTAATATTTTCAGTTACTTGTTGCGTAAATTCATAAGCTGTAATTCAGGTTTATTTATACTTCTATGTTGCAGGCGGGGTTCGATTGTAGCTCTGTTCTGGGTGTCATGACAACATTACTGTCTGTAGCGTTTCAAGAGGTTTGTCCAGTAGTACTATTTTTTTTAATACACAATGCCTATTTATTTTCAATGGTATTATTGAATTTCATTTTCTTATTAACCTACTTTTATTAGGTATCATTTATTTCTCTGGTGACAAGACTCCATAAACAAAGACTAGAAGACTCTATCAATCCTGATCTACCACTTTTCCCTGCAAAATAAAACCATCCTTCCAATTTTTGCAAGACTATCAGGCGCGTCCTCCAAATAGTACGAAATCTGTGCGTCTATACCCAACGTACTAAACACTTTGCAGATGACGACTAAAATCTTCTAATTTATACAAGATATCTGCCTCTGAAGTTACAAAGTTGAATAAGTAACATAAGCAGAAACAATAGAAGTTCCAATTAACCCGAAGTCTGTCATTTCTCCTTTGTCCATTGATTTGTAGCATGCTTTTACTTTGCTTTTAGTGCGTGCACTGTTTGGATTCAGCTGACGAAAGCAACCATGACTCAACATCTAACCTCGTTCAATTGCTGTGTGCCATGCAAAGGAGTCTCCTAACATGGTGCAATGCACAAATCAAAAGTGGAAACACATTTGGTCTCAATGTTGCAACCTCGCTTATCACAGATTGTAAGTACTATAGATTCATTTTGAAGCAAGCCATCACGCCATTTAAATGCTATGGGCTATCAGCAGTTTAAACTGCTTACGCTTTGTCACAGTTTTACTACAACATAACGTCTTATGCTGTTCAGATTTTTGTGGCTGTTATAGTCAACAACATTACAAGGAAAAGATAATGTTCTTTATTTTTATGTTGTGAAATTATGAATTGAACCAGTTTAATTTTCTTCCTTATTAGCTTCATGGCCTTTATCTGAAACGAAAGAAATAGGTCATTTTTACAATGGCGTCATTTACTACAACTACCAGATTCCTTCAGTTTGTTGTTTTCTCTTGCAAATGAGGGATACTCACTGGGATTACAAAATTTAAACAAGAAAGGAAACACGAAGAGGATTCTGGTAGTTATATTAAAATAACATCATCGTGAGAATCGCCTTTTAAATATCACACTGTTTTGAACAATTCTAAACCAAATGAATTTCAACCGAAACGTATATATGGCATTGCCTAAGAAATAAAAGCATTTCTGAGTGAGATGGTAGGGGAAGTTTCAAGGAAGCTGATGTGCATTTGGTTTAAGTCACCTTTTTTTCTATTGTTATTCTGTTTTTGCAGACGTTGGGATTCTTGCCAACAAAGTGTTCATGTCACTGCAGGCAGTGAATGAATCACGTGACCAGCTGACTGTGATTGACAGGCTTGAGCATTCTTATGTTTCTGCGGCGATGAGACAGCTGGTACGTTGACTCTTGTCTTCGTATGTATAAAGCTATTTCAATTAACGTTATCAAAGAGGCTGCCACCTCTTCCAATTGATGTCGTAACATTTCTTTCGTCCAAATGGCTCGCCATCGTATATCTTCACTAGACGGACGAGGCATAGCTGATTTTGATGAACTTATTCATAAAAAAAAATCCACAGAATCTTGAGGTCTTGTCTTATAGCTTTTTACTTTGATCCGACAACGTTAATTGAAATAGCTGTATTCAGTCTGTCTATCATTCAGACGCACAGTCAGGTGTTACATTTGTAGGTGAATAAAACCTTGCAAGACCCTGGTGAAATTACGAAGGCACTGAGAACAAGAATCATTTGTAAGCAAGAATCAACGCCCCTGATAATATGTATATTTGTAGTTGAGTAGTTAGAGCATCCAACTGTTGTGACGAAGATAACAGGTTTGAGTTCCATCATCACAAGCTGAGATATTTGATTTTAGCAAACTGACTACATTCTACCTATGATATGACCGAGTTCCACACAAAACATGCACCTTTCTTTTTATCACCCCAGGTTCTGTTTCTGAACTTGTTTACAAACGTGGATTCCATTTGCATGCCGATATTGAGAAGTCTACAGCCTGTCTCTCTTGAGTTGAAGAAGTTTTCCATTAAATATCCAGAGTTGTTCTTTAAGGTAAGAAGATATATTTTTAACATAGTTGCTACAAAACAAGCAAACTTCATGTTATGTCCTAGACAACTGTCCTGTTGTGTTATCTGATCTGTTCTGAGTATTCAAGTTTCAAGATCTGAGTATTTCTCATACATACAGTATTGCATTTACCTCCAGACAATAGTAACTGCTGCTTCATTGTTGTGCAGGAAACGTCTCTTATGTGACCCAGTTTCCATGTGTCTTCCTGTGTGAAACGTTATGGGTTATACTTGAAAATGACTGTAAATAAATTGGTGTACTTCCACTGCAAACTTAGCAAAACAAGTTAAATAAGGAAATGAAATCAGCCATAACGTGCAGATCATTACTTGTTAAAGAAGGCAGCTTTGTTTCCATTTCTATTGCCATCTTCTGCACCTCAACCCCTTCCAGGGTCAAACCATACCCCACGTAGCGTGATTTCAACTTGAAATTTGTGGGCAAAATACTGAAAACCTTTCAATAAGAAGCTTTTGAGCAGTACTCTCCTGTGGCATCGTCTGTTTTTGTTTCTGTTTATAATTTTTAGTACGTACATATTTTGAACGAGATGAGATGTAACGTGGGTAAATAATTGATTGATTGGTTGATTGATTGATTGATTGATTGATTGATTGATTGATTGGTTGGTTGATTGATTGATTGATTGATTGATTGATTGATTGATTGATTGATTGATTGATTGATTGATTGATTGATTGATTGATTGATTGATTGATTGATTGATTGATTGATTGATTGATATTTAAAATTGGGAACGTTGTTGTAGTTTTAATGATATTTACTTTTGGTAATGAAAGCTAGCATTGATGCTTATGTTTTGTTGGTTGTTAGATTGATTCTGAAGAGTGGAACAAGACCCAGGGACAAACTGTACTCAGAACTTGGGAAGTTGAATCTTTGCACAACTATGAGAACAACCAAGACATCAAAATGGTAAGACCGGTTTTGAGTTGATTTCCGAAAAAGCAATTATTCAATTTATTTGACCGTGGCTAGTGTAATGACCTCCGTGCAGTGTTTTTGCCCACAGCTTATTTTCGTTTTGTACTTGCGTTCCTTTCACTGTAGTGGCGTTTTCGTAACTTTGTTTGGAATTGTTTTTAAATGTATTTCGCTAATAAAACTTACTGCTAATGAAACAGAAAAGTGATCGGTATGCCCTTCTATGAAAGAGTGTTTGCAGTCATGCATGTGGGACCCCTTGCTTCTGGCAACAATGTTTGACTTTGGATTGGCCAGTTACTGAAAATATATGTGGTTTGTTAATAACTTACAGTTATTGCTCCTTTAATCGTTGTTGCGTTTGTTGTTGTTGTCGAGTATAAAAAATTGGGTCTAAACATAAAAACAACCACTTACTGCTCACCAAATTCTTCTGAATCAGCCACACTCATTTCCACAGTCAATCTGCGAGTTACAGAAGTGTAGAAGGGTTTGTAGCTTTGTGGAACCCAAATTATCAGTTTCCCCTTAACTTCGCAAGTACGTCTTTGGTTACCTACTGTGGATTAGTCAATGAACTGAACTAGTTTTTTTATGTTTTAGGTTTTTAGTTGCCCTGGTTGTTCTGAGTTTACTGTTGAGTTTGATCCTCGCTGTGAAACAGAAAGGAGGTTTGATTTACCTTACAGTTTGTTATTAGTATTTTGTGGATATTGGTAACATGCTCAAAAGGGGCAATTGAGGGGTTGTTGCTGACTTTTCACAAGCTGGTTTTGGTCATTTGTTTTCAACAATATTGAACTTGATTACCTTCAGACTGAAATAAAAGTCAGTCAAAATAATCCTTAATCTATTCAGAATGATGAAAGATAATTTCAACGTTATATACGTTATTAAAAAGTCATTAAAGTCGTCATGAAAGTATTCCGTGTATCCATATTACAAGCATCCATGAACATGTTTCACACGTTTGTCTTGCATTTAAAAACACCTTAGTTTCTTAACCCTAACTAAGAATATTAAATACATTTCTATGATTGCTTTCTTGTAGATATGACTACCTGGAATTTACAGATTCCAATGGAAACAAGAAGAGATTCGACCAAAAAGTTGATACTGACAAGTGGCCAAAGGTATACAGAGTACTTCACTTTACTTCTTACCAGAGCAATGTTACTGAAGATGTTCTGGCGGTCTGTATTACAGTGACTCCAACTCAATGTCATTAACTTTTGCTTTCTGTCTTTGTGCAGAGCGTTAACTTCCAGGCCGGAAATCGCCTGCTTTTCAACTTTCATTCAGATGGCAGCAACAATGAGTGGGGATATAAATTCACTGTAAGTAAAATCATTACAATCTTAGGCATAAGTTGGTAACCCTTCTTTAGCAGTTTGTTGGTTTCGCAACGTTTAAGTACTTTAGTAGAAAATTGCTCGGACGTCTAAACCGCCCGAAAATACCGCGCCAGCTAGACAGGCGGCAACGTCTTTGCAACTGAACAGCACCAACGACCGGCAGAACTACAAGATAATGGCTTGCGAGGTGGCGAGTTCTCTGATACTTTTGTTGGCGGCTCCACTGGTCAATCTCTGCGTTTACGTCAACAATTAGCTAGCTAAACAAAGTACCATATAAGTCCTCTGTATATCAAGTTGTATTTAGTGCTATATTGAAAAAAAAAAAAACTAAAAAAGATGAGGTGTAGGTCTTAGCATAACTACATCTATTTACCCAGGTAAATCAGTGCGAAAGGGTTAATGATGAAGCAAAAGAAAGTAAGATAGTAAGATGGGTTAAACCTGGGGAATGTTAAGGGAGGTTGACGAGATGTAATGTTCAGCAAAAGTAAAAAAATAAAAATAAAAAATCTTCAGTCTCCGTTGTGAGCTCAGATCTTGACTTTGACCTATGCTCTTGATGCTGAACATCACTGTTTTATATCTTTCTTATTTTGAGGATGGAGCTTAAACAACAACAACAATCTTTATTCGTGCCCAGAAATTAATTGCCACCTTTCATTATTACAGTTAATAAGATAACCGTATTTACCCACCTTTACTAGACACAGACACAATTAGACACAGTTTAGTTTCACTGTGTAATATTTACCTATTTGCCTCATTATCTGAACAGGTGACTGCTAAAGGCTCCCCAGATGTGGCTTTATCTTGGATTTTTGATCTTCAGCTGGGGATGGCTCGGCTGTTTGGACAGCTGTGCAGTGCTTCCTTGGACAGCAGAAAAGGTATATAAAGCGAAAACATGCTCGTAAAGTTGCACTCTTTTCAGTCAATCAATCATCGATTGATGAATCGGTCAAGTCAAACTTCAAACTTCAATTACATCTAATACATTTCCTGAAAAATGTCCCATTTTCTTGGCTTCCATAAGAATGCATGGCTAATGTTCTGATACTTGTCTAGATCAGTCAACTACCGTTGTATCCTCACATTAATACAGTTATTACCCTTTTCAATTTTAGCTTCCCCGACATTATCAAATGGTGACAGTGAAGAAGAAACCAAGTTACTACATAGTGAAATCTGGACGACTCTGTTTCGCGGAGGATACATGACTGGAAAACTTCAGAGATCTCTTTCTGGGCATCATGTGAGTAATTTTTGCAGTCTTTTTTCTCTTTTTCTTTTTTTTGTAATGCAGATATGTACGATGCGTGGTAAGATGTTTTAATTTGTCCTACAGGCCACAACAAGTTACCCAGTGGAGAATTCCGTCAATTCTTATCTGCACACAATAAGCAGTGGCTCGGAGGAATCTCAAGGAACTATAGAACAGCTTATAAAGAGGTAAGTAAACTTTTAAATACGATGTCGTAGCAAGTGTGGAGAGATCGACACATATGTAGTAAAGTAGTATATTATATGAGAATGATGTATTATTCAGTGAGTGACACAGGCATAGTCGGAAAAAAATCCGAGTGCTCCTATTAGGAGTCGAACCTAAGACCTTCCGATAACTAGTTCGGATGCTCTACCACTGAGCTACAGGAGGCACGTGGGAGCTAAGGCCATTAGACAAACATCCTGCATACTGCTAGGATTGGAATATCATGTGTGGCATATGCGCAATGGAACAAATGTGATGGAATATTTTAAGCCTGGTGAATAAATAAGAATGATGTATTATTCAGTAAGTGACACAGGCATACTCGGAAAAAAAATCCGAGTGCTCCTATCAGGAGTCGAACCTAAAACCTTCCGATTACTTAGTTTTTACCGATTACTTTTTTTTAAATTATGTCCGGCGAATACATTATATTTTAATTTATGTCTTGACAGATGCCGTGAGAAGGCTCCTGGACCATTGATCGGAGGTCCTCTGGTGGACCAGGCTGTGAACTCTGTTTTTGCTGCACTTGTTTGGCACTCTCAGGAGTTAAGGGACCAAATAGTATTGTTTGGTAAGAAGGAAACTATTCTTTAATAATTCTTCCCTCCTTCCTGCACCTTTTTGTCCAACTGGATAAGTAATTAAAAATAGACCTACTCACCTATTCAGTGCCAGAAACAAAAAATCGCTTTGTTTGAGACTGTTTCCTCCATTGCATTATTCTTGTGATGTGTATTCTATTTAATATATATTATTAAATTCTCAGCCTCGGATATTGCATTTCTAGCGTTCTGATTGGTTCACTAAATCTCGATTATCAGCTCATATACCGTAGTTTGACCTTATATGGAAAACGAAAGCCCCAGGTGTCGCTAAGCTAAATTTTTTTCGGCGGGAAGCAAAAGTTTCTTCGGAAAAATGTAGAAAAAAAAAGGAAAAGAAAGAAATTCCAAACAATGCCATCTCAATATAACAACAATAAAAGCCACAAAGTTCGGTATGACACTATTTAATGGTACGTATCTCTGAAGTTTCCTTTAAAATCTTCAAAATTGCAAGATTTTACGATTTTTAGATCACATAACAACAACAATAACAACCGGTTACCTTCAAAAATTTCAGGATGGCTTGCAAATCCTGGCGGTAAGAGGTTAAAGCCAATCGAAGAAATTTCTCAGGAAGAGCTTCATGCCTGCCTTTATGTTTTTACGAATTTACGAGGACTTTAGATGGTTCATCTATGAAATCCGTACGAGCGGAAGCCGTTTCCGTCGCTCGGCACCACTCAGCAAAACATTTGCACTAATGTGCACAGCTCTTACGCTTCTCAAATAAGCTTGAAGTTTAAAAACTTGCAATGAATGCTTGTCTCAGTGAGGTTGTACCTCGTACACTTGGACTTGCCTGAAGTGTTTTAAATCGTCCGCGAGGAATTCAGTTCAGCATGAAAAAAGCCGTCCTTGCCCTGATCTCTTCCTTCGCTTCACAGCAGAACATTTGCTCAAATGTGCACAACTATTACGCTTCTCGATGAGCTGGAACTTCAAAAGCACTTGAATGCTTGTCTCAGAAAGGTTATAATTGGTACATTTATAAAACGTTTCTTGAATTTTAGATGTCCGACTGTGTCCGATTTTCTTCGCTTTCGATTTTTCATTCAACTCCGTTTGCAAAGAGCTGCGCGTGTCATGTGATCATTAGCTTTGGCGCGCTTTGGTCGGAGGTTGCCTCCGGTCGTTTAAATTTGAAAGAAATTTTTTTCTTAAAATATAAAAATTCAATAAACTTCAACAGCAATGTCCAAACGCGGAGAATTTAATAAAACAATTATTCCATTCGCGCTTGTTGGATATGAGATTAGTTATAGCCAACTCGGCGCTCCGCGCCTCGTTGGCTATTTACCATCTCATATCCAACGCGCGCTCATGAAATAATTGTTAAATATTCTCTGTTCGTTGTTTTACATGATTCAGCCCACAACACTCCACCCGAAGCTCTTCCAGAAGGCATCCAAGAAGCCTATTTAACAGCTGAATCGCTAAGGCGTGGATTGGTAAGTATGTTTGCTTGTACAGCAAATGTCAGCTCTCTTTGCTTTTTTCGAGTTCTGTTTCATTCTTTATAACACACATACGAGAGATGTTTGCAGCAAATTGTCTTCGCAATGTTTGCCAGCGGTCATTTCTTACAAGGATCAGTTTAGTTAACCATCAGTGTACACACCAGTCCATATATGTTCCCTTGAGCTTCGAAGACAAAGGATGAACATCAGCATTAGTCGATGTATCTCAGACGCTTATTTTATTTACTTCTATTTTTGTTTTCAACTGACCACGTTAAATAACGTAAACTGCAAGTAGGTAATTTATGTTTGTCTTTGTGTTACCTCTCAAGGTTGATCGTCGCCAGCGTCTGATTCTTCAAGCTGAGGAAGAATCTAACCAGGATACAAGTCAGTCACCGAAAACTAATCCGGATACACCTGGTAAGTCTGGGCTACAAAGGAATTTCAGTGAGTTTCAGAGAAGGTACAGATCCTCAATACTCGATACTCGCGAGTATTGAGGATGGAGTCGAGGATCGAGACTTGAAAGAGACTGTGGTACTGTATTATCCTCATACTCAAAATTTACAATCAACTCGCACGGCGTGATAAGATAGCAAAATACTGTTTAATACTGTCACTGCCCTTATCTCGATTTATAGTTTTACTTAAATTTTTCGTTTCGTTTCAGTGATTGCCTGCAAGGAAAAGGCACATTTTCTTCTCAAGTTTGCTGGACTGCAGAGAATTGCAGACAAGAGCTCCGAGGTTAGCTATCTTGTAACGTGTTGAGAAGTTAAACATAGGACCAAAAGCAAGAATGGTTTTCAGTTCTAAAGGCTTTCTTTCCAACACATGTTTCGTACATCTTAAATCGTACTGGTCTCCAATATCATTGTTTCCATTGTCACGTAACAATTTGGCGGACAAGTTAGACCATGAAGTGGTTATCCTCGTCGAAAGAGTGTACACCAACACAGTAACACCAGAAAGTAGTGTCCATTTGAGATGTTTGATGAGGAAGCCGAAAACAATTTAGTAAAGTGGTCGTCCAGGGAGAGATCTAGACGGAAACACGAACTTAGAATATACTAAGTGCGCCAGGCCGAGTGAAAACTCCAGTATGAATCTACCAGTGAAGATCAAGAAACCCAATCGTCCAGAATGACGCAAAATACCAAAGCATGTATTGCATGTTTACGTTTCCATTTTACTTTGAGGGTATAATAAATCATGATTCACTCCATGGTTTGTTTGCATGGCCTTAGGGAAGAGAAAACAGGCGTTCCAAGTGGCTAAACAGAAAATCGTCCTGGCAGAGGTCATCTTCTGAGCACAGTGGGAGCATGCTGCCAGGATCCAGACAGGTCAATAAATACTCCTTATTCAATGGTTTAACAGATCATGCGCACGAAAGTTTGAACACGTGACACGTTTACAACTAATGTACTTTGTCGGTCAGTTGGTAGTCTAATAGTCTATTATTTAACCTTGTCAGTCAGTCAGTTTCAGTTTATTGATTGCCTCTCACACACAAATACAACATTAACAAATTAAACATTAACAAGGCAAGGTAGCCCGAGGAAGCCAATAAGGCTTATGTAACGGACTACCTTGGATAATTCTAATGTTAAAAGGTAATCTAATAAGTCTGTCATCGGCAGGACTATCCATCGTAATATATAAATTTTTCTGATATATTAGATTAGATTAGATTAAAAAAGTGAAAAGGAAAAACAAAAGGAAAGGGAAAAGATGAAAACAAGAAAAAAAGCACACTCAAATACACTAAGTACCTTGGTAAAATTCTCTGATCTTGTACCGTTCTATATAGTGGAACTAGTTTCTCAATCTCAAAACCAAAATCAGCACAAACTAGATAGTTGGGGTTTATTAGTAATAACACGCTGGGATATTTGCCTGGTTTTGTTTCTTTAGCCGGTCAAATATCAATGATTTATTACCACCGTCCTTTTTCTTATTTCTCTTTTTCAGGTAATCTATATTTTCCGATGTTTCTAATTTGATTCTTATGTTTTGGCAGAGAACATTGTCTCTCGAGGAAATCCGGACAATCGACAAGCACCCTGCATTTAAACTGATCCTTGACTTTGTAACAAATGATTCTTATTCCCTTGAAAGGTAAAAGTTTGTTTAACTTAAAGTACGTTTGGTGCCGTTACCATGTTGACAGTTAATGGTTAGAATGTACAGCAAATACGAATAAAGGCTCAGTTGAAAGACCTTCCTAATGACTGTGGTGAAGAATAAACCAAAGAGATCATATTGCAAAAAACACTCAGTTATAAAAATCAATTAAACAATCAAAGCCCATTCAAAATATGTATATGGTAAAAAGTTTGAAAAGATTGCTATTGTTTGTGCCCTTCTGATACGGATAGCTTGCTTTGCTTTGCTTTGCTCTGCTGGCGGAAAAAAGAAAGAAAAGAAAAGAAATCCAATTCTTTTTCATTATTCCAGTTATCAGAAATATGAAGGTCTGTTACTCAAGATGTCATTATTCAAAAGGGGCTTGAAACAGTGACTTTCGCTTTTGATTTTCCACTATATGGCCATGGCAGGAGAAGGTGAAACTAACGTTATCTTACGATCATTTAGATGTTGTTTCGCCACCCTTCTCTTGACCCCCAAAGTGGAGTTAACGTTATTTATTGATTTACCCCTAGCTGATCCTAACTCTGTTACGTTTTCTGTATTTATTGATTTGGTTGCTTGCTTGCTTGCTTGCTTGCTTGCTTGCTTGCTTGCTTGCTTGCTTGCTTGCTTGCTTGCTTGCTTGCTTGCTTGCTTGCTTGCTTGCTTGCTTGCTTGCTTGCTTGCTTGCTTGCTTGCTTGCTTGCTTGCTTGCTTGCTTGCTTGCTTGCTTGCTTGCTTGCTTGCTTGCTTGCTTGCTTGCTTGCTTGCTTGCTTGCTTGCTTGCTTGCTTGCTTGCTTGCTTGCTTGCTTGCTTGCTTGCTTGCTTGCTTGCTTGCTTGCTTGCTTGCTTGCTTGCTTGCTTGCTTGCTTGCTTGCTTGCTTGCTTGCTTGCTTGCTTGCTTGCTTGCTTGCTTGCTTGATTGATTGATTGATTGATTGATTGATTGATTGATTGACTTTTGTTCTGTTTTATAAAGAATTCAGGCCCTCCTTCAGCAGCGAGTAAAACATGCGAATACTGTGTCCGACATTTACCTTTTTGCTGCTGAATTTCTTCGAATTTCTTCTGAGACAGACCTCGTCCAGGTAATGTGTTCTATTAATGTAGCCTGTATTTGAATACAGTGGCATTCCTCTGAGAATACTCTTTTACCTAAGTGTAAAAGGGGATAAACGCAATTTGAAAGAGAACAGCTTTCTCACGTAGTACAATTGCTGTATACTTGACAAACAGTGAATGGTTAATGAACCTAGTTTAATGGCCTTAGCTCCCACGAGTCTCCTGTAGCTCAGTAATCTAGTAAACTAGTAATCGGAAGGTCTTAGGTTCGACTCCTGATTGGAGCACTCGGATTTCCTTTTTCCGAGTATACCTGTGTGACTCACTGAACAATAAATCATTCTCAGGTTTAACTTGTTTGCCTTTCAGGCCCCAGCTGTTCTTTTCTTACAACAGTTCCTGGCATCTCAAAGATACTTCCCAAGGTAAAGTCGTGGTATTTCTCACAATATTGCAACATACTTAGGAACACAATTGAATTTCCTCGTTTTAGTATGATCTCGAAGTTGAATATCATCACAGTTTGCATTTATTCTTGTCTCAATCACATACTTAACAAGTATTATTTGTTAGATAACTACTGAATTTCATTCTTGTGTTCTTAGCTATCTGTACGAAATTTCATCAAATCTTAGGGAAGTCCAAGGGAGTATTTTATTAACGCAGAAAAAGAGCTCAGTAATACACATTTTTTAAATATATTTGTTTCGTCACACATAACTAAATATTGCACACTACACATACAAGATAGGTTTGGTGACAGGGAAGCCTGAATTTGAAGCCGGGGCTTATAAGGTCCAGGCTGCCCCTAACTTAGGATATGACAAAAACAGGGTGACAAGAGGCAAAATTTACGATACGAACTAATTACAAGGAAGGACGATATAATGATTGTATAGTTACAAAACATGTTATAGAAAAGGTACAGGCATAAACTAAAACCACAATGTCGTTAGATTTGGGAATATTGATACGGTCACGGATTTATTGAACAAGAGACTAGTAATACTCAGCTTTAATTATAGTGATGTAACTCGTTAAAACTCTCTGCTGACAGAGTTGGCATGTCTACATTGTGTTACAGTCATTACGCAGACAATCTTGATGGATGTGGGTTGAGCCTGGAGAATAAGGTGCGCCGTGCTTATTATGCACTGGTCAGAAGATGTTTAGAGGGAGTCAAGTCTTATCATTCACAAGCTTCAACACAAAGGTATTGTGAACGCCTGGGCGCCGCCAAAACCAGTATCCCGTAAAAAAACGTATTTTTATAGTGCAATGCGCTTAGCCACCCAAAGCTAGTTTACAGGCATTCCACTCAGAAATAACGGAAAACAAATCATAATCGAATTAAACATAACTGGTTAAAAATCCCAACTGGCAGGAGGCAAACCAGCTGGCTATTTACGGGCGTGGCCCAGGACGGCCCAGGCTTGAACTCGGGACTTCCGGATTTCAATTCCGTCGCCCTAAACCGCTGGACCACGCCCCCTCCATTGGAGGAGAAGGAATTGGAACTTTTTCTGTTCTTTTATAGCGTAAAATTCCAATATAAGGCCCTCCAAAAATAACAGCATCTAAGGATAATACGTTCAAAATCTTAAGCCAGCGTCACACCAAGTGATTTTGTACGCTTGTCGCTTCACGGCGAAATTGATTGCGAGCGATCGTCGCTAATGTTTTCTGGGGTGAGCACTCTAGGCGATTTACCGCCGATTTTCGCGGAATCGGCGGTGAGTTTAATCGGCCAGATATTTGCAATTTTCACGGCGATCAAACATCGCTGGCGAAAATCGTTATGAACTTACAAGATCGCTTATTGTGTCTTGGGTTTAGAAGGAAACATTCGGCTGATAATATGAATGATGCATGACGGAACTAACTATGCAGTGTATGTTACAGTTTTAAATTTAACCCATGAAAATCCTATTGAGCGTCAGGCCTAGTAAGGAGATGAGAGACCGCACTAAACCCTCTGCATATACGCCCATGGAACTCAAAATTCCACAAATAATATTCCCCCTCCTACTCCCCTTCCCCCAAACAAGCCTTTCCGATCGATATACGTTACAAAAGTCCTATGGGCGAATATAAGCCGAGTGGTCACGGTATTTACTGAGAACAAAATTCCATACTGTTCTCTGCGCACATTGCGATACTACAAAACTAAATAGAACCTTCTGAATGCGTCTCTTTGTTTTGGTCTTGTGTTATTTCTTTTCTCTTGTTATGCATTTTAGGCCAAGTTCTGCCGCATTTGAGTGCCTTCGAGCATTTGTCCTCCATCTTCTGGATACTGAGTGGAAGGTTTGGCACATTCCTGTTTTATCAAGTCTGTTTAGTTTGTTGTTGTTGTTCGTCAATGATTCTAGGTCTTGTCCTGCCTTCTGTTATGTATCGTCATTTCTGAACGTTTTGGAAATAATTATTTCATAAACATAAACACGTTCTCTTAACTACTACCATAACAAATGTATAGAAGACAGTAGGGAGAATACGCTCTTTGATATTGGACTTTAAAGGGTCAAAGAGAATTTATTGTGGTACTCTTTCTCCACATGTTTTCTGTTGGCAGGGCTATGATCACACTTTTGTCCTCGACGTTCATTTACCTGAGTTCCTCCTAGAAACCGCTAAAGGTTAGTACTAAAACTACTCCTCCCAAATATCCCCAAAAATTCACAAAGTACCCCACAAAACAGATTCAAGATATGATGATGATACGAGATATTTCCATTAAAGCCATGTCAAGTGGCGTTCAGGTGTAACTCCCCCTTAACTTTGACTAATTCTCGGATTTGGTGCTCTTCTATCGCAAATGCATAGCATGTTAAAGTGTTAAAATCATGAAGAATTGCGGATATTTAACACACATGATTTCAAATTGCACTGAACATCGCATCAAAAACTGAATCACAAGTTGCCCGTTAAGGGCCCCTGAGATTGCAAAAGAAATGGTTCTCTTCCTGGTACTGGATGGTCCCAAAGCGTTTTAGTGAAGTATTTGGTTAGAAGGGGACCAAATTGAAGTAGACAGGGACCACACGGCAGATTTGTTCTCTCCCTTTTGTATGCAGTGTAAAAATAGCCGAGATGGGGCATATAACAGGCGAGTAATGGTCCCTGTGTCCCTTGCTCTAACAAAAACCCAAAAACCCTGATGAAGGATATCAAGCTGCATTTTCACTTGACGCTCACTGACACTTGTTTTCTTTGCTCTGACACCAGCAACTGTAGTGTATCCTAAGCAAGATGTTAAAGACATGAATGAAGACCAGGAGCTGGAGCACTATGAAGAGGGAAACAAATGGCTGGAGGAGGCCAAACAAGACTTTGAAGGATGGTTCTCTCGCCTGCAGGGTGAAGTACAAACAGACCAGCAGCGAAGGGTAAGTGGTATTAGCAAATGAGAGATGATGGCGATGATTCGTTAATTACTAGTAATCCTCCGAGTACTTCATGTAATATTTTTCCATTTTACCGTACAGAGAATGCATCTTTTTGTCGCCCGGTTCTCAGACATCCTTGATGTTCAGATAACATGTGATGGCTGTGATATCACCCTATCGGGCAGGCGATACCGATGCCTTAACTGCCTTGATGTTGACTTGTGCAATACGTGTTACATGTGTGAGTATGTTGTTTTTTTCCTGGAGGCATTAATGGAAACCTCCACTCTTGAAATAAATTAACGTTAAATTGTTGAAAATACAATCTAATTTCAAATTTCGTTAAAAAACACGGATATAATATTTTTGTGTTGGATAAAACAGAATTTGATTATCGCCTATTTTTCATTTTAAATTTCCTGGGCGCTGCCATCTTGGCTTTCATGGCGTAAAACGGTTGCTCTATTGTGTCACACAAAAGAACTTCTGCTTACTGACAATAGCGGCAACCATATGACGTCATAAAATCCAAAATGGCGGCGCCCGGGAAATTTAAAATCCAAAACAGGCGATAATCATATCTGATTCTTAGCACACTTGAATGTCATTTCTCCTATTTAAAGTAAAATTTAGAATTTAGGCACTATTTCTGACAATTCACCGTCAATTTGTTGTCGGAATGGAGGTTCCCTTTAAAAAATGTTAGGGTGTGTCATCAGATGTTTTGACGGGAAACAGTCTTCTTAGTACTTCAGACAAAGCGAGTTGAAACTCAAGAGACAGTATAGGGAAGCTGAGGGAAAGCTAGTTACTGAGAAATCTCAAAGGGCCATGTTACCAGACCTATATAGGTATTTATGTTGGATGATTAAAATCAGCTAGTAGTATTCTGACATTATAAAAGTGCCTTTGGGTACGGATCATGATGAAAGTGGATTGCAACTTGTAAAAATTGGGGCACAATTTTCATTGATGCATTTATAATATAGTGAGATAATAAAAAAGCCTCCCCTACGGCTTTTCTACAATAAAAAATAATCTGACCAGTATGTCTAAAAGTAAAACTTAACTATTCAAATACCAATCTACAACAATGCTTAATTTAACTAATAAACGTTATTTTTGTTTGTTTGTTTGTTTGTTTTACTCATTTCCCTTGGAATAAAATGATTACAAACAAAAAAAAAATAAACATACAAACCATAATCATTTTATTCCAAGGGAAAAAAGTAAAACAAACAAGCAAACAAATAAACTGTATATTAGTTAAATTTAGCATTGTTGTGGATTAGTATTTGAATAGTAAACTTTTACTTTTAAAGATACTGGTTAGATTATTTTTTATTGTAGAAAAGCCGTAGGTTTATTAGGTTTGTTTCTCTCTTTGGGAGAATCACTTGAACCAAGGGTGGGTGTATCTCTGTGTTGGTGTTCATGGAACATTTCGTGTGGGAGAAAATGTGCTCCAATCTCAACGACGAAACCCCATTTTCATCAAGAGAATTGGCTGGCTTCCCTAATCTTTGTTTTTCATGTTCGGCAGCTGGAGTAAAGCCTGAAGGTCACACAGAAAATCACGACGTTATAGACATGAGGTGAGTGTAAAGCATAACAACTTTGATGCTGATAACAAAATACGAAAGGAGACCTCTTTCCCTCAAAACAGTATTCAGATGGGGTCTAAGCCGATGTCATTGCAACCAAGTGTCAAGAAGGCATTTAGCAGTGACTAGAGCAACATTCATCTACTTACAATTATCGATTGATTTTCTTAAGACTTGGTCTAAGTGACACTTCGTTTAAATAACCGGTTCAGTGGTTTTAAAGGTGTAGAGCAGTTTTTGAGTAACCATAATCGAAATTCTATTTTGCCTTACCCAGATCTTAAATCATCTACAAACAGCATATTAGGACACCACTCTCTTTTTGCGACAAATTAGCTCGCATGCCTTCGCTCATAATAGCGATGGAAATTTGGCATTTTCTAATCATTTACGTTATATAGGATAGAATGGTTTTCAATCGAGTGTCGTAAAACCAAAGTAATTACTCTGGCCAATCACAACAGTTGCAAACAGCGCAATGAACCAATCAGAATTCAAAGCAAGTACATGTAACCGGGGCCAAGCGCGGGAAAACACATGCGAGCAAGGCACGATTGGTTTGGGTTTTACATCTTATTGGTTGAGGAAGTGGCGCGAGTTTTATCAACCAATCACAGAGCGTAGTAATGTAAAACCAAAGCAAAAACGCAATTACTTTCGACACTCAACTGAAAACCGCTCTGTATGGACAATACAAGTATTAGATCTAATGGTGTAATATGTATTTGTTCTTCAGATTCAAATGTGACGAGTGTAGCAGTTTTATAGTTGGAACACGGTTCCACTGCAATGAGTGCGAGGACTTCGATCTGTGCTTTGGATGTCATACAAGCGGCAAGTTTCCAGATAGGTCAGTTTAATTCCCTATAGAACGGATTATTGTTTCGTTTTTATCTTAAAGGGGGAGTATCAAGCGGATTTGATGTCATTTCAAAACCCAAAAATGTTTGTCTGTCAACAGAAACAAAAAAGAAAAATAATTGTCTAGTTTCGTTATAAATTACCATCCCAGTGCAATAAAACTGTCGATTAGTGCCTCTGGCCAGAGACAGAGTAGGCTGGAATGGATTGAAACTTGAAAATGTTAGGCTAACGTTTCCCTAGTTCTCGCGTTTTTGCTTCCAAAATGGGCTAGAACAGGTTACGAGTTGTTCCTTTCAAGAATTGAGTTGATCTCTCTCCTCTCGTCATTCTAGAATTATTTTGCAGCTAAGTGAAGGTCTTATTTCACCATTTTTAAGAAAAGAGGAAAAAAAACCCATGACATTTCCCCTTTAAGCAAGCAAACGGAAATACCCTTGTGTCTCCGGGCTCCAGCAAGAATGAGGATCCATAAGAGTTAAGAGTGTTGCTCCCGAATGGAAACACATACTTGTCTGTCAACTGTCAACTTTTTCACACTCGTCTGTCAACTGTCCATATTTTTTAAAGAAATTTAGAGAAGTTCGAGTTGTTTAAAATTAGTTTTGCAATCTTTAGAGCTGTTTTGACTGTTTAATATAGCTTATTTCTAAATATTTTAAATTTCAGTGCCATTTCGCGGGCGTTTTCGTTCAGTTTAGCTTCATGTAACTTTAGCAGTTTTTCCCATGGCGCCAGGCAGAATTCTAAATATCCTTGTTTTTTTCTAGACACTCCGCGAGCCACAAAATGACGAAATTTCCCTTAAAAACTGGTAAGGACATATCCCAAGCGATCACTTTTCCAGTTTCTATTCAGACGTACAGTTCATTAATGGAATGCTAGTAACGAGAAGATAGAAGAAAAAAATTATTTGGCTGATGCTCTTTCGAAGAAAAAATACCTCTTAGCTTACAACGTTACATCAAAATACGGTAATTCTAAGATCTGTAGAAAAAAAAAAAGACAAATATGTGTTCAAATTTTACACCCGCTAACTTGTTTGTGTTTTGAACTTGTTGTAAGAGTAGATTACGGTTATTCCCCTATAGCGAGCGAAATTCGCGAGCGCGCGTGAAAATTACCTCGCGAGGAGACGCGACGCGCGGGGGAAGAGAAAAATAAATCTCTGGTTTTGTCTGTAGTGTTTTTCTCTTCTTTCCTCGCGTCGCGTCTTCTTACGGGAAGCAATTTTCGCGCGCGCGCGCGTTTCACTTGCATGGAGTGTTATGCCCAGACAAAATAAAAGACTAATCACCCGTGGTCTAACGTGATGAATGTCTTTACAGCCACATAGTATGACCCTGGGAAGGACAGGGTGGGGGTTAAATTTTACAATGTCTACCCTGTGTTTATCAGCTTGTATCATTTTCCTCATGTAACATAATTGTTTTAACGTGTTTAAGATCCACTTGTAGACACGACGTCAAACGATCCAACAAGACGTGTACAAGCTTACACTCACCGTCACGCTTGGGTCCAGTTTGCTGCCTTGACGCTCACGCTGGCAAACACTGTCAACGAACCTAACAAGACTGGTAACTATCTACTTTATGCTCCAAATGGCGGCCGAAAATTCAAATAAGTTAAAATAAAAAACGTATACCAGCACTAGAAAAGCACCTTTACTTCAGTAACCCTGCAAAGTTTCAGTATATCAGGTGTAATATCAGCTGAGAAAATGTAAGTTGAAAAATGAAAAATTTATAGACGTTTGTATGACTGGGGCTATGACGTATACCCCCAGTCATACAAACGCCTGTAAGTTTGTCAAATTTCATCTTACATTTCCCAAGCTGATATAACACCTAGTATGCTGAAACTGTGCAAGGCTACTAAAGTATAGGTGCTCTTTCCAGTGCTGGTATCAGTTTTTCATTCAGTTCAATTTTAACTCATTCAAATCTGTTGCCGCCATTTTGGAGAAGGATCTATTAACATTTCACAGTCCAGCGATGAATCTTCCAGTTCATTCTCTCAATTGATCCTGACTTTTTCGTTAGAGGTGTTGCCAGGCAACGTATTCTTGTCATTGGTGTCTTTGAACAGCTATTGAAAATAACCCACCATATCTTTTTAAATGTTTTAACCTGAGGTGAAACAATGGGCATAGCGAGATGTTTTCTACGACGAGTTGGGCATTTGCCCTGCCTTGAATTCAGTCTAGACACCCTTTGAATACAAAGGAAAAAGGTGAAAATTAAAATTTAAAAAAAAAATTGCTAATAAACTAATACGTTGAGAGTAAAAGGTTTTATTTATTGGGAACAAAATCAATGTAGATTCCACTTTTGTGACTCATCATTCATCTTTCTTGTGTTTTAAAAGAGTTCAACGTGGATTACTTACGAACAGCTGGACATCTGCACATGGAGTGTCTTAATCTAGTCACCAAGTGTTTAACCCACGCCACTGATAAACCAGATAAAGGTAACCGCTGACCGTTGAGCGCTCTAGCTGCACACTGGTTTTCAGGGTCTTTCATTGCCCCACGAGGTTGCTGTAATGTTAATGGACGTTTTGATACTAGAGGACGCATTATTTGTCTGGACGAACTGTCTTCTGTTGTTCGTCTTGAACGACGCCCAACGGAAAATAGTTCGTCCAGACGGATAATTCATCTTGTGCCCGTCTTTTTACTAGAGACAAATAACCAGACGAACAACAAATGTTTGCCCAAGTTCGTCCAGACGGATAATGCGTCCTTTAGGATAAAAACGGTCAATGAGTGATGTCCATTGCAGGGTCGGTAAAGGTAACAATTTTCAAGTGTCAGGTGAAACAGATCTTTTAAATGACAAAAAATGATGTCTTACCTCCTTCTTTGCACGCTTGTTTTGTGCAAAATACAAATGTTGGTATCTCCCGGTGAAGAGGTTGTTGCCTGGATGACTTGTAAGATAAATACAGTGGTGACTTAAAATCTTAGGAAACCAAAATATTACCTCAGAAAGACAACAAACTTCAAACACTTTTCATAAAGGGAAGCGTGTCACATGCATTGGTAAGCTTGATTGACGCCTCAGCAGTGTAAATCACCAGTTCATACCTTGTTTAAGAAGCAATGCTACACTGCTGTTATGGAAATATCTTACTTTTGAATCTGTTTATAGTTGACAGTGGTGTCGATAGTGGTGAGTCCTCAGCGGGGACAGTTACCCCAGCTGGCTCTGCCCCTGAGACAATCCCCGAGGGAAAGGGGGAAGAGGAGGGCAACGAAACAGCAGAATCGGCTGCAACGGAACCGGGTCAAGATAAAGATGTTTCAAAAGAAACTGAACAGGAAGCGAAAGACACTAAGGAAACGGTAGCTGGTGAGGGAACATCGTCTGAAGCCAGCACTTCTGAGATGGACTCACAAACAACAGAGGTGGGTGAACCAAGCAAGGTGGATGTGAAGACTGAAGAGCAGGCAACAGATGAAATGAAAGATTCGTCGGCTGAGGAAAAGGTCGGTGATGCTGTCAAACAAGAGGGAGAAGAAGAACGGAACCCTGAAGACACTGAAAAAGTGTTTTCCCCTGCAGCGTTAGATAAACTTCTTGGTCTTGTTGGAGCGATCCTACCGCAAGATTCAAAGGTAGGACATAGAGTACACAGTGGAGACAACAAATAAGTTTCTGACTCACAGTCAGGGTATGCTCTTTCAGAGAAAGTTATCATTCGGAAATTTAACCATTTATTCATTTGATCTTCTGGAGGAACTTCTCCCCCTCCCCACTCCGCCCATCAACCCTTTCTACCTGCCCGACGATGTCGTCCAAAATGTTCAACTATCACTTGACCTATTTTGAGGTAATTTCTCAACAAACTCAACAGCTTCCATTTGCCTGCTTTCTTGCAGTGTAAATGATTGAACGAATGAGAAGCATTTTTTTATTTATACACGATAATAATTACGTAAGAGCTGATTTAAGACCAACTACTCTATTTTGCAAGAAATTCGACGTTTTAACTTATTTTTTAAACAGGTTACTTACAAGTGTATCTCTACCTAAACACCTACTTGAAACCAACTAGTCTTTGTGTTACGTGCACGTAACGTCTTGTTGTTTTATCGTTTTATGTAGTGTTTATACTTGTGTTCCTTCACGTAAACCAACATCAGCGGTGAGGGATCCAGAATTGTTGCAAATGTTGTGACTTGAAATCACGGTAGACTTGGATAGGTTGTCAAATTTTGAACGTTTGACCATATCGCAAGAGAACAAAATAGGTCAACTTGTCCAAGTTTACTTACTTGATCAATAATCATTGACATTCATGATTAATTATTTCGTTTATTACAGCTTTCCCACTGGACATCGTACTGTTCCGGAATTGAAGAATTTATAGCGGACAAATTCCTGCCTGCACTGTTTAAGATTATCAGGTACGAGTTTTTGTTCATGTCAAGTTCACTTCATTTCACTGAAGTAATATATCAACACGAGGAAGAGTATTTTATCCGATTTCCAAACTAACTTGTCCTCGTTTGTTGTCAACAGGGACGGGAATACTGATGACAGCACAAAAAGTCTTGCACTTGGAATTCTTGGCAAATTTCTGCAGTGCACCAGCCCTGATGTAAGTGTCGTGGTTTTCTTTGTTTGTTTGTTTGTTTAGCGGTGTCGGTGTCCTTTTCTGTATGTCGGAGGTTTTAAAGATAAGGGGGTCAGTTTTTGAAGAAACTGTGGTGCTGCGTTGGTGAAAGAGTGGAAACGAATGGTTGGTTTTATCAACAGAGTTGATAAGGTCATTTCGCCACCGTGAAGACATTCAAGTGCTGACGTTTCGAACGTTAGCTTTCTTTAGAGCGGATTCACTCTGGCGAAGAGGTAACGCTCAAAACGTCAACACCCAAGTCTCTTTACGGTGGCCAAATTACCTTATCAACTCTAAATGTAAATATATGAAACATATATTTTGAACTGCGGATGAAAGATCAAATAGAAGAAAGATCCTCGCAGTTACTACGCAACTTAAGCAGTTGCGAAAAGAAAGCCTGAAAAAAAATTCAGGCTTGAGCGGGATTCGAACCCATGACCTCTGCGATGCCGGTGCAGTGCTCTACCAACTGAGCTATCAAGCCAACTGGGAGCTAGTCATATTGTGAGTTCGTAATATACCCGTGAAGGATGAATAAATAAATGTAAATATATGTTTCATATATTTACATTTATCTAAAACCAGATACGTGCGTATAAAGTTCTTGTAACCCTTTCTCAGTTTGAAGGAGCAGTTAATTTATTCTCTTTGCGATGTCATTTGAATATTTCAATATTTCAAGATATTTGAAGATTTCAAAACTCTGGGATTCAATTATCCAAGGAACCAGTTTATAATAACTGAATGTATGTCATGGTTTGATTTCAGCTTTCTGATCGTGGTGTTGCTCCGTACTACACATCGCCTGTCAAAACAGAGAGTGAGACGAGCAGTGAAGGGAGAACGTCTGGTAAAGCAACTGTGGAGTTTCTCTTCCAACTTGGAGCGGAATACTTAGCCAGGTTAGTTAGCGCTCTATTAGTGGCTCTTGTTAGTTTTACGGAGAACTATCAGTTAATTTATTTATTGAAAAATAAAGCAAATTGAAAAAAATGAAAACTAAAAAAACGCACCATAACTTGTACCCTAAATAATCGGAGCAATTCTGTGGAGTTTTCTTATCCAGTCAGGAAAAGAAACTGCTGTCGACTTGCTCGGAAGCACAACCTCAACTTGGTTGTAATGTGGCCGTACATTGTGCGTCAGCCTGGATGATATCCTGAGGAGTGGTCATTATATTGAAAGTACTGCACCAAACAGTACCACTTCCCTACGGTGCTGTTTGTTATGCTGTACAAACTGATTCTAAATTTCGAGTCTGTGGATAAAATTCTAAAGTGTGACCATTCAAATGAAAGCTACTGAGCAGTACTTTCCTGTGGTGCTGTTTATTATACTGTATGAATCTACCTTAATTCTGTGGATGAAATCCTTACGTATGACCATTCAAATGAAAGTTACTGAGCAGTACTTTCCTGTGGTGCTGTTTGTTATGCTGTACAAGCTGGTTCTAAATTTCGAGTCTGTGGATAAAATCCTAAAGTGTGACCATTCAAGTCACAGCTACTGAGCGGTACTTTGTTGTGGTGCTGTTTATTATGTTGTACAAGGTGGTTCTATCTTATAAGTCTGTGGATGAAATCCTTAATTGTGACCATTCATGTGAAAGGTACTGAGCAGTACTTTCCTGTGGTGCTGTTTATTATGCTGTACAAGGTGATTCTAAATTTCGAGTCAGGATGAAATCCTAAACTGTGACCATTCAAATGAAAGCTACTGAGCAGTACTTTCCTGTGGTGCTGTTTATTATGCTGTACAAGGTGATTCTAAATTTCGAGTCAGGATGAAATCCTAAACTGTGACCATTCAAATGAAAGCTACTGAGCAGTACTCTCCTGTGGTGCTGTTTATTATGCTGTACAAGGTGATTCTAAATTTCGAGTCAGGATGAAATCCTAAACTGTGACCATTCAAATGAAAGCTACTGAGCAGTACTTTCCTGTGGTGCTGTTTATTATGCTGTACAAGGTGATTCTAAATTTCGAGTCAGAATGAAATCCTTACGTGTGACCATTCAAATGAAAGCTACTGAGCAGTAGTTTCCTATGGTGCTGTTTATTATACTGTACAAGGTGGTTCTCACTCTTGTTGTTGTTGTTGTTGTTTTTTTTTTTTTTTGTTCTTTTAATACAGATCCGATCTGACGGCGTCTTCAGGCATGGCATCCACATTACAGCAGCTGGCCAGCTCATCACAGTGGCAGCCCAGTGTAGCTGATCACGTGGGAGTGTGTCTTGAGCGCCTGTCTCAGCCAGCTGAGGTATTGTCAGTAGTAATTGTACAATGTACATTAACGTTTCTTAAGGTAGTTTCGGCCAATCATTCTTACTTTTTAGTGCAAGAAAACCTTTTCAAAAAATGTCAGTTGTGCAATTACAAGACCCGTGCTGTCTTGAATAACTCTTGCATTTTACAGGAAAGTGCTGGTGTGTAGTCGGGATGGTGTAGTTGCTAGCACGTTTGACTTCCGAAGTTCTCTGGTTTGAGGCTGGTCTATATATTGTCTCGTTGTTGCCTTAGACAAGACAGTCTCTCTTCACCCATACTTTTTAATGCTGGGTACTCTGTGATGAGTGGAGCCGCGGTGATGTAGTGGTTAGTGCGTCGGACTTTCGATCGGACGGTCAGGAGATCGGAGAGTCGGTGCTTCGAGACCAGGTTGATCTCTTCATGGCTGTGTTGTTTCCTTAGACAGGAAACTTTGCTCCACGTTGTCTCTCTTGAACCAGGTGTACAAATGGGTACCAGTGGCATACTGCTGGGGGGTAACCCTGTAATGGACTATCATCCCATCCAGGGATGTAGCAATACTCCTACTTGCTTACAGAAACCGGGTTAAGCACCGGCCGTTTGGGCCACTTAGGCTCGAATGCGACTTTACCTTTTCTGTTAGTTTGTCTTGAAAATCACCTCCGTTGTTTGAGTTCTCTTTTGCCAGCATAACCGATTTCTATGGTGTGGGTAGCGCGCAGTACTTAAAACTTGAGATTTTTTCTTTGTCTAGTAGTTGTCAAACAGTATTAGGTACACATCAATGAATTCTTGCTCTCGAGTCCGGCAAAATGTTTCTCGTCTTTGAAGCCACTTACTCTGTCTAAATCATTTGTGTTAGGTGATACACAAACAAATGAATACTTCTATACGTCGAAGCACATAAGCAAAAAATCTTACTTGTCTTTTTCCTTTTGCAGAATGTAGACCTGAGTGCAGTGTTTGGCCTCCTCGTTTTTGCACGATTTCCCGACGTAAGTACACTTGCTGCTGTTAGATATGTTTCCGCAGCAAGCTATTACACGAATTTCTTTACAGTTTACTTTCTAGTCTATAGTTATGTAAGAAAATACATTTTATCTCTTTACCTGAGTTGGGTTCGGCTCGACGTTGCCCAAGTAACTTTTTCTCGTTTACGAAGACGGAAGTGCTCCTGGAATAGCAAGAGAAAGACATCGAGTGATAAGACGCAAGGGAAGGACTTGAAAACGTTGGCGCCAATTTCTTCGAGTTCTAATCCATTTTCATCCTCGCCATCCGTGGCGAAAGGCATAAAAAATAGTTTCAGTGCACTAGCCTAAAAACGTTTAACAAAACTAGACCGTTGTTGTTTGGTTTCCTTTGGTATAAGTTTGACTTATGGCTTTTCAAAGTGTTACCAAATATAGCTGAAACGGTCCCTTAATCATACTATTGTGACTATTTCCAGGTGGTTCGGACAGGTTCTATCACGGAAATGAAGGACGCTAGTGGAGAGAAACGGAAAGCAGTGGTGTTTAAACATGACCCTGATAAAGGAGTGGTCACTGTGATTGATGTCAAGTCTCGCAAAAAGAAAACGGTAGGTAGCCTTCAGCCATGTTATATCAGAAACGCGGTTTATCTCTAGTCCCTTATCGAGGCAGGTAGAGCGACAGTACTATTCAGTTACTAACATCAATAGGCCATTTCCGAGTTGCCTTGAACCTCATTATGAAAGTGAGGCTAAGTGCAAAGGTTATTCTGAAAATAAGTTTTCATTTATATGCAAACAAATTTAATTTTTATATGAAAAGCTTTGCACTTAGCCTCACTATCATAATGAGGTCCACAGCAACTCGGAAGTGGCATATTAAATTGTTTGGAAATCAGTAACAATGTGCGATTGTCGTTATTTCTCGGTCAGTGGTGTTGCTTAGTGACGCTCATTTTTTATTGACAGGTCAAAGAGCACCAACTTGAAGAATCTTCATCTCTAAGCGAAGCATTCAAAACTTCAAGATTTTCAGTGCTACTTGATATTGTCGTCAAAATTCTGAAACTTCTCAAAGAGAGTAAGTGTCAACATGAATAAGTTATCAGTGTCACCCATTGACGGACCATCCTTGTGGCTCACGTTTGTATTTGTTTACAATAGAGAGATTTAGAAGCGCGTTTACGACAAACAGCAAACGTGAGATTCGCGTTTATTTTCTTGACAAAATTTAGTACACAGATAGTGCATAATAGTTCTGACCTTTGATGTCAACGCAAAACTACTCAATTTTACTGAGAAACTGAAAACGAGTGGCAAATGTAGGATAAACATGGTCACGTCGTCATTTCTGCCATAAACGCGATTCTAAATGTCTCTAATAACCCCAATTGTCATTGTAGTGATAGATACTTTGACATTGAAAAACAAGGATTCATTTTTATTGTCATTATTTGTTTTATTTTATTTTTACTTTTCAATAGATAAGACAGTTCCAGTGGAGAGAATGTGGGTTCTTTATCTAGCGCTGAAGGGTCTGCTGGGAAACGTCAAGGTACAGTGCAATCCACTCGAGTGGTTCATTGGGCTGCACCAGTTTCAATAATCCCAACCAGTAAAATTAATTTAAACGCGACTTGATGTCACTTTTCCCCATATCCTAAATATCGTTTGGAGTGGCACGCAGCTCGATAACAGTCTTAAGACAACGTAAACAGACAACAAGTACGCGCAAAACAAAGTTAAGCTTCACTAATCTCCCAACTAACGTAGAGTAGGTCAAGAGTATTGGCAGAGCCTTTCTTATCTCCCCAGCACCATACGGGCTGGCTCGGACAAAATAAAGGCAAAGGTATAAGATGACAAGATACGAGCAATGCCAAGAGCTTGGGCGAAGTCGCAACGCAGACTTAACCGAGCCACAAGATGGGGTGTAGAGAAACCTCAGACCTGCAAGACATTTAAGCTGGTTGTAAACTTATTATATATCATCCCCTTGTTTCCACCGGTGATATCCATGGTCTTTTGTTTTGGTTTTTATTTCAGGCAAATCCAGGTTTAAATTCTGAACTGCTGTCCAGTGGTATCGTTTCACTGCTAGTCAGTATCGCCTGTCGGGGAACTGCATTTAGCGGCCAGTGGATTTTACGGGATCTGGAGGTAAGCGGGATATTCCCTTCGGGACTCTCTCGGTGAGCGTGTATTAACCTTTTTGCAACTGCTTGTAGTTAGCAGTACTTTAGTTCATCATCAATGGTAAAGATAGTTGTCGTGGAAGCGATTCTGAAGGGCGATTGTTCAAGTGAATGCTGGTGCTTCTAGCTTTTGATTCTTCTGTATGAAGTTATAAAATGTGGCTCTTGAAACTTGTTTTTAAATTTAGTTACAAAAATTTTGCTAGAAGACTTCGTCCACATGCGGAGAGGCGATTGCGACCTAAACAAGTGTTCACTCCCTGAACGGAAATACTTATGGCGTTTTTATTCATTTAAAACAGGTGCTCTCTCTCAAACTCTACAAAGCAGCCCAGCCATCTTCGACGACCGACCCCAAACCTACAGACAAAGAAGACAACAAACCAGCTGCGAAACCAGCTCAGGAGTCAAGCGCCGCAGCTACCGCCATCGTTGTAGAGCCTAGTGCGACAGTGGAGCCGGATGAGGGCGGACATGATCCCTTTGAAGGGCTTGATGATATCACCAAGACATGCTTTGAGGTTTGTAGAAAAAAGGCTCTTCGTGCGTTGTTTGGTCGAATTGGGATTTGGAAGTATTGGTTATTGTGGAAGGAGGAAAACCGGAGAACCCGGACAAAAACCTTCGAAAAAGTGACGAGACTCATTGGTGGAAGGCGGGTGTTTTCAGCACTATGCCATCCCTGCTTCCCGCATGACTCGTGACTCGTGACTCGTGACTCGAACGTAGAAAGTGTGTTCTATCCGTTCAGTGTCGCAGGAACAGCTTAACAGCTTACTTTGTTTGCACTCAGTTTATAAGAGGGTATTTCCTCACGAGCTGTTATATTCTCTATTTGGTTTCACAGACGATACACGAAGCAATGCCCAATATTCCCCTGTCAGTGCTGAGAGCTTTGTTTGAGAATGTGGGACACGATCAGAGCCGGTTGTTAGTCGAAGTACAAAGAGGGTTTGTATCTTACTGTTTTTTGCTGTAGTTGTTCTTGTTGTTTTTTGTTTTGTTTTTAACTGTTGCTCTTATGTGCAGCGCTTGTTAGAGAGCCGCGCTTAATCGAGAGAGGAGCTTTATCGAGTAAATACGGCAACGCTTTTCAGACTTACTACGCATGCTCTAGACTATCACGTGTCACACAATTCTCGTTCCCAGCTGTTGATACTGAGTTAAATATGAAGCAGATTATGCGCTTAATTTTTTTTTATTCCGATATTTTGAAAAGGAACGTTCAGTCAGATTCAGCTTTTCGTACTTTGTTATGCCCAATCATGTTCATTTTTCACTTGATCTCAACATTATTAATACTGGTCGTGATAATGGTGTTCGTGGTAACGTCGAAACGTCGACTCACTCTAATTTTGTATTACACCATAGCTTAATCCACATTTGACTCCATAGTAAGACCACTCCCGCGATTTGTTCTTTTACAGCTTTGATGGATCAGTTTTTCAAGTGAGCGACGAAATCAAAGAACAGGCCAAGAAGTGGTATGCTTATTTACCTTTTTTGATGTTCAAACAGTCTGTATCACTAATTGGGAAACCAATGGCAAACTATGGATTGTATTTTTAAGTTCATTCTCGTACGGTCATCGTTTATTCCGTTTATCCTTTGTTGGAGAGTCAGGTCAATTGGGTATTTTTCGTCTGTCTGTATACTTTCCTTTACTGTTTGTTTATTTTTCTACAATTTTGTTGAGATGACTAATTTTTTAGTTACTTTTTCTGATCGTGATTTTTTAGTTTGAATTATTCCTTCGTATTGTGTGTTAGCAAGGTTGTATGTTTGTTCGTATATTTTCACCTCAAATAAGCGCAATTTTCCCGAAGAATACATAACGCGTTTCCAGTCTGTTTATAAAGTAAGTACAGATAACGGGCTTACCGGGCTTACCTATTTTTACTGTCACTTTGAACAGCAAAAAAACAGATTTGTATTGATGAGAACATTAAAATAATGGTTCAATTTAGTTAAAAATAACCCCACTAGGGCACAGAAACCAGTATCGATCATTTTTGTCTGCAGACGGTGAAGATGGAAATGGATTGCCAATTTTTTCAAGTTCTTCCTGTGAATTTGGAGAAATGGCTAAAGACAGGTTATAGTTTATTCTTCCCCGGAAAAAATCATTTCATATTTTCCTCCCGGTGCTCTAAGAGTGATTTCACGTTAAAGAAAGGGTTCTTTGTCGAATATTTCAGCTCTTTTGACCAACATACTGCAAAATCGCCATGACAGTGCCACTTTAATTTGTTCCTTTTTAGGGAAGCTTCTCCTCCGAAGGTTGCTGTTAGCGTGCCGGCTTCAGGTTCCGCAGTGGATGTTGGCGTGGTGCGTTACAATGCTAAAGAGATATTACCTGCTAATGTTCAAGCCAAACCAGAGGAAGGCGAAGTAACACAAAAGCTGATTCCTACTCTTAGTGATGCCGAGATTGAGGAGGTTAGAATTAAACTGTTTTAACTTAAAAATTAATAAAAAGGAATGTCCACAACTTCATTTTGTTAAACACGCAAAAATTTAAACGTAGACGTACCGACTAGATCTTCACGACAGAAACACACGATATAAGAAAGATTTGAACCTACAGAGATGCAGATTAAAATCTGGACAGTGATTTTTTGCCTACAGGGGGGCTACATGTTGGAATAGACTCCCTAAAGGCCTTCAGGATATAGCGGACTGTGGTGTTTTTAAGAAGAGATTTGTAAATATGCTCTTAGCATAAAACCTTTTTTTTTTAAAATTCCTTATTTCAGAATATTAATTAACTTTCTCTGTAAATTATATTAATTTTGATCTACTCAAATTATTGTGTAATTATCCGGCATATATTGTGAGTAGGAACGACTTCTTGACTTTTCGGTTGGCAATTTTAATAATAAGCTTCATTTAATTTTGAAAATTTCAAAATAAATTAAGCTTATTATTAAAATTACCAACCGTGAAAAGTGAGGTAAAATATTATTTCCAGAACACCTTTACCAGATTTTTGTACCTGTACGTTTTTGTACTTTCGATGTTTGGTCAGAAAAATAGCAATACTTATTTAATGAGACGCTGAAGCGTCTGTCTAATTTAAGTATGGGATTGTGCGAAAAACTTGCCAAAGCTTTGGTTGGAGTACATTTTATCCGCTGGATAGCGACTTATCCACTGGATAAAGTTACCCACTCTTTGAACAACTGGGGCCAGGCCTTTACCTACAGAATAAAAAGCTAGAACCACCCGCCTTGAAACACAGTTAACAGCACCAAATAACACTGAACTACTGCTAAAAAGCCGTTTCATTAGAATCAAGACGCGCTTGTGAACTTCTCTATTTTTTCCTTTAATTTTGTGGAACGCCTTGAGCAATTTTGAACTCAGACTTCCCACCAAATGTTTAAAAAGAGGTTTTGTAAAATTAGTTATGGGCCACAGGCGACAAATATTCTCTCGCTTGTACCAATCTTATCTTGTTTTGTTCTTTGTGTCTTGTTTTCCAGACTCGTGAGAAGCAGGCTCGGACTAAATCAGCTGAGCTTCTGAAGGAAGAACTAGAGAACAAGGAAAACCTAGGATGTGCGGAGCATCTTAGTAAAGTAAGAAGATATCAAAGGTTTAATGCTGTAACATATAGCTCATGTTAGCCATTCCCAACACAAGCAGGCAGGCATAAAAAGAAGAATGTCTTACTAAAATAGTTGACGGAAATGCACTAGACCTCTACAAGTATAGTTCTACAGTGTAGTTTAATGGACCGTTTCCGAGTTGCGGTGAGCCTCGTTATTAAAGAGAGACTAAGTGCAAAACGTTTCATATGAAAATTAGTTTTGTTTGCGTTTGCCGTGAATAAAAACCTAATAGCCTATTCCCGATCTCTCCTATCGTGCAGTTTTCCTGGACAACAGACTTTGTTTACAAGTTTTTAACAGGTTGTTATATAGTGGAAGTTTAAATGCCAAAATTTAGCCCGCTGATTCTTAATCCATATGTGGGTTTTTCTGTACCGTGCGAGTCGCTTTTAAGCCCTGGTCTAGTGAATCACGCAGTGAGTTAACTTGTCTGTTGTCTTCTCTAATGAATTGTGTTTCTGTGCGTTCAGGTAAATCTGGCCTTGTCGGTGATATACTCGCGTCATTTGTTAGCTATTCTGTTGGGAAACTGGTCAGACGGTGGTATGATCACCAGTGAACTGATGGACAACAGTGACGAGGTGCAGCTGATTGGTCTGTTGGACATACTACAAAGACTGGAGAACAAAGAATTCTTTGAAAAGGTTAGTCAAGTGAAATGCTGCTTCGGAAAGTTGCCTTATTGGTGTGGATTGATGGAAACCAGCGTTAAGCAGGGCTTATTCTAAAGTTGACTTAGTAGGTCCCCCTCAGAGACTTAAGAGGGCCCTCATTCACGAAGCAGTGGGGCCCTTGATGTTACACCTTCTCATAAAGAACGTCAGAATTAAAGTGAAATGGGTAGTATAAAATTAATATTTTGAGATATGGAACTTTCTATAAGTTGCTCTGATAACAGACTAAAAATTTGTAGCAAAGCGTTTCGGGTTGTATAATGCAGAAAGACTTCAGATATGGCCATGTTTGCAAAAGGTATTTAATAGGCAAATCTCTTCGTAATAAGAACATGGCCTTGCTTGGGAAAATTTGTGCGCACGTTCAACGCGCTAGTGAAAATTATATGCACCAAGATATCTTTATTAGGGGTAAACCCGCAACACCGCAAGCCCTCAATACCGCACTCTAGTCTAGAAACACTGGTTAAGTGTGGTGCAGAATGAAAAAAAAGTTTTTCTATTACGACTTCGAGTCAGTGGAACTCCCCGTCTATAGGCCAGTTCCGAGTTGCTGTGACCCTCATTATGAAAGCGAGGCTATGTGCAAAGTTTTTATTATGTAAATTAGTTTTCATTCATATGCAAACAAAACTAATTTTCATATGAAAAGCCAGCTTTTGCACTTAGCCTCGCTTTCATAATGAGGTTCACAGCAACTCGGAAATGGCCTATTGCAACACTCTGACAAAATTAGCTTACCGTTGTCAATGGATGGTTGTTAACAATCGCGTGTCCGTTATTTTTCAGGTGGTGAGCTCTGTCGTACGTTATGGAGACCCCAAGATGGTTCAACCGCTGTCGCTAGCGGCAGCTCACTGCATGGGTGAAGTGACACTCTCTAATGAGACCAGAGAGTCTGATCATAACTATCCTAATGATCACAAGGACGAGGTCAGTTTGGACTTTGAAGTAAGATAAAGAGGTTTCCAATTGAGTGTCGTAAAACCAAAAACCAAAGTAATTACTCTGGCCAATCGCAACAGATGTAAACAACACAACGAGCCAATCAGAATTCGAAGCAAATACATGTAACCGGCACCAAGCGCGGGAAAACGCGTGCGGCCAAAACACGATTGGTTTTGGTTTGAATTCCCATTGGTTGAGAAAGTGGCGCGAGTTTTGTTAACCAATTACAAAGCGTAGTAATGCAAAACCAAAGCAAACGCGAAATTACTTTGGACACTCAATTGAAAACCGCTCTATCAAACACGAGGAAGAGTGTTTCATACGATTTCCAAACACCAAAAAGTGGGTTAAAAAAACGAGGCGCAGCCGAGCTTTGTTTTAAACCAACTTCGAGGTGTTTGGAAATCGGGTGAAAGGCTTTCTTCGAATGTTTGATATAGCTTCTCAAACCATCGGCAATTCTTGGAGAAATTCAAAGCAAAAGCTCGCCAATTTTATGATAATTAAGATCACATTTCCAAACCTCTTCTATCGTAGTGATTTCGTTTGTTTCAGTTGTCTTCATGAATTATTAAATAGTTTGGAGAAGTACCAACACTTATATTATTATTAAATATTGATTATTAAAAAGTTATGAATTAGTTATGAATAAGTTTGAGAAGTACTAACACCTAAAACGTGGAGGCGCGGTGGTGTACGGGAAACTTTGCTCCACATTGTCTCTCTTCAACCAGGGCCCGGTTGTTCAAAACCTGATTAAAGCTTATCCACGATTAAAAGATAACCGAGGTTTTCAGCGCGCTCTTTAAAAATATTTTCAAAGTCTAATTTTAAGCTAATGGTAAGGAAAAGTCAGAGTTAAAACTGAGGGACAAAATATTTTTGCAAAAATATTAATTGTTTAGTCATTAAACTTCGCTCAAAGTTCTCGTTAATCCAAGATTAGCTTTATCGGGCTTTGAACAACTGAGCCCTGGTGTATAAATTGAGACTGGGGAGCATCCCCATCCAAAAGTCTTGATATAACAATCACATGCTCCGTAAACTGGAAGAAGATTTGGCATGCAACATGAAACAGCCTCTCTGTTTTGAAAATTTATAGAAATTTGAAAGGAAGGGCCTCTTCGAAGGTTATTACATAAAGCCAACGAACTAACAAACTGTTGGTGTACGTTCTTTTACAGGGCAAAGTTCATATACCTGGAGCTGCTACACTCTTCGTTAAATTTGATTCCAGGTACATCTCCCCTTCGTTGCTGTCATATTGTACTTCTTACATACGCCATACATTGCTTTGTATTTTACTGTTATTGTTGCTTAATTATCTCTAAAAAATACGTGGTTACCCCCAATTTTCTTTATGGATTCCATCAGCCCTTGCTAAGATCTGCTTTTCCCACGTAGTCATAAACCGCGCAAAAAACTGACTTCGGTGTTAGTAGGCACCGTCCTTAAATGACGATTTTGATCTCTGATTACATTGTTTAATCGGTTGTTGTTGAATTTCTCTCTCTGTAGGTGTGCAACTGAAGACGGGTGTGACGAGCTTTGTATTTCGTCATCTCCTGACTATGAACAAAACAGGCACGTGTTTTCTGGACCAAGCAGCCGATGGTTTGATGTGGAAATCCCAGGTTTGTAAACGATAAAAGAAGAGGTCCATGACTCTTTTTCATGATAACATAACATAGATCGTTATGTAGATTCGGATTTACAAAGTCGCATAGACTTTTATATAAATAACTATAAGATTCTCAATTGACAAGTTGGGAACAATTAAGGGAAGGTCAGCAAAAAATTACAACAGGTGTTAATGGGGGGCGGAGTACTTAGTAAAACTGTGGAATCTCCAGGAACAAAAATTGATCTTATCTTGTCTGGTATGTGGATTAGATTGATAGAGCGGTTTTGAATTGAGTGTCGTAAAACCAAATCCAAAGTAATTACTCTGGCCAATCACAACAGATATAAACAACACAACGAGCCAATCAGAGCTCGAAGCAAATACATGTAACCGGCGGCAAGCGCGGGAAAACGCGTGCGGCCAAAACACGATTGGTTTTGATTTTGATTCCCATTGGTTGAGAAAGTGGCGCGAGTTTTGTTAACCAATCACAGAACGTAGTAACTGAAAGCAAACCAAAGCAAACGCGAAATTATTTTCGACACTCAATTGAAAACCGCTCCACTATTCAATGATATCTCGCGACTCTCAAAACCTTTTTCTACAGTTATATATATGAGGTATGACGTATACCCCCAGTCATACAAACGTCTGTAAATTTGTCAAATTTCATCTTACATTTCCTAAGCTGATATAACACCTAATATGCTGAAACTTTGAAAGGTTACTAAAGTAAAGGTGCCCAGTGCAGGTTTCAGTTTTTCATTCAGTTCAATTTTAACTCATTCAAATCTGTTGCCGCCATTTTGGACAAGGGTCTATTAATATTGCATTTCTGCGACATCATGCTTTCTGTCTGAAATTAGTTTGAAAGAATATTGAACCGGTTGACTAGCAAATGGAATATGTAATCTTCTGAAAATAACTTTACCGTCAACCTACAAAATGCATCATTGTAGTAAAGGTGAGGTCTATGTCAAGGGCCTCATATCATACCAGTGTGAGTGTCTTCTTGTTATGTAAGCTACATTATTATTTTATTTCAGGTGACACGTTGTACTACAAATTCACGTCAGACAGCAGTACAAACGACTGGGGTTGGAAATTTGTTGTTACTGGAGGTCAACTCGGCAGGTAAGCTCGCCTCTCCCCTCTTTTCGTTTACTCAGTATTACTTCCTGTTGGCAAATAATGGAAACCTTTAAAATACCATGGACATACCCGCACTACAAGCTGAAGCGTTTCACTGCTTTTGGATCAAATTGCCGACCTCTTGCTTGTTTATTGTGTGAGTGGTTTACATATCGATGGTGAAAGTAATGTTTTCGGTACATTTCTTTGTTAGCAGTGTTCATTTTATTCTGTTATCTTTAGGTTCAAGACTGGTTTCACAGTACTCAATGCAATGCTTTCGTTGGATAACAAAGTGGCCAGGTATTTGTTTTGTTTGTCTGTTTGTTTTTGACTGGTAAATACTCACACGGTCAGACATTGGTTAAATTTTTAAAAGTGGGAATGGGAAATAAGAAATGACGGTGTTTTCTTTAGTTTACCACCTTGAAGTGCAACAACGTCACTCTAAGGGAGAATGAAGCGAGCAAACCACATGAGTGAGCTCGAAAACGTCTCCTGCGATCGAAACGGAAAAATGGATCTAAAATTGCCTCCCGCGTTTCCGCGCGCGAGGCAATTTTCGCGCGCGCTCGCGAGACTCGCACGCTTTACTACCCCAAGAAAAAACAAGGGACTGGTGGTGGTGTACGGCAGTCGTTCAAGGAAACATTAGATTTCTGCGTTACGTCCTTTGTCATCTACAAACCTAGGGTACATTCTTTTAGGACAATTCTATCTATTGTTATTCCGGTTCAGGAATAACAGACTACACAGGATATCAGTTCCCAAAAAAAATGCGATTTCGCCTATTCTCAGTAAGTTGAAAATCTACCTAAAAGAACGCAATTCCTCTTATTTTCAGTAAACTGTATTCCGTTCATTCAGTTATCGGACGCAGAATGGACGGAATACTATTCTTTTCATTCCGAAAACGGAACAGGTCCCAAAAGAACATGAGTGCCGTCTATTCCGTGTATTCCTTTTCTGGAATAGTCCCAAAATAAAGCGAAGTGTCAAGTAGCTTTCCGATTCGACACACACCGTTGTGGTGGCTTGTTCTTATGTAACGGGATTTGCATCAGCTAACTTTGTTGGTTTTGCACTATCCTATTACAAATAATATAGTGGCTTACTGACGATGTGTACTTCTTCCTAGGTCGTTACCTCTCAAGGAACTGTGGGTTTGGCTAGTATCAGTAGCCTGCTGTCAGACTGGTCAGCAGCGGCTCATGGCAACAGGCTTGTTGCTAAGGCTTCTGTTGGTGGTGTCTGGGTAAGTATCCCTCAAAAGATGGAGAATAGTTTGTTTTGTTGGAAAAGTGAACGGTCGGGTAATAATTTTTTAGATCAAGTGGTCAGAGAGGAGGAGGGCTTAAACTTAAACACCGACCCGCATTATAAAAGGAACCCTGGCCTGGCCAAGCCGCCAGTCATTTCATTTTAGACACTGAGCTATGAACACAGAGTCCGTGGGGCAGAATACAATAGAATATTGACAGAATAAACGTTGAAATTCAAATGCGTATTTGCCTCGTGAATAAAGCTGAAGGTTTGCTAATTTGCTTTTGCATCTCGATTGCAATATATGTTGTCCAAAATATTCTTTTATCAGCTTAGTTTATTTTTTCAACACACTTTTGGCTTTATTTCTTGAAATTCCGATTCCACAACGTTTACTTCCTACTTGCTCACCTTGTCCGCCATCATTAATGTGACGTTGAAGCGGTGACTGTGCGACAAAAGTGGGAGGAGATATCCCTTTTACAGTGCGGGTCCTTGTTTAACTGCTTTTATATCTGGGATAGTGTAATGTTTGTATGGTGGTATTAATAGTGTATTGTGTTTCACAGTCAAGCCATGGATAGTGATGGTTCGTGTTCATCTCCAATGGAGGAGAGTGCAAGACCGGACTTGAGTCTGTTAAAACCCCTTTGGTCTCTTTACACAAGCATGTTGGAAAAAGAAGGAGGTAATTACAACACATGCAAGTCACTCGTCCCACGGGCAGGGACCCGAGTAATTAGCTCTTTTAGACACTGTTCTACCTCTTTTCTTCCGTCTATATGAGTAGATATCGAGCGCTCTTTTTTTTTTCTTTGGTTGCCCGTTTGGAGTCTGAGATTTTAGTGGACCTTCTCATCAAACCACGTTTAGTGTCCGACTATTAGCCTTAAAGTGTATATGACATAAAAAGAATTTTCACGGTTTTTAGGAGTTTGGTGCGTGTAAAAACCGATTGTTAGAATAAAACTTGTCTAAAATTTTTGAAAACTAGTTTTTTCGAGGAAAAAATGCCCGCTTTTTCCTTAAAAAAAAATGTCGCCGGACTGGGACCTAATTTACCACATAATGACGTCGCTTGACATTGTCCCCGGGAGTGTTGTGCTTTGGAGTCAAAATAGCACTGTTTCGAACGGGAAATGACGTTGTTTTGAAAAGTTCATGCAAGTTTTAAGTTTAGAATCGGTTTTTGTATATATAAAACTGCAAAATAGAGAAGAAAAAAATTTGTGTCATACACTTTAAACAAGTAGTGCGTTTTGTGAAGCAAAATGCTCTGATCATCGTACAGGAACTGGGACTAGAGGTCGTCCCTGAGCGTCGTTCCAGGCCACCAAGTCTGAACATAGCTAGTAGCACGGGGTCTTAACAGTAGAATCAGGTTTGTGTGGTCGTGTAAGATGAACTATGAAGTGCTCTCCAGGAACACGCTAATGTGCAGGGTAATTAAATAGAAATTACCAACACTGCAGCTTAGGGACAAGCTGGTTCAATATTGAGGAGTTCAGTGTAAACGATGGAGTACTGAATTTTTCTTTGATGTGCGTGAGTTTGGACGACTCAGGCAAAACATCGCCAAGGAAGCTCCCCAATTGTTCCCTTATGGCTTAAGCACACAAACAAATCACCTAACAAATAGGATATCGTTTAACTAATGTGTTGCTGTCGACAGGTTCAACATCGGCTCCTACTTTAGTGCCTCCGGTCCTCAGGGGTCTCACGGAACTCTTCCTAGTGGTGGAAAACCTTGCACAGGTCAGCATCTAAATTCTCTTGGACTGTTTTCCCTCATTCTTCAATATTCTGCTGGGAGAGTTTGCTATTGCATTTTTGATTCTAGTATTTTTTGTACAGAGATTTTCAAAATGGGTTGCAATTATTTCAGCTCATTTCCGATTTCATTTATTTTGTGATTTTATCCTGTAGGACTGGGGTATGGCAGAGGACCTTGTCGTTGGTTTCACTACAATTGAAAGCTTAAAACGATGCTTTTCTCAGGTAGGAAAAGAACTGATGTTTGTAACATTTGTTTCACTTAACTTTTTTAACAACTTTATTTGCCGAGTGTGCCTGTGTCATTCACTAGATAATACATCATTCTCATTTATTCACCAGGCTTAAAATATTCCATCACATTATTTCCATTGCACATATGCCGCACATTGACATTCCAATCCTAGCAGTATGCAGGATGTTTGTCCCGTGAACCTAGTTTAATGGCCTTGTTTTTGTGGACCTATTTCATTTTGCTTTGCGCAGGCTGTTCAGAAGGTTGGTCTGATTGGTCTTGCTATTGGACAACCAAACAAGGCCTCTGAGGCTCTAATGAAAGCGGCCGCTAATCCCCAACCTGAAGAGGAAGAAGGAAAAAAGGTACGTCACGGTGGTCACAGGAGTGTGTCACGCAATCATGCATTAATCTTATTTCGAAGTTGGTGTTGGCTGTTGTTGATGTCTCACCTTTTCAGCGCGTCGCTTACTTGTGTTTCGAAAAAAGGAATCATCTCCGTGAGTAATGTGTTTTTAAGATCCATGACCGTAAAAGCTCTATTAAGCCACCCATGCCACCACCCACCCCCCCCCCCCCACCCTCCCCAACGCCCCCGGAACTATTATAGATGGTTGCTCGTTTCAACTCGTGAGTTTGGAGAATCGTAAATTAGCTTTCCCAAAATTTCACCACAGAACTAAGTGAAGCATAGCACTTAATACGAGCTGTGTATCACAAATTCAATGGCATTTTCTCTTAGCACAGTAATTAGATTTTTACACCGACCAGGGTAGACGGGGATATATTAGAAAAGGCAGTAAATAGAAGTTTTACCCAATTGCAGTCTGTGAAAAGTGAATGTATTTGCGTTGTTTTTATTGCTGGTTACTTTAAAAGTAAAAAATTCTGCCCAACTTTTTAGGAAAAGTCCAAATCAGCCACTCCAGCACGGTGAGTCTTGTTTGATGGTACTAAATATAACCTGTGTTAGAAATGGCTATTATGTCAGCTACATGTCTGTAGTGCCATTGGATTAGTAGCTCTCGTTCAATAGCCTATCGTAGCTGTAGTTTTCTTGGTCTACAATCAGCGTTTCTTTAATTTGTTAATTGTTCCATCAACCATTCCTGCACAACCTTACGTAAACTGATCTATCAAAAATTTGCGAAACGAAATTCGATCTAGAAATAACATTCTCAAATCATTAATAAATCATGAGGAGAAAACAAAGGCAATCACTCGGTGAAAGAGTTTTGGAAATATGATCTTAATTATCGAAAAAAATTGGTGAAATTTTGCCTTAATTTTCCCCAAGAATTATTAGTTATTTGAGAAGCTATGTCAAACACTCGAAATGTATCCCGCGCGAGTAACAATTGCTGAATTGTATCCTACGTGGGAACTTAGTTAAGGCCACGTGATCACTAGCCTACCAATGACAGTCGGAGTTAAACCTGAGGAAACCGCAGCTGTATAACAATTTATTTTGTTCCTCAGAGCTGAGGAGTTCGAGCTTCCTTTTGCAATTACTATTGGAGGAGAGGAAAACGAAGACGACACTACAGGAGACGGGTCCAGTGATGATTCAGATGACAGCAGCTCCTCCTCTGACACGTGGAGCTAACCACGTGACATAACATGTCACGTGATCCATTCACAGTTGACCTCGTGGAAGTTGCACGAGAGTCTGAAATGAGCGGCGACAATCTGCAATGCAGCCATCTAATAGTTCAAACTCTACTCCTGATTTTAAGATAAATTGTATATTTGAAGGCAAGCAATACTTGTCTTTTGAACAAAATTTTCACTACTGAAATCAAACAACATTAAAAATTATATTAGCCACGCTACAAATCACAAGTGATCACGTCTTTTTAAAGGAAAGCGTTTGCAAACTGTTCTCCGTTATTGCTTGAAACGATCGTCATTTGGCGACTCTAAGGGCTATTTTAGGGAGAACATTGCAACAGCACCATTTGGTTGCTTTATCCAATGAACAATCTTCACTTTTGCAAAAAGAATGTTTTATGAGTTAAATTTTCCACTTGTGATCCATGTCTAATTCTTTCGGCAGAATGTCAGTACTCCATAAAATAGGACCGAGCTTTTCGAAGCCCGAATAGCGGGTTTACTGTGAACAAAACATATAAATCATCACGGTAAACCTGCTTCAAACAATTCGGCCGAGATGGTGACGAGGTATGAACCAAGATACGGTTTGTTGTATCACAACATCCTTATTAGAACTCAAATGAATAGAAATGTATCGAAAAATGTCAGTTCAACATTAAGATGTAGTTGAATATCCCTGAGCAGTCTAATTTTTATTAGACTACCTTCCTAAAGCGACCACCTCCATGAGGTCACATTTTATGTACTAGCTCTGTACAGTTCGGAGTGATTGCTATGAACGATCAGACTCCAGCTGTAATGCGTACCTGCCAAACTCAGTGTATTTAGAACTGAAATCCTGTTTGAATTCCAACGCGATTAAACGCGTTTTAACAAATAGATCGCATTTGGCCGCGGTTATGTTCTCAGAAAACGCAAACATGACGTCAGAACGAAGTGCGCTGGGAACCGCAGGCCATTAGCGTGACTGACGCGCTTACCGCGTTTTAATTGTGACGTCCTCTGTGCTTTATCAGAGTACACACACATGGGGTTTAATTTTTGCTTTCGCTCTCGGATTTTAGCTGTTCGTCAGGCCAGCAACTTGAGAGCCTGGAACAGGGTAATCTTTCTCAGCGACTTTATCTCCCGTATGAATATAGTTTTAAGTTTAAACAGTGTGTACTGGGAGACTTTCGTAGAACAGTACTTTTCCCTCATCCCCCTGTAGATTTAATTGTAGTTGCAGAGTAAGCATATCATCTAGAGAAAATTTTGTTGAAATTGGTGAAGAGAATAAATGTCAACCTTGAAACGTGGAGGGTTATCGAAGTCCCTTCAATTTGTTACAGTTGTAATGACCCAGTCCTTTGGTACGTAGAAATAAAGTCTGGTTGCGCGAGAGCACAGTGGTGAGAACACTCGCCTCCCACCAATGTGGCCTGGGTTCGATTCCTGGACTCAGCGTCATATGTGGGTTGAGTTTGTTGTTGATTCTCGTCTCTGCTCCAAGGGTTTTTCTCCGGGTACTCCGATTTTCCTCCCTCCACAAAAACCAACATTCCAAATTCCAATTCGACCTGGAAACAGTGGACGAATAGCCACTCTGTGAGATTCCAATTTATTTTAGGATAACGACATATCTGCTACTTTCCAGACCATTTATTTTGTATATTTGTTTTATTTATTAATAATTATTGCATGCTGTCATATGCATTTTTTATAACACACTAAACTACAAAAACGGGATAAGAGATAATCTCACTAATGTTCAAAGCAAATTGTGCACGAAATGGAACTGATCAAAATTTAACAGTGAAAATACAACTACCGTGTGGACTGTAGCAGTAACAGTTTGAGGAAACGAGCCTTGAACCTGCGATAAGGTGAAGCTTATTCAGAGAAAAAACGGATTGTCACTATAGGAGAGATACTCGAGTGTAATGTGGTATAACTGGGCAAAGAAACGGGCACACCAGTCCTGCACATTACCTCCCAAATAACTTGTGGTTTTACAAGATGAAACTATCAAAAATTGAAATAAACTCGAGACTTCTTCTTTTAGAGACAGTACTCAAGTTATAAAAAGTAGAAAATGTTATGCAAATCTATGTTAGTATGCACGTATTAAAATTTCAGCATCCACTTCAAAGGAAGATCCCTCGATCGCAAACGAATCTATAGTGACATTATACATCTTCTCATTGAGCTAAACATTTGCTCGATACAACGCTGCTCTTTCCTCGCAGGCTTCAGATTACGTTCAGTGATGTTGTCGGCGCACAAATGGGAGCTTCCTACTTCCGAGTCAAACATTACTGGAACTGTTTCTTTTCCAACTTTTGCAAGCACTGTCGGGTGTAACGTGCTTGCATGTTTCATCAGTGAGCTCATGCTTTTCTCTGACCATGTGTTTTAAAACGAGCCAACTGTCGATTTCGCTTGATCGCAGATTGAAATGTTATGTTTCCCATGGCAGTTCTTACATGCCCTTGCTCTGCATTGCGATGCCCCATGTCCAACTGCTTCTAAACGCCTGAACCAGAGTAATCCTCCCTGTATCATTAAATTGACCAGACTTCTGCTCAATCCATCTGAATTATTAGACTCCCGGTTAGGTAATTACAACAAGACTGGTGCTATGTCTATCCTACTATACTTATTGACGACTGACAACTCTAATGGTGTATATTGCACATTTATTTAGCGCTAAATCCAGCAATAAGTTCAGCAGTTTATTTATTTATTTATTTATTTATTTATTTACTTACTTACTTATTTATTTATTTATTTATTTATTTACTTATTTCATGTATCATAACAACCTCACAACCTCGTTCCTTGGGCTTTGCCCATTTTACAAGGGTAAAGCCTTTGTAACGAGGATGACATCTTCGCTAACAGGCTGACGAAATGTGATCGCACCCAAAAAAAATTTAAGGACCGAAAGATATATGGCAAAGGTGTTTTTTATCAAAGCATACACACAGATATTCTTGGCGTTATCATGTGTTGCCTGCCTAACCTTTACTCAAATTAAAATTTACACCTGTACATTTACTCTTGTTAGTTTTGTACACCAGCTCTATATACCAAGAAACTTGAACTTTGTTGAAACCCTCATTGGTGTATACGCACCATAACATTTCTATGTAGTTTGTTTAGATTTGGATGCATGAAAAGAAGTACATGGCTTTGTTAGTGATCTTTTCTGTATTAATAGGTAAACATACGTACAGACAGATCTGTATCACAATATCATGTTTCAGTTGTTATTTACATATTAATGACAACGCCAAGCTTTTAAACTTGAACTTTACACCTGTAACAAATTCCTCTCTTTTGTGTCGCAAGCTCGCTCGCTCATACCGCGAGGCTTTACTGATCATGATTAAATCGATTACTAAAAGTTTTACTAGAGCACAAGAGTACACGTATACATCATTATTGTTCATTGCTCTTGACTCTGATTGATTCAAATTAATCACCTGACGTGAAAGTGTTTATCTGTCCATAGATAGAAAGATATCTTTATTTAAACATGGCATTTTATCAAATTGTAATACAAGAAATATTAAAATTTGGTTTACATAAAATCCGTATATAGATAAGTTAAACTTTTACACTGGTTAAGATACTATGAACTATTCGAACGATTTGTTGATGCCGAAAGTGAAAATAACTTCAGTTTACTCTTAAATCTATCCAGGGATTTTTCTTCCTGAAGAGCATTTGGAAGATTGTTCCAAACTTTTGCACCCGTAAATGCAAAACTATTTTTGAAATAGTTAGTCTTATTTTTAGGGAGCTCAAAGTTCATCCTCGAAGAACGTAATCCGTAATCGCTTAGTGAACTAGTACGAGTAAGCATGTCAGACATATAACGGCGTCAGGCCATTGATTGTTTTAAACATCATTATGGCCGGCCTTTTGATATTGTCTCTGTTCTGCTAAATTCGACCAGCCTAATATATCAAGAACATCGTTTGATCGTGTTAAATATGAGGCACCAGTAATAATCCATGCCACACGGTTTTGAAGTTTTTAAAGACTTTAATTGGGGTCTCATCTATAGAGTCCCAAACAATACAACAATACGTAAAGTAGGGTTCAATTAATGACCTATAAATATCAATTACGTTAAGCCTGTTTAAGACAGGTCTAACCTTTTTTAGAATACCTACGTTGCGAGTTACTTTTTTCCTAATACTAGCAATATGGGGATCCCAAGATAAATTTTGGTCAATATTTACACCAAGGCATTTCAGGGAATGTACCTGTTGCAACACTGCATCATTCAAACGCAGTGCCACATTTCCTTCGAGCGCCGCTATTCTCTGTCTTGATCCTGTTAACATCAAGTCCGTTTTTAAAACATTTAATGTAAACTTATTAGCAGAAAGCCACGACGTAATTCCCTTTAAATCTTTGGTCATTTCACCATCCTATAAAGCCGCCACACTGCCGCCCGCCGAGAAAGTCAAATTAGTGTCGTGCAAATAATCTAGCTATTCCGTAATCTAGCGAGTTTGGATAGTCGTTAACGTATTCAAGAAAGAGCAGCGGTCCCAAAATAGAGCCTTGTGGAACTCCGCATGCGACGAGGTGACCCCATTAACGTAACACACTTGCTGTCTGTCTTCTAAATACGATCTGAACCACACAAGTGCCCTATCGTCTACTCCATAGCAGTCAGTTAGTTTTTTCAGCAGAATAACGTGGTCGACGGTATCAAAGGCCTTTTTAAATCTAGAAAAAGAACCCCGTTTACCATCCCGCGATCGATATTTTAAAAAACACCATTGGTTTAATAAATCTAAAAGAACAGTAGTTGTCGAGTGCTGTGCCCTAAAACCAGATTGGTTTGAATAGATTAATTTTTTATTACCAATGTTAGAATAAATTTGTTTGAAAATAAGCCTTTCAAATAGCCGTGCTATAGTTGGTAGGACCGATATAGGCCTGTAGTTGTTGGGTTCATTTCTTTCGCCAGATTTAAAAATTGGTGTCACTTAAGCCATTTTCCATTCAGAGGGGAATACACCTGAGAAAATAGAGAGATTGAAAATGTCTGTCAACTTCTTACGTATGAAAGGAGCAGCTATTTTTAATAGCCCATCTGGGGAAAATGCCCGGATGGATGGTATTCGTCCGCCAAACAAACCTTATATTTATTATACTCGTTCATCACCAATACAAACAGGTTGCCTTCAATTTATTTTCAGTCTTTTGCCTTAAACACCAAATTGTTTAGCTCTAAGTTCAAAAGGCCAGTTTCAGTGACTTGTTTTTTTCGGAAGAAAATTTGATGGCAAAAATTAAAAAAAAAAAAACTTGCGTGTTGTCTTCAACGGACTGACAGTTTCCACTTGGATATTTGACCTTCTTTAAATTAATATATGATATTTTAATTTTGAAGAAAAGCTCAACAGTTTTTAATTTCAAAGACTTGTTTCGGCCGTTGCAACAGCCATCGACGTCAGTTGACGATAACCTGATCGTAAAGGCTGAAAGTCTTTAAAATTATAATAGAAAGTGTTGTGCTTTACTTCAAAATTAAAACTTACTTCACGCTATCAAGACCTTTTGGCTATATAACAGTTTCTTTTAGAGCATCAAACGTTCACAGGGCAACTATCACCGACTAAACGAACCTGTTTTACGTTGTTCGGTGTTACTTAATAACAACAGCTTTTCTCAGTTGCCACTTGGTAACATTTCACGCAGCATGTTCATGAGGGTGTGTCGAATCTGTTTCATCTTCCAACAGTAAATCAGAGGATTGAGAGATGAATTGAGGAATACTATCGTGAAAGTGAAGCGTGTATAAGACTTTATCAAGGTGTTCGACCCGTGGATGGTGGAAGCAACATAATTACAAACCTGCGGTAAGTAACAAACCAGAAAGACGAGATACACGTAGAATGTACTAAGTGCAAATTTTCTGAGCCTCAGAGCATTTGATGTCTGCTCACTTTGGCCTGCTTGTTGTACTTGAAGAGCCTGAATTTGGTTGGCGTGGTGTTTTACAACCAAATAAAGTTTCCAGTAAAGCAATGCTGTGGTCACGAGGCAGAGAATATCGGTGGCTGCATAAACAACGAACCTTTCCTTCTTTTTTAGACCCATTAACCTCATCAGTGAAAGAAACGCGCTAAAAATCCACGTTGATATCACTGAAGCGACAACACGTTTGGGAGTCACTAGTTCCTGGTATCTGAGATGAAGATGAATGGCCAAGAATCTATCGATACTTAGAGCCGTGACACCAAAGAACGAGGCGAAAGAAAGGAAATTCGCCGGAATGAGGAACGCAAGCGACGTGGACTTATAAACCGCACTGTTTTCAGTGTTTGATGTGGACTGTATCAGCAGACGCGCAATGTACAATGGCTGTACCACCAAACCAACACCAAGATCAGAAACAGCCAGGCTCAGAAGTAATATTTTCAAAGGTGTTGGCATCGATGAAGTTTTTCTTACTGCGTGGATTGTTATAATATTCAACATGATGGTGGTGTAACACAAGAAAGCGTTGAAGACGCAATTAGCGATATATGACGACCACAGTGATTCTTTAGCTTCTACCATTGTGTAGAACGCATAAGACACTGGTCGTCTCTCTTGGAATAGTTCAGTTTCTTTTTATCAGATACACTGTTACTGTGCGGGCTCTCTGCACACGAGACCTTGGAAATTTTAAGACTCGACAAAATAGGCCCACTTTGATATTTTCCTTCCTAGAACAAGAGAGAAGTCCCCAGAAAAGTTGATCTTGGGTCATCCATAATAAGAGATATTCGTTAATCTTGGCGTTCACTCCAAATAAAAAAACTAAACATCGATCGGTTGCGGCAAGCTGAAGGTCCTGGAGCAGCAAAACAACAAACGGTAAAAAACTGACCTTGCGGCCGATTTTATGCTGTCTTAACTTCTAACGGACAGGTGTCTCTGGTCTTATCATAAAAACTTGGGCTGATAAGAGTATATTGAGTAAATGTCACCTCGTTATTAAAACTGACAGCAAAATATGTTTCTGATTAATGCAACACCAACGCAAATTAAATGGAGTGTAATTTTCTGTTTGTCGCGTGAAAACCTTTTAAAAAAGGTATACATTACTGAAAACAATTTCTCCTTGGAAGATGCCGGGTCGTAAAGCTTTGCTGTAGTTGATCATAAATGATGACTGCATCAAATTGGCTTGCCGTCTTGACAATAGCTTTACTTCTGCAGCGTAGTTGTTTAAATGGCTGTGTTTTCACGATGTTTTGTTTACATTACAGGCGTCCCAAGCTCAATAATAAGAAAACGATACCCAAATATCTGAAATATCGGCGGTGTTAGAAGGATTTGAATCGCGTTATAACGGTTACCGCGAAAATATAAGGATTTGCGGGGGATTTTCTGAACTGTTTGAAGGACATAGAAATAGAATAAACCGTACTCCCATGGCTTCGTAGTAGTTGTGGAAAAAAATAAACTGATTAATTTTGTTTTAGCGAGGGTTATACCTTCCCCCGTCCGGTTTGCCGACTCGCTACATAGACTACCTACTGGCTTAAATTAGATGAGAATTTCGGCTTTTGGTGTCAAATTCTTCTGCTTACGCTAGTGCGAAACCCAACTATTTTCACGCGATTTCCGGTTACTTCTAGTTAAAAGTCTTGAAATTAAATATCGCTCGTGAAAATACGGTCAATTCCTATAAAAACATGCATTTGCATATTAAAAAAAAAAAACAAAAACAAGCTGCTCCGTTTCGTAACTGTTGAAATTGTAACGACACTTGTCTCCCTTCGTAATAATTTGCTTACGTTTGCTTAACAACAAGTGTAATAAGTCATCGAAATATGTAATATGATGAGCCACCGCAAAGTGTAATATATTGGGCAATAAAATTATTTTAGCTGTCCGATCAGCCTTGAAGGACATAGAAGTAGAATAAACCATACTCCCATGGCCTCGTAGTGGTTGTGGAAAGAAAGATGCTGATTTATTGTGTTTTAGCGAGGGTTATACTTTTCCCCGTCCGATTTGCCGACTCGCTACATAGACTATCTACTGGCTTAAATTAGATGAGAATTTCGGCTTTTTGTGTCAAATTCTTCTGCTTAAGCTAGTGCGAAACCCAACTATTTTCACGCGATTTCCGGCTACTTCTAGCTAAACGTCTTGAAATTAAAAATCGCTCGTGAAAATACGGTCAATGCCTATAAAAACATGTATTTGCGTATCAAAGAAAAAAAAAACAAGCTGCCCCGTTTCGTAAATTGAAAATTGTAACGACGCTTGTTTCCCTTCGTAATAATTTGCTTCCGTTTGCTCAACAAAAAGTGTAATAACTTATCGAAATATGTAATATGATGAGCACCCGCAAAGTGTAATATATTGGGTGATAAAATTATTTTAGCTGTCCGATCAGCCTTACATTTGATTTTACATTTTATTGAACACTGCTCATCCTGATCTACACAAAGATCCGGCTACACTTTTCTCCTGTTTGTACAAGTAGTCCCTGCACTATTTAAGAGTTACTTTAATAAAACATTGTTGAGTTTGGTGATAAGAGCATCTCAGAAAATGAGCAAACTTACAGACATTTAATTTCCTTTTTGCTTATAAATCGACCGGCATAAGTCTCCTGATGTATGTTTTTTCATTACTTAGGGATGGACCATTTTATTTCTTGGACGGAAGACGACGGGGGGGGGATTTTTCGTAACATTTTAGAAAGAAATTGACGTACAAGACTTTCTGTGAGATTATCAGTGATATTAAACGGATGGATGGATGGATGGATGGATGGATGGATGGTTATCGATGGATATTTGGGGAAACATGCACGAACGCCATAACATGACTGGGAGGTTCGTTCCATGTCCGGGAGACTCCCTGATACTGCAGAAGAGTTGATATATTTTTTTTACTATTATTATTTGCACTTTTTCATTTTTTTTTCCCCGAGAATGCTGCACCCACCGAACGAAAATACTGCAGTCCCCAGGCCCCTTTGGTCTTGTGTTTGTTTGATGCGAGCACGCCTGCGGAGAACCTAGCCAGCGGAGCTACCATAACTGCCCCGTTCTTTGAAGAAGGCCTGTGCATACACAAGCATAAATTGTAAGCTAACAAATGGATACTAAAGAGAACCTAGAACATCTCGCCACGTTAGATTTTGAAAGTAAAGAAACATGGGAAAAGGATTGGACTGGCACGGACAACCCGGAGTTCCACTTCAACGAGGTGAACGCTATGCTAATAAAGCAACACCACGAATTCACCGGCGGGCGAAAAAATCTCCGGATCCTCGTCCCTCTCTGCGGAAAATCACTGGACATGGTGTGGCTGGCCGATCAGGGACACACTGTTGTGGGAGTAGAATTGATTCGAAAGGGAATCGAGGCATTTTTGCGAGACAACAAGCTGACACATCGCGAGGAACCTATCACATTGGGCCCCGAGATACAGGGCACGATTTTCAAAGTGAATGAAAAAGACATCTCGCTTTTTGAGTGCAGTATCTTTGATTTCTCTTCTGAAGTTGCCGGAGGTCAGTTCGATTGCATCTGGGATCGTGGGTCTATGACCGCCATTAACATGATGAAGGAGGAACGTTTGACACAGTACAGGGATATCATGCTTGCTTGCCTGAAGCCCGATGGGCGATACTTTCTCGAGTTTTTCGCCCCCGAATCCCCAGAAGGCATGCACTCAACCTTCAAGTTCATCTCCGAGAAGAGTGTCACCAAGTTATTTGGGGAAAAGTGCACGATTCGATTCGTTGGTAAAGACAAGATGCCAGACGACAGCGGGTCGTCGACAGATGAACAAGCAGCTGACAGCGAGGAAATGGCAGGAGATGGCGCGACTTTTTGGATGCACTATTACTTTATGGATTTCAAATGAACGCAGCGAAAAGCGTTCAAATTATTAATGTTTCATCGTGTGAAAAATACTGTCTTCGTATCACTTTCAATTCCCAATGTGTACAACTTGGCGTGACAGCACTGTAAAAATTTCGCGAGATTTACATACATACTCTAAAGACAACACAGATCGCATCATTACGCTGAAGTGGAGGAACTGGATAGCAAGGCAAGTGGACCGGGCACCTTACTACGTCAGTGCATTTTCACTTCATGGATTTCAAATAAACTCACTGTAAAGCAGTTTTAAAGTAACAGTCGTTCATGGTTTAGTTATGTTTCATCGTATGAATACTGTCGATTCACAATGTGCACAGCTTAGCGTGACCTTGCTGAAATTTGCATACAGAGATTTGTATTAAAATTTTCTACTTTTTGATTATCTGTACACTGTGATCTCTATAAGAGAAAATATCCCTGATTAAACTTGAATATTAACTTCCAGCTCAATCTTTGATCGCTTCATCTTGAAAAAATACAGGTTGTTGGGTTTGATACGGCATACCATGCATGACTGCCCGTTTCTTTATAATATTAACACTCGCACACCTGTCCGATATGCTCTAGAATTATTAAAGGTTTGAGACGCTATAGAGTCAAGACTTCATCCAAGTTCCAAACACCTTGAAGTTGGTTAAAACACACTGGATGGTAAGCTTTGAACCTTTATTATGAAAGCGATTCAGGCTTTTTGCAAAGCTTATAATTATTATGACAATTAGTTTTTACGTTCTAATTCGCTTCGCTCAAACGAACGTAAATCATTTTACCCTTAAATTCCCGTAATACAAACAAATCATACAAGAAATATGGTAGGATGCACAAGCGGATCCAATTAAAACAGTTTATTATAAGATAAATAGCTACTAACACATAATAGATTGAAGAAAATTAGAGAACTGTTTGTTACTAATACAAGACAACTTGCAGGAAAATTACAAGACTGTTTTTTTTTTTTTTTTTTTTTTTACAATTCTTAATAAAAGCATGCATTAAATAATATACGTTCGATAATACATTACAAACCTAAACACTTGGTTACTGGTAATCTGCTTTCAAGGCTTTCTTCTACATACATATCCTTGGCCGAATCAGATTTTCATCTACCATGCATTTTAAGAAGCCTTTCTGGAATCGAGTTACAACTATTACGTACCGCAGAAGTAATGCTACCGGATCTTAAACTATGAAGGCCATAATCATTAGGGTTGTAACCCAGCTGACTAAAGGTATTCCTTAAGATATCCCTACAAGTAGTATAAGAAATCTTACCACTTCTAAGGGTATAGATAGAACTACTACGGTGAAAAACAAGTGGTCTAAATAAAGGGAGAGAACTACACTGAAGTCATGCAATACCAGATAGATCTAAGTACCTTTGTAAAACACTAACAGGACAGTACTTAGACCTGGATGCACTAATGAAGACGTAATTCCCTTCCCTATAAACATCAGTCTTACTACGAGGTACAAAAATTCTAATATAATCAATGTGAGATTCAATATCCTTAGGAGCGATACTGCATAATTCGTCATAACGAAAAAATCCTGCAAAAGCTAAAGAGCATAACGCGGCGATACGAAGATTCTTTAAATTAGCGTCTTTCTTATCATGGATATCTAAAATACTCCTTATGATATCTGTGGTAATAGGCTTCTTTTTCACAACGGGCTGTGATTTCTGGCGTTTAGCAGACTCGACAATATTCCTGCAAAAGTCACTATCCAAAGGATTACCATCCAAACTAGGGACAAAGGAATGAAGCCATTTAAGGGCGGCATGGTCTAAAATTACTGAGGAACTAGAGGTGCAAGACTGCTGAACTTCAAACAAAGTAAATAAAGAGAAACAACACTAAGAGGAAAAGTTAGCTGCAAACTGAAATGCTTACTTTTACACCACTCAAAAAACTTCCTAATTACGCGAACGTAGGCTTTAGAAGTTGTATCCGCCCTGGACTTCAACATAACTTCTAAAACCTGATAAACGTTGATAAACGTTGATAAACGTTGAAAACGTTAAAATTGTTGAAAACCTTTCCAGGACTTACTTGACAAGATTACCTGGAAAGACAAGAACAAAACACATACACTAAAAGAGCAAAAAGAACATCCGCTCATAACCGAACAAAAGGAAACGAAATAACGATCATGGGGCCAGTGCCACATAAAACGATAAACCATAATTATTTGAGCCAGTGCCCGATAAAACAAAATTCATTGACTAGGCCAGTGCCACATAAAACAACAATACGTTGTTTAAGCCAGTGCCATGAAAAATGATAAGCCATTAATTAAGCCAGTGCCACATAAATGAACAATATATTGTTTTGGCCAGTGCCACCAAAAGTATGTAATGATTAGGCTAATAGACACACCACCAAATAGATTACTCAGTAAATTTCAATCTCACGGCAATAATATTTACTGTGAAAATATCTGACCCTAAGAGCGAATAAGGGTTCCTACCGTGGATTAGAACCTCCTTCCCAATACAGTTGAACCTCTCCACAACGGCCACCTTGGGGACAGAAGAAAGTGGCCGTTGTGGAGGGTGGCCGTTATGGGGAGAATGGGGGTGTAATACGACACCTTTTTTTCGGGAAGTACAACATGTTTATTGTGCTAAGTTCATGCTTACTGTAGCCTGTAACGGCAATCCAATCTTAAATGATATATATAGATAAAATACACAATAAAACGTAAAAAATGTTTTGAATCAAAATGTTAACAAGACGAAACGAGCAAGGTTCGCAACATTCGCTATATTATTGTAAACAATTTATGCTTACTGCAGCATTTAAATGGAACACAATCAAAATACGTATATCGTTAAAATGGATACAGAAACGTAATTTTCCGAAGGTAAATGTCGATTACTGCATCAGTTTATAAAAAGGTGTTTTTTACAAAAAAGAACTGTACTGGCCGTTGTCGAGAGGTTATTTTGGCAGTTGGGGACGCACTTTAGTGCCCGGTTGCAGTTGTAGAGAGGTGGCCGTTGTAGAGAGGTTTAAACAAGAGCTAATGTATGGACTGTCCGCAGGGACAAAAAAATGTGGCCGCTGTAGAGAGGTGGCCGTTGTGGAGAGGTGGCCGTTAGTGGAGGTTCGACTGTATAAATACTGTGGGCCACGAGATAACTATACTATACTTAAGTGTAATTAAAGGCCAGAAATGAGCTGAAGGCCAAAGAGGTACAACAAGCGTACCAACGGCCTGATGAGATTTCAAATAATGCAATACGCGTGGGACGATACCAACTGGAGGAACTACTAGGCAATTTTCCCCTCGAAGAGACTGAAAGAAAAAATCAACACCATCTTATGCAAACCCAATTTCATGCTGTCCACTTCAACAATCTTATCAGCTGCTTGGCTATCAGTAAACACTTAACGTGTGAACCCTCAAGCACTGGAGTAAATGACTGCAATGAAAACTCAACAACAGACAACTCCCTCCACGTAGAACTTTGAACAGTCTCGCTCTCCGACCACATTTTGTGACACACAAAATCATTGTTAAAGTCAATAAATGCTCCACCCCGGGTAGCACTAGCATCTGAATATACAAAATAACTAGGATCTTTACTTACAAAGCAATACCTAGTATTGATATTAACCATATTATCCTTCCAAATATACAGTTCTTCCTTGCAATAATCGTCAAGACGGAATACAGAATCCCAGTTGTCTCTGCACAAGGTAGACAAGACACAATGTCTGGTCATTATCCTACCAATGTTACCAACCACGGACCCGGTAGAAACTAATTTGACCCGTGAAGGAGGCCAACTCTCTCGCAGACACTTTCTGATTGGCTTCAATAATATGATTAATTGTATTGATGATCTTAATAATTCTTCTTTCAACAATTTTTAAAGTACCCAGTGCAGAATTCCAGGTAATACCCTGGGTAATACCTAACCAATCCAATACTTGGGTGGGTTCCCATACAGATTTCTCTTCGTTGACAACAAAATCCGCGTTATACAAATCCCCCCTTACAGCTAGGGCCTTAACACGACAACTTTCCTTATCCTGAACAATCGCCCAACCATCGTCCAGGAAGATGGCCATACAAAGACCCTGAATTCTTCAATACTTTTCTAAAGGCTTCAAAACCTTAGTGAAAACGTAAGGGGCTGAGGAGAGACCGAACGGGAGCACAGTGAAAACATAAAATACTTCGTTAACGGAATCAGGCGCCCGCCATGAAAACCCCAGAAAAATTTGATGTTCCTGTGCAATCTCGATATGATGATAACCGCTTTTTAAATCAAAAGAAAACATGTACGCGTCTTTCGCAAAATAAGCCATAGCAATTTTCCAGTCCTCATACTTAACACTTTGCTTAATTAATGACTTATTGACATGGCGCAAATCAAGAATTAACCTCTTCTTGCCGCATGGCTGTATAGAAACTGACAAGGGGTTTACAACTAAAGGCTGTTCTTTAACCATACGCACCCGACCAGAGTTAACAAGCTCAAGAACGGCTTGATCCACAAAAGCAGCATGAAGTCGAGCCGACTTATTATTTCTAAGCTTTACAGGCAATGTAAAACTGAGTAACGGCAGCCTGTAGCCGTTTTCAATAATTGACAGAATAAAATCCGGAGCACCTATAGATCTCCAGAAACCTAATTCTTCAAATTACACTTGACACCTAAAGAACGCCCGCTTTCAAGTTCGTAATTCTGTATAATTCGATCTACCTGCGCCAAATCATCCTCATTGCCTCGGTTGAGTTGATTGGCCTGCGGTCGGCTTGTTGTAGGAGATTCCAGGGCAGGCATTGTAGCTAGAGGACTGGTAGATTCCCGACCAGAACACGGATCTACAGTCCTTGGCCCAGTGTCCGCATTTGCCGCATTTGAAACAACGGAAGAAGTCCCCAGAAGCATCTCTACGGCCTAAAAATAAAAGCAATGACGAAGCCAGTAGTAAACGGAGGGGGGGGGGGGGGGGCGCGCACACCAGGAAGATGAATAAACTGTATGGAACCGCGAGCGTGAATGGTACTCAGGAGACAGCGGAGAGTATAAATACTAATACTTGGCCAATCAGAACATGCATGTAAATCAGAGTGCACAATAGTGGGTGCGGCAGGTGACTACTAATATTCAAATTGTTTGCGTGGTTTAAGATTATGCGCGAAAAGAAGATCTTTGCAAGGGCTATTGAAATCCAGAAAGAAAATTGGGGTAACCACGCTTTTTCCAGAGATACTTAGGTTTTGTGTATTTTAACGATTGCTACTCCCACTAAATAGGATTCTAGTGCATGTCAGAATACCAAAGGATTTATATTTCAATCAGATTTACCTCCCTTCCCTCCCCAGCATTTTGTAAAGTTTTCTGAATGGAGTGAAACAACTATATCAAACACGAGGCACCCGATTTCCAAACAACGAGAGTGGGTTAAAAAAACGAAGCACCGTCCAGTGTTTTTAAACCAACTTCAAGGTGTTTGGAACTTGTATGAAGTCTTGACTTTCGATTGTATGATATAGCGTCTCAAACTATTAGTAATTCTAGAAGGAATGAAGAAATTCAAAGCGAAACACCTGATTTCCAAACAACGAGAGTAGGTTAACAAAAACGAAGCACCATCCAGTGTGTTTTAACCAACTTCGAGGTGTTTGGAACTTGGATGAAGTCCTGACTGTCGATTGTATGATATAGCGTCTCAAACTCATTAATAATTCTAGAAGAAATTCAAAGCAGAAGCTTACCAAATTTTGTGATAATTAAAATTACTTTTCCGGGTTAAATCTCCTTCATGGTAATTTTTTTCTTAATCTATCTTCTTGAATTACCAATAGGCCATTTTCATGATAGCGTCATTTGACTACAACTACCAGAATTCATATCGTTTTCCTTTTCAAATTCAAATTTTGTAATCCCAGTGAAGAGCAAAAAACAATAGCTCTAATTAGCACGAGAAAACAAAAAACTGAAGGATTATGGTAGTTGTAGTCAAATGACGCCATAGTGAGAATGTCCTATAACTTTAAGGACAATGAGTTGGCAAAACACTGACACCGGCCCCGAAGCCACCTAATCATTGGAAACTAACTAATAAAAGGTGTTTTACCAACGGAGTTAAAAGGAGAAGAAACGTATGTGTGGCTTGGAGAGTGTGTGATTACCCAAGGACAACCCAAATAATCACTGTATTTTCTATTTTTCTGCTAATCGCCGGACAAATTTTAAACTCCCGTTGTTTCATTCTGTTCCAGACAATGGTCTTAAAATTAATCATAATCCTTATAATAAGAAGCACCGGTTAAGCCTTTCCAACCGCTGCCTTAATTTGAAGTTCTAACTAAAAACTTAAAATGTATTCAGTGAAAATCCAAAATATGAACATTTTCTTTGAGAGACTAAACAAGCTTGAAAATGAGAAAGATTCAGTGTAATTATATATTGCGGGGGTGACTTCTTAACTAAAAGGTCCCAAGAATATTGATTTATTTTAATTTCGTCGAAATAAAGATTTTCTGCATCCTTGGACAATAACACATTAAATTAGATTTAGAGGCTTAACGACTGACTTCCACAAATTTAATTATTTCGGTCTCTCCACTGAAGAGAGAATGAAGGGGTATCTCTCTTACTTTCTTTTTTCTTTTCTTTTTCTTTTTTTTTTATAAGTAAAGAACACAACAAGAGGGGATTCATTTTGACTCTTTAATTAAAGAGACGTAGATCTTTCTCGATACGAGCTTTTCCGGTAAAAGGAATTGCACTTACATGTGAAAGAAAACCAATCAAGCTTGATCTTTGAAGCATTTCAAAAATGAACGATTTGTTCTGCCACGAACTGCTGCAGAATTTGACATCACTGAGCTTCGACAGTGAAGACATGAAACCTACTTACCTCACTACCGCAGCTTTGAACGGTTTTTCATCTTATACCGCCATCATGTTCAACATTATAACAATCCACGCGATTAGAAAAACGTCGTCATTGCCGAGAGCTTTGAAAACATTGCTCCTGAGTCTGGCTGCTTCTGATATTGGTGTTGGATTACTGTGTCAGCCTTTTTACGTCGCATTGGTCATTAATCGGATGCAAGGAAACCCTCGGAACTGTATCATTTATACCGCGTTTTCAATCCTTCTATCAGTGTTTTCCATTGCCTCGTTTCTTGGTGTGATGGCTCTTATTGTAGACAGATTCCTGGCCATTTATCTTCATCTCAGATACCAGGAAATTGTGACTCATAAGCGCGTTGTTTCCGTGGTGACCTCAATATGGGTGTTCAGTGTGTCTTTTTCTTTACTTCTGTTGTGGATGCCACTGTCTATTTCTTCCATAATTCTTGGCGTAATCAGTATCGTCTGCTTTACTGCCACAGCTTTCTTTAATTACAAGATATACTCAACCGTCAAAAGTCTCGCTAATCAAGTTCAACCTCTTCAGAATCAACAAATAGCACAAAATACTGAAATAGCTAGCATTGTCCGCTTGAAGAAATCCGCCATTGGTACATTCTACATATATCTGGTGTTTTTGCTTTGTTGTTTGCCTCATATTTTAGGTTTCGGTATCTCAATCATTTCTGGATCAAGTTTTGCAACGAAGCATTTGTTTATTTTCAGTACTACGTTGATATTTCTAAATTCATCTTTGAACCCTCTGATTTATTGCTGGAAGATGAGGCACATTCGAAACACCATTATGAACCTATTCAGGAATTTCTTGTTAAATACGGTAATAAATCGAAACTGATGAGCATTATGATAAAAAATGCTGACTCAAATTCACTGGAAATGTTGAAAATTTACAAAACTTGTAAATCACAATTTACATGTTTTGTAAATTCCAATTTCATCTTGTGAGTTGCAATTGGTAGAAGGAAATTTACATGAATTTTACAGTTTGCTATGACCATGTATATATACAGGCGTTAAAGGATTACATGTAGAGGCTATCTTAACAGAAAAAAAATTAAATAAAATAACAGGATATCGATACAGCATTCCGTTAAATAGAACAGGGAGAACTTGTAAAAAAAAAACATTTCATATATGTTTATTATATTAACTGTTTGTACACGCCTTGCCGTACGAACGGAACATTTCACGTCAAACTGTGTGCGAGAAAAAAATAATCAGTTTATGAAATCCTTGGTCTCCTCACTAAAATAAAAGCCGCTAGACATATTTCCAAAAATAACGTAGAGACCAAGTGTACAACATTTGAACCTACTGGTCAGTATTTGGTCGTCCTCGCCTATGGGTCTCCGCGAATGACTTTGATTATCATGAAGCAATTCGTCTTTTCTCTGCTTGGCGTGTACCATCTTATATATTCGATTCATTGGTAAGCGAATGACAACAACTACTAAAAAGAAGAAGAACAAGAGGAAGAAGAGGAAGAAGAAGAAGAAGAAGAAGAAGAAGAAGAAGAAGAAGAAGAAGAAGAAGAAGAAGAAGAAGAAGAAGAAGAAGAAGAAGAAAAGAGCGAAGCAGATGAACCAATTTAATGGATTTCCTTTCTTAAAGTTAATCATCTCATGCTGCGTTATAACATGCATGTACTTTAGGATATTTACTAATATATGCTAAGCAAGTGACACAAAGAGCTAAGCCTGTCTACAATTAGAAGTGTCATTAAAGGGTCACTTTCTCTGACGCAAACTGGTCATCAAGCAAAAGTGGGTTTCTAGGTGCCAGTGGACATCTGGTTGTCTACTGCTAATAACATGTCATATTCTAAGAAAAAAATTAATACTTTATTGCTTCAATATTCATTCTATTCTCTTTCGCTACGCTCAGCCGAATAGAAAACATTTCTATTATAAGTTATACGCAAACAACACAACAGTATGTGGAGCGAGCCCCAGCGATCGAATTATTACAACAGTTACAGTACAGTGATGTATACGTTTAGTTACAGCGAAATATTAGTTACAGCGAAAAGTACAGAGATATGTAGGAAAACTAAATATAAGCGACAACGTAAATAGAGGCAGCGAAAAACGAAGCAAACAAAAGCATTGTAGAAATTTTAACCACACCAAGCCAAAGTAAAAAAGAGACTGTAAAAAAAACTATGTACTATCTTAGCAAATAAACAAGGAAAAATAGCCTCGAGTAAACTGGTCGGCGTCAAGTGGTGGGATATTCACAAGGAGTGGTTTATAAAGAGGACGAATAACCAATATATTTGGTAGTCTGACCTATTACTTTAATTCTCTTAATTCTCCTAGCCTTGACTTATTAACAATATGGTCATTATAGACAATTTCAAATTCATAGTAGCCATTTCTCGGAGCTCGGCCGTTGATTAAAAAACGCTCAGTTAAAACCCCCTCAAACCCACTTTATAAAGGCGGCTTTTAAATGTTCTTTTCTGTCAATTCAGTTTTATAACCACTCATCACTGAAATAACTCTTAACTGCAACTGGGGCTCACTAATTTCCTTTTAGATAGGGTTGCATAAGCGCAACTTTTTTTTGTGTTCTAAAACTGAGCCTAAACATGTGCAATTTCTCCCTTCAGTACCAAGCCCCTTGAACGATGTTATCTTTATATTTTTTAATTCAGTGGTCATTGTATTCCATCAATCTATAAAATGAAATCTTTCATTTCCCATCGTCCGACTCACCAATTTTTTCCAAAGTTAAATCAATTTCTTTTTTTCTTTATTTCTAAATTCATTGCCTACTCAGTTTTCTCTGAATATCGGAGTTTAATATGCTTTTCAGTTATGTATGTCTAAACGTGACTGATTTTTTAATCAACCAATAAAACGACGTTTTTGAGTACAACTTCAAGAGAGTGAAAACTGCCCGTTGCAAAATGGAAGTTACAGGAAAAATATAATCAAGGCTTCAAGTGTTTCGAGTTATTTATGTTTCTTTTGTCGACCTTTTTTTATTTTTGTTTTTGTTTTTTTATTTGTTGTTGTTGTTGTTGTTGTTGTTATTTTTTTTAACCAACGGGCCCACTTTTACGAGAGAGAGCGCAAAAGAAAACGATTCAGTATTTCTGGGAATGGCGATGGATTTAAAAAAGATAAAATAGACAGCTGAGCCAATTTTGATAACTTTTCTTTCCTTCAGGAAACTCCATTTCACATTAAATTTTGTTCTGTCTTCAGTATTTTACGTGTGCACTTTGGTCAATTCTACTCATACATGCTGAGCGAAAACAAAAAGCTAAGCCTCTTTACAGTTAGACGTGCTATTAACAAAACACTTTCTGGTATACAAAACGGCCAATACCAAAAGAGGATTTGCAGGTGGCCATCGGTTTGTGACAATTTAATTTGACTTCCCGGTTGTTGACTGGCTGAAGATTTACATCTTAATGCTCGTTCTCGGGATCTGGCCTATTACTCCTCTTTGAAAAAAAACATATTCAACGTTTGTCATGGGCTTCCACTAATTTCTTCCACCCATTGTGAATACAGGTTATTAAAGTTCAAGAGCCCATTTTTCGGTAGATTTATGTACTGAATGAAAAGCCCCTTTGAACAGAGTGCTAGAAACACATCTTAGACACTAAACTTAATAGTTTTTTATATTTAAAAGTTTTAGCTCCTTATCGACAGTAGGTAAACAATATATAGTGCTTCCCGATGCATGGAGCGATCATCGCCCGATAATTGATCAGGCAAATTGGATGCTATGTAAATACTGCTAAAGAGCTAGAATTAAATATCCAAAGAAACTAGCAGATCGATAAAGATCTCTAAAGCTGAAATTAACAATACAATACGGTCAACTATACCATACTACACAATAGAGTGTATATCTAAAAAGGTGTGCGCATTTTTTTAAAATACCCCATTGTGTAAATCGCCGTTACAAAACAAGTACAACGTGCTTAAAACATTTATCCTCAGCAAGCTTCTGGCACTGATCAGGGTTTGAGTTCCCATATTTTTACAGGTAGACTATTCCACAATTTGTTAAATCAGCTACATATAAAATAGACCTGTGTAACAATCTACAGCTCACTAAGTGTGGCCTTTTAGGCGACTTCCGGATTGATATAAAAGACCAATAAATACACGGCATGAACGTTCTTCTCTTGGCGAGTGCTATCCATCCGGGTGACGCCAGAAACAGTCAGAAAAAAAACAGCACTGAATTGAACGGTGTCTAAATTTGCATTTCACACCCAAGGTGTGAAAGGAAGGAGGGGCTTTCCCTTTTATAGCGGAACTTCTTGTTGAAGTCAGATATGAATCTAGTGAATGACCTCGTCACCAGTCTCCAGTAGCTCAGCGGTTGGTGTATCCGGGTTATTGGTTCGTTTCTCGACGTCAGGGGCAGAGACTTTTTTGCCACGCCCTTGGGATGATGAACATTGCATATTTTTAACTACATTTACACTAAAATCCTGTATCTTTCTTCCTTTATGAACAAGTAGTATACTTGGGTACAGCCAAATTAGAATTGATTTCCTTTCATCGTAAGTGATGAAAACTCTTTGTTGTTCCACATAGTGAAACATTTGTTGAACATTAGAATCATTCCGAAATACACCTATGTATTGAGCCATGAATTTCAGTTAGCAATTTATTATTATCGTCAAATTAACCTATAACGTCTTGTATGCTTCACCAATAAATTCAGTTGGCAGACTGCAATCCGCTACTCAAAATAATTGTGATACTAACCTTAACTCTACTGTTAATGCTAATGCTGGACATAATGATAATGATGTTAGTAGTGAAGTGGCCGAAAACGAAATCAATGGAGGCACGATTCTAAAGCGAAAGCCCCATGCCACCTTGTGACATATGGGTGCAATGAGGACTTAAAAGTACTGCAGCAACAAATGGTCTTAACATGCTTCAGAAGCAGCAAAGAAAACTGATTTCAACTTCTGGGGGAACTGAAAATTCCAACAGACCGTTGGTCAGAGCATTGTCGCCCGATATTGAAGTTATAGATAAGAGAAGTAAAGTGTGTCAAAGTGTCATCGGCGTGGCTTGCCCGGGCGATAGCAGAGTCGAGGAGAAAGAGGAGAAAAAGTTTAAAAGTATCGTGGCTGTTCTGATCACTAAAATCAAGAACTTGTGAAAGATGAAATCCGTCAAGATCACGTCATACAACAGTGATTGGAGCACTTGGAAAAGTGACCTGCAGACTGGAGCAGTACCTCCAACAGATTGGCTCCAAGGAATGGCAACAATCCAGAGGTCTATGCTTCTTGGCACGACTAGACAGAGAGACATAAAGCCAGTAATGAAACAACGTACAGCCTGCCGGGGATTGATGCTAATCGGTTCGTTAGTTTAATAATAGAAAAGGAAATTTAAATGTCTGAGAGTTTGCTGGTTCTGGAGACAACGCTTTGTTCTATTGAATTTGCGGAAGCTTGTTGCATTAAAAATCTCGAAAACCCGTTATTTTTTATGAGTACGTTATAATAATTACGAAAGCTGACAAGCGTTATAGACAACCTTACCTGCATCAGCTACAAAAAGGAGGAACTACTCTTTTTTAAAATCAATTCATGTCGACAGGTGTTGACCGCTACAGACAACATGGCACTAAACTTTTGGCGCTACGATTTCTTAACTGGGTTGTTTAAGGAACAAAGAGAAGCAAGAAGTCATCATCTAAACTGTTGTTCAGTACATTTCTTTATTCCTAGAATATATGCCTTATTCATAACTACCTTTATATCACCACCATTAAAAATCCCTATGATATAAAACTCACGGAGTCGAAATATTCCTGCAGACTCTAATAGATGAGCTCCAGTCTATTTTTTTCTAGCGTAAACACTGATATGCAAATGTCATTTAATTCATGTTAAAATAATGGCCCTAGAAAAACTAATGACGGTGTCAAGTCGGCATATGGCTAATCTTGCGCTATCATCATTAATGGTCCACTGCCGCAAGACTTTAGGAACCCGGTTTCAAGGGTATTATTGTTCCCATCTATTTATTTCAACTAATTTAACGCCCACTCGCGCAATAAAAAAAAAATAATTCAACTCCATTTGCACCAGTGTTGTCTTAGTTAGAAGGAGTAATTAGCTTTTTCCTAAGAACGGAATGACGTTTCAAGTTTTGTTCAGACGCCCTCATTAAAGAAAAATGTAATTTATTCGACAGTCGTTAACAAGGCACAGTTTTCACTACACAGACACCTGCCAGTTAGGAGTCGGTCGCTGCAAGGCATGAAACTAGCCGTAAGGTGAGCTTTTTACAGTCTGTTGTCTTCCTGCTTACGTTTTCCACCATCAATCGATTTACTCAAACTGTGTTCAAATTTTGTCTGGGTAAAACGCTAAGATTAAGGAATATCCATCATCACGCGTAGCCGGAGATCAACTTTTCTGCGTCCTTCAATCTTGTTTTAGAAAGAAAAAAAGTGGTATTTTCTGGAGTCTAGTACTTTACAAGATCTTGTGTACGCTTAGAGTCCGTAAAGTCCCTAAAAATAAGGAACCTTTACAAGAGAAACAATCAGAGTCTACACCATGGTAGAAGCTCAAGAATCACTGTGGTCGTCATATATCGCTAATTGCGTCTTCAACCCTTTCTTGTGTTACACCACCATCATGTTGAACATTATAACAATCCACGCGGTAAGAAAAACTTCATCGATGCCAACACCTTTGAAAATATTACTTCTGAGCATGGCTGTTTCTGATCTTGGAGTTGGTTTGGTGGTACAGCCATTATACATTACACGTCTGCTGATACAGTCCACATCAAACACTGAAAACAGTGCGGTTTATAAGTCCACGTCGCTCGCGTTCCTCATCCTGGCGAATTTCTTTTCTTTCGCCTCGTGTTTTGGTGTCACGGCTCTAAGTATTGACAGATTCTTCGCTGTTCATTTCCATCTCAGATACAAGGAACTAGTGACTCGCAAACGTGTTGTTGTTGTAGTGATCTTGACATGGATTCTTAGCGCATTTCTTTCACTGATAAGGTTGATGGATCTGAAAAAGAAGGAAAGGTTCGTTGTTTATGCAGCCACCGATATTCTCTGTCTCGTGACCACAGCATTGCTTTACTTCAAGCTTTATTTAGTTGTAAAACACCACGCCAACCAAATTCAGGCTCTTCAAGTACCACAAGCGGGCCGAAGTGAACAGACATCAAATGCTCTGAGACTCAGAAAATCCACACTTGGTACATTCTACGTGTATCTTGTCTTTCTGGTTTGTTATTTACCACAGGTTTGTCATTATTTTGCTACCACAATTCACGGGACGAACAACACTGGGGGGATTTTATCTCGCTACGCTTTCACGATGGTATTCCTCAATTCATCTCTCAATCCTCTGATTTACTGTTGGAAGATGAGACACATTCGACACACCCTCATGAACATGCTGCGTAAAATGTTGCCAAGTGGCAACTAAGGAAGGATTTTGTTATTTAGTAACACCGAACAACCTAGTAAAACAGGTTCGTCTAACGCTGATAGTTGTTCCGCGGACTTCTGATGCTCTTAAAGCATATATTAGCCAAAATGTCTCGATGGGAAAAAGCAAGTTATAAGTGAGGCCACAAGTCTTGAAATGGCCGGCAACGTTCCAATTTTTTTTCGTGCCACGAATTTTCACGGGTACCCCAAGAATCACCCAAAGGTCTACGAGACTTTGTAGATAGTCTTTCTATTAGGGGTGGGGTAAGGAAAACAAGGAATTTCTCTTCTTTTCCTTATCGGAGTTTGTTTTCACGTTTATGAACATAATATTGTTCCTTAATTTTAAAATAATCAACAGAACAGATAGCCTCCCACGCAATCGTTTTTAGGGGACTCGAGGAGGTAATACGAGTCCCCTAAAAACGACTGCGTGGGAGGCCACAGAAAAGACAGCGGAGAATTAGAGAGGCATATTTTTTTTCACTCCCCAAGGAGCAAGGACTTCAAAATTAGTAACGACCCTCGTTACTTTTGGAATTAGCAGCCTTTGGGGCTCATTACTTTCGCAGGGTCTTTAGTTTCGGTTAGCAATGAACGCTATGATACTTTGGGGAGGTCGCTACTTTTTGGATTTATTAGAGGCCACATGTTTTACGTTACTTTCGGGGCGTCGTTACTTTCGGAATTTTGCGTTAAATTGGTTCCTGATCCTGCCATTTAAAGTTTGAAAAACAAAAGTAGCTTTCAGGATGCAAAAATAAATTTAAAGCGTTTCCATCTTTCGATTCCTTTTTGGAATCTTTTTCAAGTTAATACCAGCGGTCTTTTTAGACATTTATTTTCTAAATTTATGGAAATCGTTGTAGGTATATATACAACAATGACGATTTAAACAAAGTTCAATATTATTACAAGTTTCTTGGTATCAAGAGTTAGTGTAAAAAACTAACAAGAGTAAAATGTGCAGGGTTAAAATTGAATTTCAATAAAACTTGGGTCTTCATCAGTGCAACACAAAGCAGAAAAAGGCCAGGAATATCTGGATATATGCATCGATAAAAAGAAACAAATTCTTTGACAGATATCTTGCAGTCCTTAATACAGTCAAACCTGTATATAACGGTCACCCTTGGGAAATGGCCCGGTGACTGTTATATACAGGGTGACCGCTGTACACAGGTTTCCTTTAAATTGTACTCATACATGCTGAGCGAAAACAAAAAGCTAAGCCTCTTTTCGTTATGCAAAACGGCCAATACCAAAAGGGAGTTTGCAGGTGGCCATCGGTTTGTGACAATTTATTTCGATTTCCTAGTAATGTTGACCGGCTGAACATTTATATCTCAATGCTCGTTCTCGGGATCTGGCCTATTACTCCTCTTTGAAAAAAACATATTCAACGTTTGTCGTGGGCTTCCACTAGTTTCTTCCACCCATTGTGAATACAGGTTATTAAAGTTCAAGAGCCCATTTTTCGCTAGATTTATGTACTGAATGAAAAGCCCCTTTGAACAGAGAGCTAGAAACACATCTTTAACACTAAATTAAATAGTTTTTTATCTCTAAAAGTTTTAGTTCCTTATCGACACAAGTTAAAAAATATAGTGCTTCCCGATGCATGAAGCGATCATCGCCCGATAATTGATCATGCAAATTGGATGATATGTAAATACTGCTAAAGAGCTAGAATTAAATATCCAAAGAAACTAGCAGATCGATAAAGATCTCTAAAGCTGAAATTAACAATACAATACGGTCAACCATACCATACTACATAATAAAGTATATATGTCTAAAAAGGTGTGCGCATTTTTTTAAAATAGCTCATTGTGTAAATCGCCGTTACAACACAAGTACAGCGCGCTTAAAACATTTATCCTCAGCAAGCTTCTGGCACTGATCCGGGTTTGAATTCCAATATTTTTACAGGTAGACTATTCCACAATTTGTTAAATCAGCTACATATAAAATAGACCTGTATAACAATCTACAGCTCACTAAGTGTGGCCTTTTAAGGACTGGCGAATTGATATAAAAGACCAATAAATACACGGCATGAACTTTCTTCTCTTGGAGAGTCCTATCCATCCGGGTGAGCCCAGAAACTAAAACGTGCTAAATTCCTTCTTATAGAACATGGAACAGTCAGAAAAAAAACAATACTGAATTGAACGGTGTCTAAATTTGCATTTCACACCCAAAGTGTGAAAGGAAGGAGGCGCTTTCCCTTTTATAGCGGAACTTCTTATTGAAGTTACATATGAACCTGGTGAAGGACCTCGTCACCAGTCTCCAGTAGCTCAGCGGTCGGTGTATACGGGTTATTGGTTCGATTCTCGACGTCAGGGGCAGAGACTTTTTTGCCACGCCCTTGGGATGATGAACATTGCACATTTTTTTAACTACATTTACACTAAAATCCTGTATCTTTCTTCGTTTATGAACAAGTAGTATACTTGGGGACAGCCAATTGAATACCTTTTATCGTAATTAATGGAAACTTTTTGTTGTTTCACTTAATGAAACATTTGTTGAACATTAGAATCACTCCTAAATACACCTATGTATTAAGCCATGAATTTCAGTTAGTAATTTATTATTACTGTCAAATTAACCTATAACGTCTTGTATGTCTTCACCAATAAATTCAGTTGGCAGACTGCAATCCGCTCCTCAAAATAATTGTGATACTAACCTTAACTCTGCTGTTAATACTAATGCTGGTCATAATAATAATGATGTTAGTAGTGAGGAGGCCGAAGACGAAATCAAGGGAGGCACGATTCCAAAGCGAAAGCCCCATGCCACCTTGTGACATATGGGTGCAATAAGCACTTAATTAAGTGCTGCAGCAACAAATGGTCCGAACATGCTTCAGAAGCAGTAAAGGAAAATGATTTAACTTCTGGGGGAACTTAAAATTCCAACAGACCGTCGGTCAGAACATTATCGCCCGATATTGCAGTCATAGATAAGCTAGAGAAGTAAAGCGTGTCACTGCAAATTGTCATCGGCGTGGCTTGCCCGGCGATAGCAGAGTCGAGGAGAAAGAGGAGAAAAAGTTTAAAAGTATCGTGGCTGTTCTGATCACTAAAATCAAGAACTTGTGAAAGATGAAATCCGTCAAGATCACGTCATACAACAGTGACTTGGAACAGTGACTTGCAGACTGGAGCAGTACCTCCAACAGATTGGCTCCAAGGAATGGCAACAATCCAGAAGTCTGTGCTTCCTTGCACGACTAGACAGAGAGACATAAAGCCAGTAATGAAACAACGTACAGCCTGCCGGGGATTGATGCTAATCGGTTCGTTAGTTTATTAATAGAAAAGGAAATTTAAATGTCTGAAAGTTTGCTGGTTGTGGAGACTTTTATCACGACAACGCTTTGTTGTATTGAATTTGCGGAAGCTTGTTTCATTAAAAATTTCGAAAACCCGTTATTTTTTATGAGTACGTTATTACGAAAGCTGACAAGCGTTATAGACAACCTTACCTGCATCAGCTACAAAAAGCAGGAACTACTCTTTTTTAAATCAATTCATGTCGACAGGTGTTGACCGCTGCAGACATTATGGCACTAAACTTTTGGCGCTACGATTTCTTAACTGGGTTGGTTAGGAAACAAAGAGAAGCAGAAGTCATCATCTTAACTGTTGTTCAGTACATTTCTTTATTCCTAGAATATATGCCTTATTCATTACTACCTTTATATCGCCACCATTAAAAATCCCCATGATATAAAACTCACGGAGTCGAATTCATCCTGCAGACTCTAATAAATGAGCTCCAGTCTATTTTTTCTAGCGTAGACACTGATATGCAAATGTCACTTAATTCATGTTAAAATAATGGCCCTAGAAAAACTAATGACGGTGTCAAGTCGGCATATAGCTACTCTTGCGCTATCATCATTAATGGTCCACTGCCGCAAGACTTTAGGAACCCGGTTTCAAGGGTATTATTGTTCCCATCTATTTATTTCAACTTAATATTTAACGTCCACTCGCGCAACAAACAGAAAATAATTGAACTCCATTTGCACCGGTGTTGTCTTAATTAGAAGCACTAATTAGCTTTTTCCTAAAAACGGAATGATGTTTCAAGTTTTGCTCAGACGCCTTCATTAAAGAAAAATATAATTTATTCGACAGTCGTTAACCAGGCACAGTTTTCACTACACAGACACCTGCCAGTTAGGAGTCGATCGCTGCAAAACATAAAACTAGCCGTAAGGTGAGCTTTTTACAGTCTGTTGTCTTCCTGCTTACGTTTTCCACCATCAATCGATTTACTCAAACTCTGTTCAATTTTTGACTGGGGTAAAACGCTACGTTTAAGGAATATCCATCATCACGAGTAGCCAGAGATCAACTTTTCTGCGTCCTTCACTCTTGTTTTAGAAAGAAAAATGACAAAGTGGTATTTTCTGGAGTTTACTACTTTTCGACATCTTGTATACGCTTAGAGTCCGTAAAGTCCCTGATAATAAGAAACCTTTACAAGAGAAACAACCAGAGTGTACACAATGTTAGAAGCTCAAGAATCACTGTGGTCGTCATATATCGCTAATTGCTTTTCTGGCAAAAGGAAATGCTCATACAAGTGAAAGAAAACTGATCAAGCTCAATCTTTCAAACATTTCAAAAATGAACGATTCGTTCTGCCACGAACTGCTGCAGAATTTGACATCACTGAGCTTCGACAGTGAAGACATGAAACCTACTTACCTCACTACCGCAGCTTTGAACGGTTTTTCATCTTATACCGCCATCATGTTCAACATTATAACAATCCACGCGATTAGAAAAACTTCGTCATTGCCGAGAGCTTTGAAAACATTGCTCCTGAGTCTGGCTGTTTCTGATATTGGTGTTGGATTACTGTGTCAGCTTTTTTACGTCGCACTGGTCATCAATCGGATGCAAGGAGACCCTCGGAACTGTATCATTTATACCGCGTTTTCAATCTTTCTATCAGTGTTTTCTATTGCCTCGTTCCTTGGTGTGATGGCTCTTATTGTAGACAGATTCTTGGCCATTTATCTTCATCTCAGATACCAGGAAGTTGTGACTCATAAGCGCGTTGTTTCCGCGGTGACCTCAATATGGCTGTTCAGTGTGTCTTTTTCTTTACTTCTGTTGTGGATACCATTGTCTATTTCTTCCATAATTCTTGGCGTAATCAGTATCGTCTGCTTTACTGCCACAGCTTTCTTTAATTACAAGATATACTCAACTGTCAAAAGTCTCGCTAATCAAGTTCAACTCTTCAGAATCAACAAATAGCACAAAAAAACTGAAATAGCTAGCATTGCCCGCTTGAAGAAATCCACCATTGGTACATTCTACATATATCTGGTGTTTTTGCTTTGTTATTTGCCTCATATTTTAGGTTTCGGTATCTCAATCATTTCCGGATCAAGTTTTGCAACGAAGCATTTGTTTATTTTCAGTACTACATTGATATTTCTAAATTCATCTTTGAATTTTCTGATTTATTTCTGGAAGATGAGACACATTCGAAACACCATTATGAACCTATTCCGGAATTTCTTGTTAAATACGGTAATAAATCGAAACTGATGAGCATTATGATAAAAAATGCTGACTCAAATTCACTGGACACGTTGAAAATTTACAAAACTTGCAAATCACAATTTACATGTTTTGTAAATTCCAATTTCATCTTGTGAGTTGCAATTGGTAAAAGGAAATTTACATGAATTTTACAATTTGCTATGACCATGTATATATACAGGCGTTAAAGGATTACATGTAGAGGCTATCTTAACAGAAAAAAAATTAAATAAAATAACGGGATATCGATACAGCATTCCGTTAAAAAGAACTGGGAGAACTTGTAAAAAAGAGAATTTCATATATGTTTATAATATTAACTGTTTGTACACGCCTTGCCGCAAGAACGGAACATTTCACGTTAAACTGTGTGCGAGAAAAAAAATAATCAGTTTATGAAATCCTTGGTCTCCTCACTAAAATAAAATCCGCTAGACATATTTCCAAAAATAACGTAGAGACCAAGTTTACAACATTTGAACCTACTGGTCAGTATTTGGTCGTCCTCGCCTCTAGGTCTCCGCGAATGACTTGGATTATCATGAAGCAATTCGTCTTTTCTCGGCTTGGCATGTACCATCTTATATTTTCGATTAATTGGTAAGCGAATGACAACAACTACTAAAAAGAAGAAGAACAAGAGGAAGAAGAGGAAGAAGAAGAAGAAGAAGAAGAAGAAGAAGAAGAAGAAGAAGAAGAAGAAGAAGAAGAAAAGAGCGAAGCAGATGAACCAATTTAATGGCTTTCCCTTTCTTACAGTTAATCATCTCATGCTGCGTTATAACATGCAAGTACTTTAGGATATTTACTGATATATGCTAAGCAAGTGACACAAAGAGCTAAGCCTGTCTGCAATTAGAAGTGCTATTAAAGGGTCACTTTCTCTGACGCAAACTGGTGATCAAGCAAAAGTGGGTTCCTAGGTGCCAGTGGACATCTGGTTGTCTACTGCTAATAACATGTCATATTCTAAGAACTTTATTACTTTATTGCTTCAGTATTCATTCTATTCTCTTTCGCTACGCTCAGCCGAATAGAAAACATTTCTATTATAAGTTATACGCAAACAACACAACAGTATGTGGAGCGAGCCCCAGCGATCGAGTTTATTACAACAGTTACAGTACAGTGATATATGCGTTTAGTTACAGCGAAATGTACAGAGATATGTAGGAAAACTAAATATAAGCGACAACGTAAATAGAGGCAGCGAAAAGCGAAGCCAAAAAAAGCATTGTAGAAATTTCAACCACACCAAGCCAAAGTAAAAAAGAGACTGTAAGAAAAACTATGTACTATCTTAGCAAATAAACAAGGAAAAATAGCCTCGAGTAAACTGGTCGGCGTCAAGTGGTGGGATATTCACAAGGAGTGGTTTCTAAAGAGGATGAATAACCAATACATTTGGTAGTCTGACCTATTACTTTAATTCTCTTAATTCTCCTAGCCTTGACTTATTCACAATAAGGTCATTATAGACAATTTCAAATACATAGTAGCCATTTCTCAGAACTCGGCCGTTGATTAAAAAACGCTCAGTTAAAACCCCCTCAAACCCACTTTAAAAAGGCGGCTTTTAAAATAGTTCTTTTCTGTCAATTCAGTTTTATAACCACTCGTCACTGAAATAACTCTTAACTGCAACTGGGGCTCACTAATTTCCTTGTAGATAGGGTTGCATAGTCACAAGTTTTTTTCGTGTTCTAAAACTGAGCCTACACATGTGCAAAATCTTTAATTTCTCCCTTTTACCACGCCCCTTGGACGATGTTATCTTTATATTTTCAATTCAGTGGTCATTGTATTCCATCAATCTATAAAATGAAATCTTTCATTTCCCATCGCCCGACTCACCAATTTTTTCAAAAAGTAAATCAATTTCTGTTTTTCTTATTTCTCAATTCATTGCCTACTCAGTTTTCTCTGAATTTCCGAGTTTAATATGCTTTTCAGTTATGTATGTCTAAACGTGACTGATTTTTTAATCAACCCATAAAACGACGTTTTTGAGTACAACTTCAAGAGAGTGAAAACTGCTCGTTGCAAAATGGAAGTTACAGGAAAAATATAATCAAGGCTTGTTTCGAGTTATTTATGTTTGTTTTGTCGACCTTTTTTTATTTTTGTTTTTGTTTTGTTTTTTTGTTGTTGTTGTTGTTGTTGTTGTTATTTTTTTAACCAACAGGCCCACTTTTACGAGAGAGAGAGCGCAAAAGAAAACGATTTAGTATTTCTGGGAATGGCGATGGATTTTAAAAAAGACAAAATAGACAGCTGAGCCAATTTTGATCACTTTTCTTTTCTTCCGGAAACGCCATTTCACATTAAATCGTTCTTCTGTCTTCAGTATTTTACGTGTGCACTTTGGTCAATTCTACTCATACATGCTGAACGAAAACAAAAAGCTAAGCCTCTTTACAGTTAGACGTGCTATTAACAAAACACTTTCTGTTATACAAAACGGCCAATACCAAAAGGGGATTTGCAGGTGGCCATCGGTTTGTGACAATTTAATTTGACTTCCCAGTTGTTGACTGGCTGAACATTTATATCTTAATGCTCGTTCTCGGGATCTGGCCTATTACTCCTCTTTGAAAAAAAACATATTCAACGTTTGTCATGGGCTTTCACTAATTTCTTCCAGCCACTGTGAATACAGGTTATTAAAGTTCAAGAGCCCATTTTTCGCTAGATTTATGTACTGAATGAAAAGCCCCTTTGAACAGGGTGCTAGAAACACATCTTAGACACTAAATTTAATAGTTTTTTATATCTAAAAGTTTTAGCTCCTTATCGACAGTAGTTAAACAATATAGTGCTTCCCGATGCATGGAGCGATCATCGCCCGATACTGAATTGATCACGCAAATTGGATGATATGTAAATACTGCTAAAGAGCTAGAATTAAATATCCAAAGAAACTAGCAGATCGATAAATAACTCTAAAGCTGAAATTAACAATACAATACGGTCAACCATACCATACTACATAATAGAGTATATATATCTAAAAAGGTGTGCGCATTTTTTAAAATAGCTCATTGTGTAAATCGCCGTTACAACATAAGTACAGCGCGCTTAAAACATTTATCCTCAGCAAGCTTCTGGCACTGATCAGGGTTTGAATTCCAATATTTTTACAGGTAGACTATTCCACAATTTGTTAACTCAGCTACCTATAAAATAGACCTGTGTTACAATCTACAGCTCACTAAGTGAGGCCTTTTAGGCGACTGCCGGATTAAAGCTGATTGGTATAAAAGAGCAATAAATACACGGCATGAACTTTCTTTCTTTTGGCGAGTGCTATCCATCCGGGTGAGCCAAAAAACTAAAACGTGCTATTTTCCTGTTTATAAAGCATGGAACACTCAGAAAAACAATACTGAATTGAACGGTGTTTAAATTTGCATTTCACACCCAAAGTGTGAAAGGAAGGAGGGGCTTGCCCTTTTATAGCGGAACTTCTTGTTGAAGTCACATATGAACCTGGTGAAGGACCTCGTCACCAGTCTCCAGTAGCTCAGCGGTTGGTGTATACGGGTTATTGGTGCGATTCTCGACGTCAGGGGCAGAGACGTTTTTGCCACGCCCTTGGGATGACGAACATTGCATATTTTTTTAACTACATTTACACTAGAATCCTTTATCTTTCTTCCTTTATGAACAAGTAGTATACTTGGGGACAGCCAATTGATTACCTTTTATCGTAATTAATGAAAACTTTTTGTTGTTTCACTAGATGAAACATTTGTTGAACATTAGAATCATTCCTCAATACACCTATGTATTAAGCCATGAATTTCAGTTAGCAATTTATTATTATCCTCAAATTAACCTATAACGACTTGTATGTCTTCACCAATAAATTCAGTTGGCAGACTGCAATCCGCTCCTCAAAATAATTGTGATACTAACCTTAACTCTACTGCTAATACTAATGCTGGTCATAATGATAATGATGTTAGTAGTGAAGTGGCCAAAAATGAAATCAAGGGAGGCACGATTCCAAAGCGAAAGCCCCATGCCACCTTGTGACATATGGGTGCAATGAGCACTTAAAAGTACTGCAGCAACAAATGGCCCGAACATGCTTCGGAAGCAGCAAAGGAAAATGATTTCAACTTCAAGGGAACTTAAAATTCCGACAGACCGTCGGTCAAAACATTATCGCCCGATATTGCAGTCATAGATAAGCTAGAGAAGTAAAGCGTGTCACTGCAAATTGTCATCGGCGTGGCTTGCCCGGCGATAGCAGAGTCGAGGAGAAAGAGGAGAAAAAGTTTAAAAGTATCGTGGCTGTTCTGATCACTAAAATCAAGAACTTGTGAAAGATGAAATCCGTCAAGATCACGTCATACAACAGTGACTTGGAACAGTGACTTGCAGACTGGAGCAGTACCTCCAACAGATTGGCTCCAAGGAATGGCAACAATCCAGAAGTCTGTGCTTCCTTGCACGACTAGACAGAGAGACATAAAGCCAGTAATGAAACAACGTACAGCCTGCCGGGGATTGATGCTAATCGGTTCGTTAGTTTAATAATAGAAAAGGAAATTTAAATGTCTGAAAGTTTGCTGGTTGTGGAGACTTTTATCACGACAACGCTTTGTTGTATTGAATTTGCGGAAGCTTGTTTCATTAAAAATTTCGAAAACCCGTTATTTTTTATGAGTACGTTATTACGAAAGCTGACAAGCGTTATAGACAACCTTACCTGCATCAGCTACAAAAAGCAGGAACTACTCTTTTTTAAAGCAATTCACGTCGACTAGACAGGTGTTGACCGCTGCAGACATTATGGCACTAAACTTTTGGCGCTACGATTTCTTAACTGGGTTGGTTAGGAAACAAAGAGAAGCAGAAGTCATCATCTTAACTGTTGTTCAGTACATTTCTTTATTCCTAGAATATATGCCTTATTCATTACTACCTTTATATCGCCACCATTAAAAATCCCCATGATATAAAACTCACGGAGTCGAATTCATCCTGCAGACTCTAATAAATGAGCTCCAGTCTATTTTTTCTAGCGTAGACACTGATATGCAAATGTCATTTAATTCATGTTAAAATAATGGCCCTAGAAAAACTAATGACGGTGTCAAGTCGGCATATAGCTAATCTTGCGTTATCATCATTAATGGTCCACTGCCGCAAGACTTTAGGAACCCAGTTTCAAGGGTATTATTGTTCCCATCTATTTATTTCAACTAATTTAACGTCCACTCGCGCAACAAACAGAAAATAATTGAACTCCATTTGCACCGGTGTTGTCTTAATTAGAAGCAGTAATTAGCTTTTTCCTAAGAACGGAATGACGTTTCAAGTTTTGCTCAGACGCCTTCATTAAAGAAAAATATAATTTATTCGGCAGTCGTTAACCAGGCACAGTTTTCACTAAACAGACACCTGCCAGTTAGGAGTCGATCGCTGCAAGACATAAAACTAGCCGTAAGGGGAGCTTTTTACAGTCTGTTGTCTTCCTGCTTACGTTTTCCACCATCAATCGATTTACTCAAACTCTGTTCAATTTTTGACTGGGGTAAAACGCTACGTTTAAGGAATATCCATCATCACGCGTAGCCAGAGATCAACTTTTCTGCGTCCTTCACTCTTGTTTTAGACAGAAAAATGACAAAGTGGTATTTTCTGGAGTCTACTACTTTTCGACATCTTGTATACGCTTAGAGTCCGTAAAGTCCCTGATAATAAGAAACCTTTACAAGAGAGACAACCAGAGTGTACACAATGTTAGAAGCTCAAGAATCACTGTGGTCGTCATATATCGCTAATTGCTTTTCTGGCAAAAGGAAATGCTCATACAAGTGAAAGAAAACCGATCAAGCTTAATCTTTCAAACATTTCAAAAATGAACGATTCGTTCTGCCACGAACTGCTGCAGAATTTGACATCACTGAGCTTCGACAGTGAAGACATGAAACCTACTTACCTCACTACCGCAGCTTTGAACGGTTTTTCATCTTATACCGCCATCATGTTCAACATTATAACAATCCACGCGATTAGAAAAACTTCGTCATTGCCGAGAGCTTTGAAAATATTGCTCCTGAGTCTGGCTGCTTCTGATATTGGTGTTGGATTACTGTGTCAGCCTTTTTACGTCGCGCTAGTCATCAATCGGATGCAAGGAAACCCTCGGAACTGTATCATTTATACCGCGTTTACAATCTTTCTATCAGTGTTTTCTATTGCCTCGTTCTTTGGTGTGATGGCTCTTATTGTAGACAGATTCTTGGCCATTCATCTTCATCTCAGATACCAGGAAGTTGTGACTCATAAGCGCGTTGTTTCCGCGGTGATTTCAATATGGGTGTTCAGTGTGTCTTTTTCTTTACTTCTGTTGTGGATACCACTGTCTATTTCTTCCATAATTCTTGGCGTAATCAGTATCGTCTGCTTTACTGCCACAGCTTTCTTTAATTACAGGATATACTCAACTGTCAAAAGTCTCGCTAATCAAGTTCAACCTCTTCAGAATCAACAAATAGCACAAAGTACTGAAATAGCTAGCATTGTCCGCTTGAAGAAATCCGCCATTGGTACATTCTACATGTATCTGGTGTTTTTGCTTTGTTATTTGCCTCATATTTTGGGTTTCGGTATCTCAATCATTTCCGGATCAAGTTTTGCAGCGAAGCATTTGTTTCTTTTCAGTACTACGTTGGTATTTCTGAATTCATCTTTAAACCCTCTAATTTATTGCTGGAAGATGAGACACATTCGAAACACCATTATGAACCTATTCCGCAATTTCATGTTAAATACGGTAATAAATCGAAACTGAAAATTTACAAAACTCAGTACTGCTGGAAGATGATACAGGTTCGAGGCTCAGTAATAGACACACTGCGAAACATATTGTTTTGTAATTAAACTTAGCAGGTCTTAGAGTGACGGTGGACTCGGTAAAGTAATGAAACGCTTTTGTTCTTCGAACATGCCATGCAAAATAGCGTAGCGTGCGGTGGAGAAACCATTGCTCGCAGGGTATATAAAATTTAAATATGTGAAACTTTCGCGGAAACATTCCCGTACGCTAGAAAACTGGCGTTAAATTAAAGGATTACATGCAGAGGCTATCTTAACAGGAAATTAATTAAATACAATAACGGGATATGGATACAGCATTTCGTTAAATAGAACAGGGAGAACTTGTAAAAAAGAGACTTTCATTTATGTTTATTATTTTAACTGTTTGTACACGCCTCGCCGTACGAACGGAACATTTCACGTCAAACTGTGTGCGAGAAAAAAAATAATCAGTTTATAAAATCGTTGGCCTCCTCACTAAAATAAAAGCCGCTGGACATATTTCCAAAAGTAACGTAGAGACCAAGTGTACAACATTTGAACCTACTGGTCAATATTTGGTCGTCGTCGCCTCTGGATCTCCGCGAATGACTTTGATTATCATGAAGCAATTCGTCTTGTCTCGGCTTGGCATGTACCATCTTATATTTTCGATTCATTGGTTAGCGAATGACAACAAGTACTAAAAAGGAGAAAAAGACGAAGAAGACGAAGAAGAAGAAAAGGACGAAGCAGATGAATCAATTTAATGGCTTTCCCTTTCTTAAAGTTAATTATCTTAGGCTGCGTTATAACATGCATGTACTTTAGGAAATTTACTAATATATGCTAAGCAAGTGACACAAAGAGTAAACCCTGTCTGCGAGTAAAAGTGCTATTAAAGGATCATTTTCTCTGACACAAACTGGTGATCAAGCAAAAGTGGGTTCCTTGGTGGCCATCTGGTTGTCTACTGCTAATAACATGTCATATTCTAAGAAAAAATTAATACTTTATTGCTTCAATATTCATTCTATTCTCTTTCGCTACGCTCAGCCGAATAGAAAACATTTCTATTATAAGTTATAGGCAAACAACACAGCAGTATGTGGAGCGAGCCCCAGCGATCGAGTTTATTACAACAGTTACAGTACAGTGATATATGCGTTTTGTTACAGCGAAATGTACAGAGATATGTAGGAAAACTAAATATAAGCGACAACGTAAATAGAGGCAGCGAAAAACGAAGCAAACAAAAGCATTGTAGAAATTTCAACCACACCAAGCCAAAGTAAAAAAGAGACTGTAAGAAAAACTATGTACTATCTAAGCAAATAAACAAGGAAAAATAGCCTCGAGTTAACTGGTCGGCGTCAAGTGGTGGGATATTCACGAGGAGTGGTTTATAAAGAGGATGAATAACCAATACATTTGGTAGTCTGACCTATTACTTTAATTCTCTTAATTCTCCTAGCCTTGACTTATTAACAATAAGGTCATTATAGACAATTTCAAATACATAGTAGCCATTTCTCAGAACTCGGCCGTTGATTAAAAAACGCTCAGTTGAAAAAAAACCTCAAACCCACTTTATAAAGGCGGCTTTTAAATGTTCTTTTCTGTCAATTCAGTTTTATAACCACTCGTCACTGAAATAACTCTTAACTGCAACTGGGGCTCACTAATTTCCTTGTAGATAGGGTTGCATAGGCACAAGTTTGTTTCGTGTTCTAAAACTGAGCCTACACATGTGCAATTTCTCCCTTCAGTACCAAGCCCCTTGAACGATGTTATCTTTATATTTTTTTAATTCAGTGGTCAGCGTATTCCATCAATCTATAAAATGAAATCTTTCATTACTCACCAATTTTTTCAAAAAGTAAATCATTTCGTTTTTTCTTTATTTCTAAATTCATTGCCTACTCAGTTTTCTCTGAATATCCGAGTTTAATATGCTTTTCAGTTATGTATGTCTAAACGTGACTGATTTTTTAATCAACCCATAAAACGACGTTTTAGAGTACAACTTCAAGAGAGTGAAAACTGCTCGTTGCAAAATGGAAGTTACAGGAAAAATATAATCAAGGCTTGTTTCGAGTTATTTATGTTTGTTTTGTCGACCTTTTTTTATTTTTGTTTTTGTTTTTTTTTTTTTGGTTGTTGTTGTTGTTGTTGTTATTTTTTTAACCAACAGGCCCACTTTTACGAGAGAGAGCGCAAAAGAAAACGATTCAGTATTTCTGGGAATGGCGATGGATTTAAAAAAGATAAAATAGACAGCTGAGCCAATTTTGATCACTTTTCTTTCCTTCAGGAAACGCCATTTCACATTAAATTTTGTTCTGTCTTCAGTATTTTACGTGTGCACTTTGGTCAATTGTACTCATACATGCTGAGCGAAAACAAAAAGCTAAGTCTCTTTACAGTTAGACGTGCTATTAACAAAACACTTTCTGTTATACCAAACGGCCAATACCAAAAGGGGATTTGCAGGTGGCCATCGGTTTGTGACAATTTAATTTGACTTCCCGGTTGTTGACTGGCTGAACATTTACATCTTAATGCTCGTTCTCGGGATCTGGCCTATTACACCTCTTTGAAAAAAAATATATTCAACGTTTGTCATGGGCTTCCACTAATTTCTTCCAGCCATTGTGAATACAGGTTATTAAAGTTCAAGAGCCCATTTTTCGGTAGATTTATGTACTGAATGAAAAGCCCCTTTGAACAGAGTGCTAGAAACACATCTTAGACACTAAACTTAATAGTTTTTTATATCTAAAAGTTTTAGCTCCTTATCGACAGTAGTTAAACAATATAGTGCTTCCCGATGCATGGAGCGATCATCGCCCGATAATTGATCAGTTAAATTGGATGCTATGTAAATACTGCTAAAGAGCTAGAATTAAATATCCAAAGAACCTAGCAGATCGATAAAGATCTCTAAAGCTGAAATTAACAATACAATACGGTCAACCATACCATACTACATAATAGAGTATATATATCTAAAAAAAGGTGTGCGCATTTTTTTAAAATACTTCATTGTGTAAATCGCCGTTACAACACAAGTATACAGCGTGCTTAAAACATTTATCCTCAGCAAGCTTCTGGCACTGATCAGGGATTGAGTTCCCATATTTTTACAGGTAGACTATTCCACAATTTGTTAACTCAGCTACATATAAAATAGACCTGTATAACAATCTACAGCTCACTAAGTGTGACCTTTTAGGCGACTGCCGGATTGATATAAAAGAGCAATAAATACACGGCATGAACGTTCTTCTCTTGGCGAGTGCTATCCATCTGGGTGAGCCAAAAAACTAAAACGTGCTAAATTCCTGTTTATAGAGCATGGAACACTCAGAAAAACAATACTGAATTAAACGATGTCTAAATTTGCATTTCACACCCAAGGTGTGAAAGAGAGGAAAGGCTTGCCCTTTTATAGCAGAACTTCTTGTTGAAGTCACATATGAACCTAGTGAATGACCTCGTCACCAGTCTCCAGTAGCTCAGCGGTTGGTGTATCCGGGTTATTGGTTCGATTCTCGACGTCAGGGGCAGAGAGTTTTTTGCCACGCCCTTGGGATGACGAACATTGCATATTTTTAACTACATTTACACTAGAATCCTGTATCTTTCTTCCTTTATGAACAACTAGTATACTTGGGACAGCCAATTGATTACCTTTTATCGTAATTAATATAAACTTTTTGTTGTTTCACTTAATGAAACATTTGTTGAACATTAGAATCATTCCTAAATACACCTATGTATTAAGCCATGAATTTTAGTTAGTAATTTATTATTACTGTCAAATTAACCTATAACGTCTTGTATGTCTTCACCAATTAATTCAGTTGGCAGACTCCAATCCGCTCCTCAAAATAATTGTGATACTAACCTTAACTCTACTGCTAATACTAATGCTGGTCATAATGATAATGATGTTAGTAGTGAAGTGGCCGAAAATGAAATCAAGGGAGGCACGATTCCAAAACGAAAGCCCCATGCCACATGTGACATATGGGTGCAATGAGCACTTAAAAGTGCTGCAGCAACAAATGGCCCGAACATGCTTCGGAAGCAGTAAAGAAAAATGATTTCAACTTCTGGGGAAACTTAAAATTCCGACAGACCGGTCAGAACATTATCGCCCGATATTGTATAGTCCTAGATAATAGAAGTAAAGTGTATCAAATTGGCATCGGCGTAGCTTGCCCGGGCGATAGCAGAGTAGAGGAGAAAGAGGAGAAAAAGTTTAAAAGTATCAAGAACATCAAGAACTTGTGAAAGATGAAATCCGTCAAGATCACCTCATGGAACAGTAATTGGAACACTTGGAAGTGTCTTGCAGACTGGAGCAGTACCTCCAACAGATTGGCTCCAAGGAATTGCAACAATCCACAGGTCTGTGCTTCTTCGCACGACTCGAATCCTCAGGAGGGTCCCTCGGGATATGTCCCAGTGGACATAAAGCCCTTTACGTTGACCAGTAATGAAAAAACGTACAGCCTGGGATTGATGCTGGTCGATTCGTTAGTTTTTTTTTTAATAGAAAAGGAAATTTAAATGCCTGAAAGTTTGCTGATTCTGGAGACTTTTATCACGACAACGCTTTGTTGTACTGTATTTGCGGTAGCTTATCTCATTAAAAATTTTGAAAACCATTTATTTTGGATGAGTACGTTATTACGAAAAATGACAAGCGTTATGGACAACCTTACCTGCATCAGCTACAAAAAGCAAGAACTACTCTTTTTTTAAATCAATTCATGTCGGCAGGTGTTGACCGCTATATGAACATGGCACTTAACTTTTGGCGCTACGATTTCTTAACTGGGATGGTTAGGGAACAACGGAGAAATAGTAAGTCATCATCTTATTTTTTTTGTTGTTCAGTACATTTCTTTATTCCTAGAATATATGCCTTATTCATAACTACCTTTGTATCACCACCATTAAAAATCCCTATGATATACTGAAACTCACGGAGTCGAATTCATCCTGCAGACTCCAATAGACGAGCTCCAGTCTTTTATTAGCGTAGACACTGATATGCAAATGTTATTTCATTAAAATAATGACCCTAGAAAAAAATAATGACCGTGCCAAGTCGGCGTACCTTGCCTTTTTCATATAGCTAATCTTGCGCTATCATCATTAATGGTCCACTGCCGCAAGGCTTTAGGATCCGCAGTTTTAAAGGGATTATTGTTCTCGTGTATTTATTTCAACTTATAACGCCCACTCGCGCAACAAACAGGAAATAATTCAACTCCATTTGCATTAGAAGCAGTAATAAGCTGTTTCCTAAGAGCGGAATGACGTTTCAAGTTTTGTTTGAAGGCGTTCATTTTAAGAAAAATATAATTTATTCAACAGTCGTTAACCAGACACAGTTTTCACTACACAGACACCTGCCAGTTAGGAGTCGGTCGCTGCAAGACATGAAACTCGCCGTAAGGTTAGCTTTTTACAGCCTGTTGTCTTCCTGCTTACGTTTTCCACCATATATCGATTTACTCAAACTCTGTTCAAATTTTGTCTGGGTAAAACGCTACGATTAAGGAATATCCATCATCACGCGTAGCCGGAGATCAACTTTTCTGCGTCCTTCAGTCTTGTTTTAGAAAGAAAAAAAGTGTTATTTTCTGGAGTCTAGTACTTTTCGAGATCTTGTGTACGCTTAGAGTCCGTAAAGTCCCTGATAATAAAGAACCTTTACAAGAGAAACAACCAGAGTCTACACCATGGTAGAAGCTCAAGAATCACTGTGGTCGTCATATATCGCTAATTGCGTCTTCAACGCTTTCTTGTGTTACACCACCATCATGTTGAACATTATAACAATCCACGCAGTAAGAAAAACTTCATCGATGCCAAAACCTTTGAAAATAATACTTCTGAGCCTGGCTGTTTCTGATCTTGGGGTTGGTTTGGTGGTACAGCCATTGTACATTACACGTCTGCTGATACAGTCCACATCAAACACTGCGAACAGTGCGGTTGATAAGTCCACGTCGATCGTGTTCCTCACCCTGGAGAAGTTCCTTTCTTTCGCCTCGTGTTTTGGTGTCACGGCTCTAAGTATTGACAGATTCTTAGCTGTCCATCTCCATCTCAGATACAAGGAATTAGTGACTCGCAAACGTGTTGTTGCTGTAGTGATCTTGACGTGGATTTTTAGCGCATTTCTTTCACTGATAAGGTTGATGGATCTGAAAAAGAAGGAGAGGTTCGTTGTTTATACAGTCACCAACATTCTCTGTCTCGTGACCACAGCATTGCTTTACCTCAAGCTTTATTTAGTTGTAAAACACCACACCAACGAAATTCAGGCTCTTCAACTACAACAAGCAGCTGGCCAAAGTAAACAGACATCATATGCTCTGAGGCTCAAAAAATCCGCACTTGGTACATTCTATGTGTTTCTCGTATTTCTGGTTTGTTATTTACCACAGCTTTGTCATTATTTTGCTACCACAATTCACGGAACGAACAACACTGGGAGGATTTTATCTCGCTACGCTTTCACGATGGTATTCCTCAATTCATCTCTCAATCCTCTGATTTACTGTTGAAAGATGAGACACATTCGACACGCCCTCATGAAAATGCTGCGAAGAATGTTGCCAAGTGGCAACTAAGGGAAGCTTTTGTTATTTAGTAACACTAAACAACTCAGTAAAAATTTAAAGGTTCGTCTAACGCTGATAGTTGCTCCGCAGACTTCTGATGCTCTTAAATCATATATTAGCCAAAATGTCTTGATGGGAAAAAGCAAGTTATAATTACTTGTGCCTTGAGGCCACAAGTCTCGAAATGGCCAACGTTCCAATTCTTTTTCGTGCCACGAATTTCCACGGGGCCCACGGGTACCTCAAGGAATCACCCAAAAGTCTACGATACTCTGTAGATAGTCTTTCTATTAGGGGTGGGATGAGGAAAACAAGGAATTTCTCTTCCTTTTCTTATCGGAGTTTGTTTTCACGTTTAAATATAAACATAATATTGTTCCTTGATTATAAAATAATCAACAGAACAGATAGCCTCCCACGCAGTCGTTTTTAGGGGACTCGAGGAGGTAATACGAGTCCCCTAAAAACGATTGCGTGAGAGGCTACAGAACAGACAGCAGAGAACTAGAGAGGCATCACTCCCCAAGGAGCAAGGACTTCAAAAGTAGTAACGACCCTCGTTACTTTCGGAATTACCAGCCTCACTACTTTCGGACGGTCCTTGGGGTGGTCGCTACTTTTGGGATTTACCAGAGGCCACATGTTTTACGTTACTTTCTGGGCGTAATTTTACGTTAAATTGTTTCCTGATTCTGTCATTTGGAGTTTAGAAAACAGAATTAGCTTTCAGGATGTAAAAATAAATTTAAAGCGTTACAAGCTTTCGATTTGTTCTTGGAATCTTTTTCAAGTAATTACCATCAGTCTTTTTTAGACATTTTCAGACATTTCTTTTCTAAATATATGGAAATCATTTTACGTATACACTAATTTAAACAAAGTTCAATTTGCAAGTTTCTCGGGATCTAAGCCTAGTGTCAAAAAACTAACAAGAGTAAAATGTGCAGGTGTAAAATTTAATTTGAATAAAGCTTGGGTCGTCATCAATCAATCAATCTTTATTCCTCCTAAGATAAAAAGACATATCTTAAGTTACATTTATTGTTAGAAGTAAACATACACTTTAAACAAAGGCAATTTGCCGACGAACGGAAGTGGCTGTTCGTTTCAGCAGACGTTCGTGGGGAACGAACGTCGGCGTGGGAGGCTATTAGTATGTAGATAACAGACAGATTTAAAAATTATATCTAAAAATAAGCCTATTTACAAAAGCATTTTTAAATCTATCAGTCTTAATCTCCGGGCGATGTGCGGTTTGTTTCTAAGTTGATACCTAGTTTCTTTCTTCCTCGGGCCAAAGTAGAGAAAGGCCTGGAATATCGGGACATATGCATTAATAAAAAGAAACAAACCTTTTGACACTGATATTGCGGTCCTTAATAGTTTTGTGTTCTACTTTATTTTGTTGCTCTGTTACCGAGGTAGTAATTGGCTTATTGTTTAAATTTTCGATAGCAATGGCATAACAAGAACTAGGTTCACTGTGAAGCTTTGCTTCATCATATTTATTGCGTAGCATTGAAACGTATCCTTGCTATCCTTGATAATATAATTGAATAAACGCCTTTCAATCTAACACGATAGTTCCCAAGGAAGTGGAATTACTCCCTATAATGGACTATACGAGGAAGGTTCGACCAAACTGGGTACTTGACACAGAAAGTGTAGCTCGGTTCTTCAAACCCTGACCCTATTCCAAATCAAAATATGTAATTTTCTGGTACTTTTTTCAAACCTGGGCTGTAAAATTTATACCCATTTTCAAACCTGGTTTCTAGAATCAATACCTATTTTCAGACTTTCGGACCAAAATGGTTAAAATCTATACCTTATTTCAGACCAAAATGACCCCAAAACTATTCCCTTTGGCCCCACACATACCTATATAGCTTATATAGGTGAGTACCCCTCTGGTTCTTATAGCAGACTCGACCTAGCCTGGTCTATCTCCGGTAGCAGGGATGCTTGTAGGTGTTAAAGTAAAATTCAGCCCTTTCTGTAGTAGTAAACCTTTATTTAACTAGGGTAATCCAGTCAAAATACAAAAAGTATATCTGTTATCAATAGGAGCCCTGTAATAACGTTATGTATTGGTAAGAGATTCCCGTGGATGCTCCACTACCAGTGTTTCAGTACAGAAAACCCACGCACACTGACCAATGCCAAGCGTATGATCCACATCACAATCAATCCGAGTAAAACGCGTTGTCGTTCAAACATTGTTCAAGTGCTTATACGATTGATCCTGAAAACTTTCGTTGCTAAACCACCTCTCATCTCCGTAAGCTGTTCGGGAAATGAGCGCACGATCAACCCCAGCCACACCCGAGGAAGTGGTTGAAATCGAGCCAATCATCTCTGAGGACTGAAAAACGGATATCCATGTCTGTTTGTGAAGAACATCACTAAACGCAAGAAACAAACAGCCAGGAAATAACCTGCATCTGAAATAAAATCCACCGCGGTTCTTCCTTATCATGATCAAAGAGGTGTCACTGAGAGGCTGTTCGCTGTTGTTTACGGACTTTTCAAGTCTGACACAAGTTTACACAACATATAGATCCCATTAAGTGCGACCCAAGGACGCTGTCGATCCGAATAAACAAGACGGAGTAGTCTACAAGATATACTCTGCGAATGTGGCAAGTCTATGTTGGAGAAACCGCGAGATTCATCTTCATCTCAGATACCAGGAAGATGTGACTGACAGGCGCGTTGTTTCCACGGTGACCTCAATATGGGTGTTCAGTGTGTCTTTTTCTTTATTTCTGTTGTGGATACCACTGTCTATTTCTTCCACAATTCTTGGCGTAATCAGTATCGTCTGTTTTACTGCCACAGCTTTCTTTAATTTCAAGATATACTCAACCGTCAAAAGTCTCGCTAATCAAGTTCAACCTCCTCAGAAACAACTAATTGTCCGCTTGAATTGTCCGCTTAAAGAAATTCGCCATTGGTACATTCTACATATATCTCGTGTTTTTACTTTGTTATTTGCCTCATATTTTATATTTCGGTATCTCAATCATTTCCGGATCAAGTTCCAGATCAGGGGCCCGTTTCTCGAAAGACCCGGTAACATACCGGGCCCGACAAGTGTCTTTGGTGAAAAATGTTACTTAACAGAAGTCAATTTTTTGTTAGCTTTGAATACCAAATTTCAAAATCTTTTAATTCTATAAACACATTGGTCAAGTACCATGTCTGTAATCACAGTGTAATCGGCGAAAAAAACATTTAAAAATATACTTACCGGGCCCGGTAAGTTACGGGACTTTCGAGAAACGGGGCCCTGATCAATGTCCAATAATGGCATGGCTTAATATTGGTACAAATGATAATCACTTAGCCACAACAAATACCAACGATACACTAACTCGTTTACCCAAACAATTTATCCGAGAAGGTAATTCACCACAAAAATTTAGAGCCGCGCTACAATCCAGAGATATACAGAGAATGATACACGATTTTCTTATTGACAGTGGGCCAGACAAAAACATCAACACCTCCCTCGATGCAGTAGAAAATATTATTTTAACAACTGCAAAACGCTGTTTAAATATTAAGGTCATTAAGAAACGACATGTTAGATTGCCTGCTAACAAAAAATGGTTTGATAAAGTTTGTCGTCTTAAACGACACGAGTTACGTAAACTTGCTAATCTAAAGCATAGAGACGCCCTTAATATCACGCTTAGGGAAAAATATCACACCATCTTAAACCAGTACAAAAGCCTCCTGAAAGAGAAGAGGAAAGAATACTATCATGCTAAGATTTCGGAACTTGAAAAAACAGTAGATAACACGAACAGCCCAAGCTTTTGGAATTGTTTAAAATCGATGGACGATTCTGTTCAGGAACGTAGTAACCCCCAGATATCGGAAGAAAGTTGGATGTCACACTTCAAATCACTACACTCTAACGAACCCCTTAATTCACACCAAGAAGCGACTCACAGTGCGTTACATAGACTAGAAAATGCGACTCATCCCAACTCCTTGGACTACCTTATATCTGAACTTGAAATACGTACAGCGGCAGAAAAGCTAAAAAACAATAAATTTCCATATTCAGATAGAATCAAAAATGAAATGATCAAATCCAGCTTAAACGAGTCAATGCCAGTTTATTTACAGCTATTTAACAAGGATCTTAGCTCAGGTACAATGCCTCAAAATTGGTGCGATGGTCTTATTACACCCATTTTTAAAACTGGATCTAAAACTGATCCCTCAAATTATCGTGGAATCTGTATTAGTGGTTGTCTTGGTAAATTATTTTGCTCAACATTCTTCATAAATCTCAAATTGGCTTTTTAGCAAATAATCGAACAGCAGACCATGTCTTTACACTACGAACACTAGTAGATAAATATGTCCGCCAAATCTCACCAAACAAACGTATACGCATGTTTTGTGGACTTTAGAAAAGCGTTTGATTCTGTCTGGCACGATCGGACTTATGTACAAGTTGTTACAAATCAATGTCGGAGGAAACTTTTATAAAATTATCAAAAGTTTATACTCGAATTCTACGTGTTCTCTTAGAATTGGAAATAGTCAAACGCGATCTTTGCAATACAGTAGAGGTGTGCTGGGGCTGCATTTTAAGTCCTCTGCTCTTTAATCTATATGTTAATGATTTGGCCTTTTCGTTCAACAATATTTTGTCTGACCCGTTTGTACTACCAAATGGCACTAAACTGAGTAAACTCAGTTCATTATTTTATGCAGATGACTTAATTATATTGTCACGATCAAAATTGGAATTATAAAATTGCCTTAACAGTTTATCATCATTTTGCAACTCATGGATGCTAAAAATATACCCTAAGAAAACCAAGATAACGATTTTTCAAAAAAGCACAAAAAAATGCGATTATACCTTTCACATAGGCAGTGAATTAATAGATATAGTACAAGACTACACTTACTTAGGAACTCGCATTTCTTCTTCCGGAAATTTCACACTTTCGCTTGAACACCTTCGACAAAAAGCTCTTCATGCTTTCTTTAGTGTAAGACAACACACTGATTTTAGTACACTGAAACCTTCGCTTGCATGTAAAATTTTTGACACAATGATTTAGCCAATTCTAACCTACAATAGTGAAGTGTGGGGTGCCTTTGTTAAATCAGATTTTAAGTCGTGGAAAGGCTCCGGAATTGAAAAAACACATTTACATTTCTGTAAACGCTATTTCGAAGTACATAATAAGTCATCCAACGTTGTATGTAGAGCTGAACTTTGCAGATTTCTTCTTATCTTTGACATAAATAAAAAGATTACGTATACTACCTCCAAGGAAAGGATGAACATTCTATAGTAAAACAATCCCTAGGAATATCTGTTGACCTTCATTATAACGGTCAAAGTATTTATTTATTTATTTATTTATTTATCTTATTTTATTCTATTTTTAAGTTATCTTAGGAATTACTTAACGATCAATAATTAGCTATGAATAGCTTTTGCAATACTGTATTTGTTATAGTCACGCAAATAAAGCTTGTTGTTGTTGTTGTTGTTGTTGTTGTTGTAGTTTTGCAACGAAGCATTTGTTTATTTTCAGTACTACGCTGGTATTTTTTAATCATCTTTTAACCCTCTGATTTATTACTGGAAGATGAGACGCATTCGAAACGCCATTATGAACCTATTACTGTAAAAGGTGATTTACAGAGGGAATTTCAACGGTGGTATTTTGAACACCATGTAAAAAACTTGTAAAGATATTGTAGCGAAATTTATAGTATCCACTACTGTAAATAACTTGTAAATGGTTTTCAATGTTGTTCAATGTTGGATTTGTTTTTTTTTTTTTTTATCAGTATTGCCTCCTTATAAAACGCTAGTTAGCGTGCAAAAGTGCCTTATAGAAAACCTTTATTGACTTATTTTTCATTCAGTGTTGATCCTTTCTCGTTTTTTTCTCTATCAAAAGTGTATCAAACAATATCTCTTGTGAATAAAGGAAAGCGTCATAACTTAATTACTGCTTCGTACCCAGGCGCTTCTAGGGTTTCCGGCAAGCGGAGCAGACGCCCGGGAAATCTACGGCAAGGTTTCACTGTAAGCACATGCATGGCACCAAGTCAACACAAGATAATTCTGAGTTAAAAGTAATGATATTGTACGCCATTATCAGCCTGGTTTAGCTTGAGGGGGAACACAAAGCCCTTGTAACTTGTAGCGTTCACATTTCTATACCATCTTTAATGCGTTTTTATTGGTTTTGGAACCAATTCGGACGATTTTCTGCGGTTTTGGAGGTATCCAGAAATCCAAGATGGCGGCTGTGAAGAACAAATGTCATGTTCTCACGTGATGTAGCATCATCGATGCACTTTGCGGACCTAAAAAGAGTAAAAGAGTAACATCAGAAATACTATACTGCGCCTCCCCCAAACCCCCCCACCCTATCCCTTCCCAGGCTCAGGAACGAAACGTTTTACTAATTCTTTGAATTTTCTATGTTTTACCAAGTTTTTCGCAGGCTGCTTCCAGTTTAGCCCATGCACCTTATGGAGACTCAGGAAACGTCTTGATTTACTACTCCATCCATATTAAATTACCACAACCAAGTAACCGAAGGATTAGCCAAACTCATGATCTGATTGGATATATAAGGTTGCTCTTGTTAACAATTACGGACGGCAAGCTCGAGGTTTCTATTGGCTGATAGTTGGCGAGGGTAGTTCATACGTGGAATATATTTTATAGTTCATTTCTAGAACACACTTAACGGGAACTTGATGTTTTAGTTATGTTTGAAGTTGATCAGTTTTATTAATACATACCAAACCAAGCATTTGAAAGGACTTGAGTTCACGCACGCTGGGTGATATGCCTCCCATGCAATCAAGCTTGTAGAGTCGACGTTCGAGAACATGGGCTTAAACCAGCAACGCAAATTTCCAGTATCTGAATTCCTTTAAGATTAAGCGAGCTTACACTCCAGAATTCTTTGATTTCACTCAGTGACACGGCCAAAATCTCAAATCTTCTTTCTTCCTCTACAAGCCGTGAACGAGGCCCAACGGATCTGTTATTTGTTGGTAGTGTTTAAACAATAACCTCATTTCCAAAATCAATAATTACCATTCTCATTCTTTGCAATAAAAAATACAGTGCTGACTTAATTCTTCCGAATAATTTGCTACCAAATATTGCTTAAGTTCATTGCCTGTTTTGAACTTAGGCAAATAGCGAATTGTATGTCACTCAAATTGGCCCTTGTTGGCCAGCTTGCTTTGACAGTTTCCATCATTCACCACGTGCAACTAATTTTTGTCATCAACCCACGCACGAGAATAGAATATTATGCAAAAAAATTAGTACACTTATACCCATAAAGCCATTTAGTCTCATCATTCACGGCTTATGCTTTTAGGTGTCAACGTTTTTGCAATCGAGTGTATTTGGAAATGGCAGAGGGTTGCAAGTAGTCAACCATTTATCTCTGAGTTCACATAATCTGATGTTGTCCCGCTTTGTGGGTAGACACACTTGATAATTGTCTATAGCCTGACCTATCACTTAACTTGAGAACGAAGTAATTTATTCAAAGTGTGGTAAAATTTTATGGTACGGCTAAAACATCTGTCTTAAGAAAATTGGGAGCGCAGAGATCAAATCAGTAAACAAAAGCTGAGACGTTTTGTGCAGTCAGTCTCTTCTTGAGAATATCTTTTGCAAATCCATCTTTGGAACGAAGCTAAAGTGTGTGGAAAAGTAGACAGTTGGACTCATGTGACCACTTTCTTACAGCCTTACAACTTCACTGTACTTGACTGCTCAAACCTACTCCTGAAACAGCTGTTGAGATGATGGCGCCAAGGAACTGAAAAAACCTTGACTGTGTTATTGGAGGGTCTTTTGTCCAAAACGCTCTCTTTCTACATACTTACTTACGTACTTACGTGTCGCCGAAACTATCTGCTCTTCGCTAAAACTGATTCTGAGTTAATGGAGAATTCTGCCTGTAAATTTCTGTTGCAGTACCAACCTTCACGGTCTGAAGCTGAAAAGCTCCACTCGACGTACATTGCTTGTTTTGTGATCAATGCCTTTTCGTCGTGCACCGCCATCATACTGAATAGCATTACAATTTACGCTTTGAGAAAGGCCTCACCCATGGAAAAGTCTCTTAAAACACTGCTACTTAGTATGGCTGCTTCCGATCTTGGTGTTGGGTTATTGGTTCAGCCAATTACAATCGGAGTATTAGTGTTGTGGCTGCTGCAAACCAGTCCTACTTGCACTACTTACACCGCTTTTACCATCATCGCAACTTTGTTTTCCTTTGCGTCCTTCTTTAGTGTCACATTGATAAGTGCAGACAGGTTCTTGGCTATTCATCTTCATCTCAGATACCAGGAACTTGTGACTCTCAATAGAGTTGTTATTGCTACAATCTCAATTTGGATCTTCAGTGCATTTTTTTCGCTAATCATGCTGTGGATCCCACTGATCGTCACCTATGTCATTTTTGCAGTTACCGAGGTTACCTGTCTTGCAGCTACAACGTTTTTCAATTACAAAATTTATTTGGCTGTTCGACATCACACAAACCAAATCCAAGTCCTTCAAGTACAAGAAATAGGAGAGAACAGAGAAATGGCTTCAAATTATGCTAATCTCCGAAAATCAGCCCTTAGTACATTCTACGTTTATCTGCTGTTCCTGCTTTGCTACTTGCCAAATATTTGCGGTTATGTTGCCATAACAATACATGGCTCAGGTACCACCGTAAAAGGTTCGTCAGTCTACATGCTTACCCTGGTGTTTCTGAATTCATCCCTCAATCCCCTGATTTACTGCTGGAAGATGAAACAGGTTCGACAGTCAGTGATAGACACACTGCGAAACATATTGTTTTGTAATTAAACTTTGCAGGTCTTAGAGTGGCAGTGGATACGGTTAAGCAATAAAACGTTTTTGTTTTTCGAGCATGCAATGCAAAATAGCGTAGCGTGCGGTGGAGAAACCATTGCTCGCAGGGTAAATAAAATTTGAATATGTGAAACTTTCGCGGAAACATTTCCGTACGCTGGAAAACTGGCGTTAAAGGATTACATGTAGAGGCTATCTTAACAGCAAAATAATTAAATACAATAACGGGATATGGATACATCATTCCGTTAAATAGAACAGGGAGAACTTGTAAAAAAAAAAGAGAATTTCATTTATGTTTATTATTTTAACTGTTTGTACACGCCTTGCCGTACGAACGGAACATTTCACGTCAAACTGTGTGCAAGAAAAAAAATAATCAGTTTATGAAATCCTTGGTCTCCTCACTAAAATAAAAGCCGCTAGACATATTTCCAAAAATAACGTAGAGACCAAGTGTACAACATTTGAACCTACTGATCAGTATTTGGTCGTCCTCGCCTCTGGGTCTCCGCGAATGGCTTTGATTATCATGAAGCAATTCGTCTTGTCTCGGCTTGGTGTGTACCATCATATATTTTCGATTCATTGGTTGCGAATGACAACAAATACTAAAAAAAGAAGAAGAAGATCAAGAGGAAGAAGAAAAGAGCGAAGCAGATGGACCAATCTTAAAGTTAATCATCTCAGGCTGAGTTATAACATACATGTACTTTAGGAAATTTTACTAATATATGCTAAGCAAGTGAAACAAAGAGTTAAGCCAGTCTGCAATTGGAAGTGTTATTAAAGAGTCACTTTCTCTAACGCAAACTGGTGATCAAGCAAAATTTAATAAAGCCTTGTTTCGAGTAATTTATGTTTCTTTGATCGACCTTTTTGTTGTTGTTGTTGTTGTTGTTGCTCTTTTATTTTTGTTTTTCTAGCCAACAGGCCCACTATTACGAGAGAGAGAGAGAGAGAGCGCAAAAGAAAACGATTTATTTCTGGGAATGGCCCAACTGGAATTAAAAAAGACAAATTAGACAGATGAGCCAATTTTGATAACTTTTCTTTCCTTCAGGAAACGCTATTTGACATTAAATTTTCTTCTGTCTTCAGTATTTTACGTGTGCACTTTGGTCAATTGTACTCATACATGCTGAGCGAAAACAAAAAGCTTCTTTACAGTTAGACGTGCTATTAACAAAACACTTTCTGTTATACAAAACGGCCAATACCAAAAGGGGGTTTGCAGGTGGCTATCGGTTTGTGACAATTTAATTTGACTTCCCGGTTGTTGACTGGCTGAACATTTACATCTTAATGCTCGTTCTCGGGATCTGGCCTATTACTCTTTTTTGAAGAAAATATATTCAACGATTGTCACGGGGCTTCCACTAATTTTCTTCCAGCCATTGTGAATACAAGTTATTAAAGTTCAAGAGCCGATTTTCCGCTAGATTTATGTACTGAATGAAAAGCCCCTTTGAACAGAGAGCTAGAAACACATCTTAAACACTAAATTAAATAATTTTAATCTCTAAAAGTTTTAGTTTCTTACCGGCACTAGTTAAACAATATAGTGCTTCTCGATGCATCGAGCGATCATCGCCCGATACTGAATTGATCAAGCAAATTGGATGACATGTAAATACTGCTTAAGAGCTTTGATTAAATATCCAAAGAAACAAGTAGATCGATAAAGATCTCTAAAGCTGAATATAACAACACAATACGGTCAACTATACCATACTACATAATAAAGTATATATATCTAAAAAGACGTGCGCATTTTTTAAAATACCCCATTGTGTAAATCGCCGTTACAACACAAGTACAGCGAGCTTAAAACATTTATCCACAGCAAGCTTGTGGCACTGATCAGGGTTTGAATTCCAATATTTTTACAGGTAGACTATTCCACAATTTGTTAACTCAGCTACATATAAGATAGACCTGTGTAACAATCTACAGCTCACTAAGTGTGACCTTTTAAGCGACTGCCGGATTGATATAAAAGACCAATAAATACACGGCATGAACGTTCTTCTCTTGGCGAGTGCTATCCATCCGGGTGAGCCAAAAAACTAAAACGTGCTAAATTGCTGCTTATAGAACATGGAACAGTCAGAAAAAACAATACTGAATTGAATGGTATCTAAATTTGCATTTCACACCCAAAGTGTGAAAGGAAGGAGGGGCTTTCCCTTTTATAACGGAACTGCTTGTTGAAGTTACATATGAACCTGGTGAATGACCTCGTCACCAGTCTCCAGTAGCTCAGCGGTCGGTGTATCCGGGTTATTGGTTCGATTCTCGACGTCAGGGGCAGAGAGTTTTTTTTACCACGCCCTTGGAATGATGAACATTGCATATTTTTTAACTACATTTACACTAAAATCCTGTATCTTTCTTCCTTTATGAACAAGTAGTATACTTGGGGACAGCCAATTGATTTCGTTCCATCGTAATTGATGAAAACTCTTTGTTGTTCCACGTAATGAAACATTTGTTGAACATTAGAATCATTCCGAAATACATCTATGTATTAAGCCATGAATTTCAGTAAGCAATTTATTATTATCGTCAAATTAATCTATAAGTCTTGTATGTCTTCACCAATAAATTCAGTTGGCAGACTCTAATCCGCTCCTGAAAATAATAGTGATACTAACCTTAACTCTACTGTTAATACTAATGCTGGTCATAATGATAATGATGTTAGTAGTGAGGTGGCCGAAAACGAAAACAAGGGAGTCACGATTCCAAAGCGAAAGCCCCATGACACCTTGTGACATGCCATGCCACCTTGTGACATGTGGGTGCAATGAGCACTTAATTAAGTGCTGCAGCAACAAATGGTCCGAACATGCTTCGGAAGCAGTAAAGAAAAATGATTTCAAAGTTCTGGGGGAACTTAAAATTCCGACAGACCGTCGGTCACAACATTATCGCCTGATATTGTAGTAATAATAATAGTAGTCATAGATAAGAGAAGTATAGTGTATCAAATTGTCATAGGCGTGGCTTGCCTGGGCGATAGCAGAGTCGAGGAGAAAGAGGAGAAAAGGTTTAAAAGTATCATGGCTGATCTGGCCACTAACATCAAGAACTTGTGAAAGGTGAAATCCGTCAAGATCACCTCATGGAACAGTAATTGGAACACTTGGAAGAGTGACTTGCAGACTGGAACAGTACCTCCAACAGAGTGGCTCCAAGGAATGGCAACAATCCAGAAGTCTGTGCTTCTTGGCACGACTCGAATCCTCAGGAGGGTCCTTGGGATATGTCCCAATGGACATAAAGCCGTTTACGTTGACCAGTAATGAAAAAACGTACAGCCTGGGATTGATGCTGGTCGATTCGTTAGTTTTTTAATAGAAAAGGAAATTTAAATGCTGTTGACAGGTGTTGACCGCTGCAGACATTATGGCACTTAACTTTTGGCGCTACGATCTTAACTGGGTTGGTTAGGGAAAAAAGAGAAGCAAGAAGTCATCATCTTTTCTGTTGTTCAGTACATTTCTTTATTCCTAGAATATATGCCTTATTCATAACTACCTTTATATCGCCACCATTAAAAGTCCCTATGATATAAAACTCACGGAGTCGAATTCATCCTGCAGACTCCAATAGACGAGCTCCAGTCTTATATTAGCGTAGACGATCTCAATCTCTGGAAATTGACGGTGAAGACATCACAGATCTAAAGCTAATCTTAGCCAACTTTGCATTGTTCTTCAAATCCATAATAGCAAATCTACTACTGACTCTTCTAGTGCCAGTGGTCCCAACCAGCTGCTCTCCTCATCTGCTAACGGGTGCACAATTTAGTTTGTCACAAGTAACAGTGGATTTTGTTTACAAACAACTGAAATCACTGAACTCCAAGAAATCATCTGGTCTGCCTGATGTTCCTTTAAAGGATGAGGCAGAAGCCATGGCGAAGCCGCTAACCCTACTTATGAACAGAACAATCAATGAAGGAACGCTACCGGCTGATTGGAAACATGCTATTGTCACGCCGGTTCATAAAGCTGGATCGAAATCGGAGCCGTCGAACTTTCGGCCAATCTCAGCACTTCACGTCTTCTCCAAGATACTTGAACGGGCTGTCCACCGTATGGTCTACAACTATTTACAGGAGCATAAGCTTCTTTCTCCTCTCCAATCTGGCTTCCGTCCATTTCATTCAACATCCACATGCCTCACACACGTGACAAATACTCTGCTTGAGAACATTGACAAAGGACTATTAACTGGCCTTATATTTAATAGACCTGAGTAAGGCCTTTGACACCTTAGATCATAACATCATGCTAGATAAGTTAGCTTTACTGGGAACGAATCGCTCCGCTGTCCAATGGTTTAGGTCCTATTTAACTACACGCAGTCAAAGTGTTTGCGTAAATGGGCTCTTGTCTAAACCCCAACCTATACCTTTTGGGGTCCCCCAGGGTAGCGTACTCGGTCCTTTACTCTTTATTATCTACATAAATGACCTACCCTAGGCGGTACAAGGTTTTAGTGTTGAGCTTTATGCTGACGATACACTTATCTATTTTGCAAGCAAGTCTGTCAGTGAAATTCAAGCTCAGTTAACTGGTGGCCTAACTGATGTCCTAAGCTGGCTTCATGCTAATTTTTTAATACTTAATCCTGGGAAAACGAAGATTATGCTTGTTGGCACCCATCAGAGGACCGCAGAGGCTGACGATCTAATTATAGAAATCAGTAACACGCGTTTAGAAAGGGTTAATAAGTTCAAATACCTTGGGGTCCTCCTAGACAACACTATCCTGGAAGGATCACATTGAATATATTGGTAACAAGATCTCGTCAAGATTAGGTGTTCTGCGTCGAGCGCGTAAGGTTCTCCCCATGCCAACTTGCCTAATGCTCTACAATACTATAGTTTTGCCATTATTTGATTACTGTTCGCCTGTCTGGGACAGTTGTGGGGCTGGGAGCAAAGATTACCTAGATAAGCTAAATAGACGTGCTGCATGCATTATTGAAGGTCGATCAGTCGGGGCTGAGGAGTTAAAATCAACACTTGGTTGGCCCAACCTACAAGCGCGCAGAAATTATCTCAAATGCCTTTTAGTCCATAAATGTCTTCACGGAATAGCGCCTTCGTATTTACTTTCAGAGTTTAGGCACGCGCATCTTTACCATGGCTATAATACCAGAAGCCGTGATTTGTTGCGCCCTCCCTTCGCAAAAACTACTAAGTATCAGGGGAGCTTCAGAATAAACGGCGCTCGAACTTACAACACCATCCCGAGAACCATTAGACAGGTAGAGGCATTCAGTGAGTTTAAAACTAAACTTAAGTGCCATCTTAAGCAATAACGCCTGCGGTACATGCTGCATTTAATTATTTCTCTAATTTTTTTTTATGTTTCAATGTTTTGTCTTGTACTGTGTCAGGGCTCCATTTAAACTAGCTCTGCTAAATTGGATGCCCCTGGATAAATATTGAATTAAATAAAATAAATAAATAAAATAGACACTGATATGCAAATGTCATTTAATTAAAATAATGTCCCCAGAAAAAAATAATGACGGTGCCAAGTCGGCGTACCTTGCCTTTTTCATATAGCTAATCTTGCGCTATCATCATTAATGGTCCACTGCCGCAAGGCTTTAGGATCCGCAGTTTCAAAGAGATTATTGTTCTCAGGTATTTATTTCAACTTATTTAACGCCCGCTCGTGCAACAAACAGAAAATAATTCAACTCTATTTGCATTAGAAGCAGTAATAAGCTGTTTCCTAAGAGCGGAATGACGTTTCAAGTTTTGTTTAAAGGCGTTCATTTTAAGAAAAATGTAATTTATTCGACAGTCGTTAACCAGGCACAGTTTTCACTACACAGACACCTGCCAGTTAGGAGTCGGTCGCTGCAAGACATAAAACTAGCCGTGAAGTTAGCTTTTTACAGTCTGTTGTCTTCCTGCTTACGTTTTCCACCATATGTCGACTTACTCAAACTGTGTTCAACTTTTGTCTGGGGTAAAAAGCTACGATTTTGGAATATCCATCATCACGCGTAGCCGGAGATCAACTTTTCTGCGTCCTTCACTCTTGTTTTAGAAAGAAAAAAAGTGATATTTTTTGGAGTCTAGTACTTTTCGAGATCTTGTATACGCTTAGAGTCCGTAAAGTCCCTGAAAATGACGAACCTTTACAAGAGAAACAACCAGAGTCTACACCATGGTAGAAGCTCAAGAATCACTGTGGTCATCATATATCGCTAATTGCGTCTTCAACGCTTTCTTGTGTTACACCACCATCATGTTGAACATTATAACAATCCACGCAGTAAGAAAAACTTCATCGATGCCAACACCTTTAAAAATATTACTTCTGAGCCTGGCTGTTTCTGATCTTCGGGTTGGTTTTGTGGTACAGCCATTATACATTACACGTTTGCTGATACAGTCCACATCAAACACTGCGAACAGTGCGGTTGATAAGTCCACGTCGATCGCGTTCCTCACCCTGGCGAAGTTCCTTTCTTTCGCCTCGTGTTTTGGTGTCACGGCTCTAAGTATTGACAGATTCTTAGCTGTCCATCTCCATCTCAGATTCAAGGAACTAGTGACTCGCAAACGTGTTGTTGCTGTAGTGATCTTGACGTGGATTTTTAGCGCATTTCTTTCACTGATGGAGTTGATGGGTCTGAAAAAGAAGGCAAGGTTCGTTGTTTATGCAGTCACCTACATTCTCTGTCTCGTGACCACAGCATTGCTTTACTTCAAGCTTTATTTAGTTGTAAAACACCTCGCCAACCAAATTAAGACTCCTCAAGTACAACAAGCAGGCCAAAGTAAACAGACATCAAATGCCCTGAGGCTCAGAAAATCCGCACTTGGTACATTCTATGTGTTTCTCGTATTTCTGGTTTGTTATTTACCACAGGTTTGTCATCATTTTGCTACCACAATTCACGGGAAGAGCAACACTTGGAGGATTTTATCTCGCTACGCTTTCACGATGGTATTCCTCAATTCATCTCTCAATCCTCTGATTTACTGTTGGAAGATGAGACACATTCGACACGCCCTCATGAACATGCTGCGTAAAATGTTGTCAAGTGGCAACTAAGGGAAGCTTTTGTTATTTAGTAACACTGAACAACCCAGTAAAAAGGTTCGTCTAACGCTAATAATTGCTCCGTGGACTTCTGATGCTCTTAAAGCATATATTAGCCAAAATGTCTTGATGGGAAAAAGCAAGTTATAATTACTTGTACGTTGAGGCCACAAGTCTTGAAATGGCCAACGTTCCAATTCTTTTTCGTGCCACGAATTTCCACGGGTACCCCAAGGAATCACCTAAAAGTCTACGAGACTTTGTAGATAGTCTTTCTATTAGGGGTGGGATGAGGAAAACAAGGAATTTCTCTTCCTTCCCTTATCGGAGTTTGTTTTCACGTTTATGAACACAATATTGTTCCTTGATTTTAAAATAATCAACAGAACAGTGTGCAGGTGTAAAATTTAATTTGAATAAAGCTTGGGTCGTCATCAATCAATCAATCTTTATTCCTCCTAAGATAAAAAGACATATCTTAAGTTACATTTTCTGCTAGAATTAAACATACAATATGTAGATAATAGAAAGATTTAAAAATTATATCTAAAAATAAGCCTATTTACAAAAGCATTTTTAAATCTATCACTCTTAATCTCTGGGCGATGTGCGGTTTTGTTTCTAAGTTGATACTTTGTAGTTTCTTTCTTCTTCGGGACAAAGCAGAAAAAGGCCTGGAATATCGGGACATATGCATTAATATAAAGAAAAAAACCCTTTGACACTGATATTGCGGTCCTTAATAGTTTTGTGTGTTCAACTTTATTTTGTTGCTCTGTTACCGAGGTAGTAATTGCCTTATTATTTAAATTTTCGATAGCAGTGGCATAACAAGAACTAGGTTCACTGTGAAGCTTTGCTTCATCATGTTTTTTGCGCAGCATTAAAACGTATCCTTGCTATCCTTGATAAATATAATTGAATAAACGCCTTTCAATCTAACACGATAGTTCCCGGGAAAGAGGAATTACTCCCTATAATGAACTATACGAGGAAGGTTCGACCAAACTGGGTACTTGACACAGAAAGTGTAGCTCGGTTCTTCAAACCCTGACTCTATTCCAGATCAAAATATGTAATTTTCTGGTACTTTTTTCAAACCTGGGCTGTAAAATTTATACCCATTTTCAAACCTGGTTTCTAGAATCAATACCTATTTTCAGACTTTCGGACCAAAATGGTTAAATTCTATACCTTATTTCAGACCAAAAATGACCCCAAAACCATTCCCTTTGGCCCCACACATACCTATATAGCTTATATAGTGGAAAACCCCTCTGGTTCTTATAGCAGACTCGACCTAGCCTGGTCTATCTCCGGTAGCAGGGATGCTTGTAGGTGTTACAGCAAAATTCAGCAAAATTAAAACCTTTATTTAACTAGGGTAATCCAGCCAGAATACAAAAAGTATATCTGCTATCAATAGGATCCCTGTAATAACGTTAAGTATTAGTAAGAGATTCCCGTGGATGCTCCACTACCAGTGTTTCAGTACAGAAAACCCACGCACACTGACCAATGCCTATGATCCACATCACTATCAATCCGAGTAAAACGCGTTGTCGTTCAAACATTGTTCAAGTGCTTATACGATTGATCCCGAAAACTTTCGTTGCTAAACCACCGCTCATCTCTGTAGGCTCGATTATCAGGCGCTGTTCGGGAAATGAGCGCAATCATCAGCCAATCATCTCTAAGGACTGAAAAAAAAAAGTACTTATCATCAGTTGTGGTTTCTAACGGATATGGGACAAGGCCGATTAAGTTTATTGACCGCGACACATCGTGGTACACGCGTACAGGGGAAAAAAGGTTGTCAACAAGATTGAAATTCCGAAGCTGGCCAACGATCAAACAGACCTATGTGACAAAATGAGCTATCATTTCAAACCACAATGACTAACACCCTTCATGACTTTTGATCAGTCTTTCCCGGCAAGCAGCATCGCACTTCGCCGGGTAACCTTTACCTTCACAGGTACAGTTATATTAGACAAGTTATATCGCGCGCGATTGCCTGTCAGTCACTATCCCTGTCTATTCGTAGTCTTAGTTATGTATAGCCTAGAAGCTATAAATAAATGAAATGGAATAACAACTGGTAGGACATGAACTCAAGAAAGGCACTAAAGGGCGGTATATGTCTCAATGAGATTCATATTACCTTAACGGCGCTTTTTAATGTCCCTTATTCTGCCTTGAGGACATGTGGATGTTCAATATATTTAAACCCTTAGGGCAGAATAAGGAACACGTTAGGTAATTAACTCTCGCATTAGGCACATTCAGTGCCTATCTTGTATAATTGTCTTATTCCATATGCATTTACTGAACTTGTTTTCATTATGTTTAATTTTATCTTTCTTGTATCTTTCTTCCTTTATTAACAAGGAGTATACTTGGGGACAGCCAATTGATTACCTTTAATCGTAATTGATGAAAACCCTTTGTTCTTCCACATAATGAAACATTTGTTGAAGATTAGAATCATTCCGAAATACACCTATGTATTAAGCCATGAATTTCAGTAAGCAATTTATTATTATCGTCAAATTAACCTATAACGTCTAGTATGTCTTCACCAATAAATTCAGTTGGCAGACTGCAATCCGCTCCTCAAAATAATTGTGATACTAACCTTAAATCTACTGTTAATGTTAATGCTGGTCATAATGATAATGATGTTAGTAGTGAAGTGGCCGAAAATGAAATCAAGAGAGCCACGATTCCAAAGCGAAAGCCCCATGCCACATGTGACATATGGGTGCAATGAGCACTTAATTAAGTGCTGCAGCAACAAATGGTCCGAACATGCTTCGGAAGCAGTAAAGAAAAAAGATTTCAAAGTTCTGGGGGAACTTAAAATTCCCGATATTGTAGTAATAATAATAATAGTAGTCATAGATAAGAGAAGTAAAGTGTATCAAATTGTCATCGGCGTGGCTTGCTCGGGCGATAGCACAGTCGAAGAGAAAGAGGAGAAAAAGTTTAAAAGTATCGTGGCTGATCTGGCCACTAACATCAAAGAACTACTCTTTTTTCCCGTTTTTTAAATCAATCCATGTCGACAGGTGTTGACCGCTACAGACAACGTGGCACTTAACTTTTGGCGCTACGATTTCTTAACTGGGTTGGTTTGAGAACAAGGAGAAATAGTAAGTCATCATCTTTTCTGTTGTTCAGTACATTTCTTTATTCCTAGAATATATGCCTTATTCATAACTACCTTTATATCACCACCATTAAAAATCCCTATGATATAAAACTCACGGAGTCGAATTCATCCTGCAGACTCCAACAGACGAGCTCCAGTCTTATATTAGAGTAGACACTGATATGCAAATGTCATTTCATTAAAAAAAATGACCCTAGAAAAAAATAATGACGGTGCTAAGTCCCTTGCCTTTTTCATATAGCTCATCTTCCGCTATCATCATTAATGGTCCACTGCCGCAAGGCTTTAGGATCCGCAGTTTCAAAGGGATTATTGTTCTCATGTATTTATTACAACTTATTTAACGCCCACTCGCGCAACAAACAGAAAATAATTCAACTCCATTTGCATTAGAAGCAGTAATAAGCTGTTTCCTAAGAGCGGAATGACCTTTCACGTTTTGTTTGAAGGCGTTCATTTTAAGAAAAATATAATTTATTCGACAGTCGTTAACCAGGCACAGTTTTCACTACACAGACACCTGCCAGTTAGGAGTCGGTCGCTGCAAGACATAAAAGTGAGCTTTTTACAGTCTGTTGTCTTCCTGCTTACGTTTTCCACCATCAATCGATTTACTCAAACGCTCTTCAATTTTTGTCTGGGGTAAAACGCTACGATTAAGAAATATCTATCATCACGCGTAGCCGGAGATCAACTTTTCTGCGTCCTTCACTCTTGTTTTAGAAAGAAAAATAACAAAGTGGTATTTGCTGAAGTCTAGTACCTTTCGAGATCTTGTGTACGCTTAGAGTCCGTAAAGTCCCTGATAATAAAGAACCTTTACAAGAGAAACAACCAGAGTCTACACTATGGTAGAAGCTCAAGAATCACTGTGGTCGTCATATATCGCTAATTGCGTCTTCAACGCTTTCTTGTGTTACACCACCATCATGTTGAACATTATAACAATCCACGCAGTAAGAAAAACTTCATCGATGCCAAAACCTTTGAAAATAATACTTCTGAGCCTGGCTGTTTCTGATCTTGGGGTTGGTTTGGTGGTACAGCCATTGTACATTACACGTCTGCTGATACAGTCGACATTAAACACTGCGAACAGTGCGGTTGATAAGTCCACGTCGCTTGCGTTCCTCACCCTGGCAAAGTTCCTTTCTTTCGCCTCGTGTTTTGTTGTCACGGCTCTAAGTATTGACAGATTCTTAGCTGTTCATCTCCATCTCAGATACAAGGAACTAGTGACTCGCAAACGTGTTGTTGCTGTAGTGATCTTGACGTGGATTTTTAGCGCATTTCTTTCACTAATGAAGTTGATGGGTCCGAGAAAGAAGGAAAGGGTTCGTTGTTTATACAGTCACCAACATTCTCTGTCTCGTGACCACAGCATTGCTTTACCTCAAGCTTTATTTAGTTGTAAAACACCACACCAACGAAATTCAGGCTCTTCAACTACAACAAGCAGGCCAAAGTGAACAGACATCAAACGCCCTGAGGCTCAGAAAATCCGCACTTGGTACATTCTATGTGTTTCTCGTATTTCTGGTTTGTTATTTACCACAGCTTTGTCATTATTTTGCTACCACAATTCACGGTACGAACAACACTGGGACGATTTTATCTCGCTACGCTTTCACGATGGTATTCCTCAATTCATCTCTCAATCCCCTGATTTACTGTTGGAAGATGAGACACATTCGACACACCCTCATGAACATGCTGCGTAAAATGTTGCCAAGTGGCAACTAAGGAAAGCTTTTGTTATTTAGTAACACTGAACAACTCAGTAAAAAGGTTCGTCTAACGCTGATAGTTGCTCCGCGGACTTCTAATGCTCTTAAAGCATATATTAGCCAAAATGTCTCGATGGGAAAAAGCAAGTTATAATTACTTGTGCCTTGAGGTCACAAGCCTTGTAATGGCCAACGTTCCAATTCTTTTTCGTGCCACGAATTTCCACGGGTACCTCAAGGAATCACCCAAAAGTCTACGATACTCTGTAGATAGTCTTTCTATTAGGGGTGGGATGAGGAAAACAAGGAATTTCTCTTCCTTTTCTTATCGGAGTTTGTTTTCACGTTTAGATATGAACATAATATTGTTCCTTGATTATAAAATAATCAACAAAACAGATAGCCTCCCACGCAGTCGTTTTTAGGGGACTCGTATTACCTCCTCCCCTTAAAGGAGGTAATACGAGTCCTCTAAAAACGTCTGCGTGAGAGGCTACAGAACAGACAGCAGAGAACTAGAGAGGCATCACTCCCCAAGGAGCAAGGACTTCAAAAGTAGTAACAACCCTCGTTACTTTCGGAATTAACAGCCTCACTACTTTCGGACGATCTTTAGTTTCGGGGGTCTTTTAAGTTTCGGGGAGTAATAAACGCTATGATACTTTGGGGTGGTCGATACTTTTGGGATTTATTAGAGGCCACATGTTTTACGTTACTTTCTGGGCGTCGTTACTTTCGGAATTTTACGTTAAATTGTTTCCTGATTCTATCATTTGGAGTTTAGAAAACAAAATTAGCTTTCAGGATGTAAAAATAAATTTAAAGCGTTACAAGCTTTCGATTTGTTCTTGGAATATTTTACAAGAAATTACCATCAGTCTTTTTTAGACATTTTTAGACATTTATTTTCTAAATATATGGAAATCATTTTACGTATACACTAATTAAAACAAAGTTCAATTTGCAAGTTTCTCGGGATCTAGACCTAGTGTCAAAAAACTAACAAGAGTAAAATGTGCAGGTGTAAAATTTAATTTGAATAAAGCTTGGGTCGTCATCAATCAATCAATCTTTATTCCTCCTAAGATAAAAAGACAGATCTTAAGTTACATTTATTGTTAAAAGTAAACATAAACTTTAGACAAAGGCAATTTGCCGACGAACGGAAGTGGCTGTTCGTTTCAGCAGACGTTCGTGGGGAACGAACGTCAGCGTGGGAGGCTATTAGTATGTAGATAACAGACAGATTTAAAAATTATATCTAAAAATAAGCTTATTTATAAAAGCATTTTTTAAATCTATAAGTCTTAATCTCCGGGCGATGTGCGGTTTTGTTTCTAAGTTGATACTTAGTTTCTTTCTTCTTCGGGCCAAAGTAGAGAAAGGCCTGGAATATCGGGACATATGCATTAATAAAAAGAAACAAACCTTTTGACACTGACATTGCGGTCCTTAATAGTTTTGTGTGTTCAACTTTATTTTGTTGCTCTGTTACCGAGGTAGTAATTGGCTTATCATTTAAATTTTTGATAGCAATGGCATAACAAGAACTAGGTTCACTGTGAAGCTTTGCTTCATCATATTTATTGCGTAGCATTGAAACGTATCCTTGCTATCCTTGATAAATATAATTGAATAAACGCCTTTCAATCTAACACGATAGTTCCCGAGGAAGTGGAATTACTCCCTATAATGGACTATACGAGGAAGGTTCGACCAAACTGGGTACTTGACACAGAAAGTGTAGCTCGGTTCTTCAAACCCTGACCCTATTCCAGATCAAAATATGTAATTTTCTGGTACTTTTTTCAAACCTGGGCTGTAAAATTTATACCCATTTTCAAACCTGGTTTCTAGAATCAATACCTATTTTCAGACTTTCGGACCAAAATGGTTAAAATCTATACCTTATTTCAGACCAAAATGACCCCAAAACTATTCCCTTTGGCCCCACACATACCTATATAGCTTATATAGGTGAGTACCCCACTGGTTCTTATAGCAGACTCGACCTAGCCTTGTCTATCTCCGGTAGCAGTGATGCTTGTAGGTGTTACAGCAAAATTCAGCCCTTTCTGTAGTAGTAAACCTTTATTTAACTAGGGTAATCCAGTCAAAATACAAAAAGTATATCTGTTATCAATAGGAGCCCTGTAATATCGTTATGTATTAGTAAGAGATTCCCGTAGATGCTCCACTACTAGTGTTTCAGTACAGAAAACCTACGCACACTGACCAATGCCAAGCGTATGATCCACATCACAATCAATCCGAGTAAAACGCGTTGTCGTTCAAACATTGTTCAAGTGCTTATACGATTGATCCTGAAAACTTTCGTTGCTAAACCACCTCTCATCTCCGTAAGCTGTTCGGGAAATGAGCGCACGATCAACCCCAGCCACACCCGAGGAAGTGGTTGAAATCGAGCCAATTATCTCTGAGGACTGAAAAACGGATATCCATGTCTGTTTGTGAAGAACATTACTAAACGCAAGAAACAAACAGCCAGGAAATAACCTGCATCTGAAATAAAATCCACCGCGGTTCTTCCTTATCATGATCAAAGAGGTGTCACTGAGAGGCTGTTCGCTGTTGTTTACGGACTTTTCAAGTCTGACACAAGTTTACACAACATATAGATCCCATTAAGTGCGACCCAAGGACGCTGTCGATCCGAATAAACAAGACGGAGTAGTCTACAAGATATACTCTGCGAATGTGGCAAGTCTATGTTGGAGAAACCGCGAGATTCATCTTCATCTCAGATACCAGGAAGATGTGACTGACAGGCGCGTTGTTTCCAAGGTGACCTCAATATGGGTGTTCAGTGTGTCTTTTTCTTTATTTCTGTTGTGGATGCCACTGTCTATTTCTTCCACAATTCTTGGCGTAATCAGTATCGTCTGTTTTACTGCCACAGCTTTCTTTAATTTCAAGATATACTCAACTGTCAAAATAATCTCGTACCCTGATCTCAGTTGGTTCGGGAATGTCAAAATGTTAGATCCTCCCCTCCGCCTGACCGTGGGAGATCTGGGTACGAGATTACCGTCAAAAGTCTCGCTAATCAAGTTCAACCTCCTCAGAATCAACAAATTGTCCGCTTGAATTGTCCGCTTAAAGAAATCCGCCATTGGTACATTCTACATATATCTCGTGTTTTTACTTTGTTATTTGCCTCATATTTTATATTTCGGTATCTCAATCATTTCCGGATCAAGTTCCAGATCAGGGGCCCGTTTCTCGAAAGACCCGGTAACATACCGGGCCCGACAAGTGTCTTTGGTGAAAAATGTTACTTAACAGAAGTCAATTTTTTGTTAGCTTTGAATACCAAATTTCAAAATCTTTTAATTCTATAAACACATTGGTCAAGTACCATGTCTGTAATCACAGTGTAATCGGCGAAAAAAACATTTAAAAATATACTTACCGGGCCCGGTAAGTTACGGGACTTTCGAGAAACGGGGCCCTGATCAATGTCCAATAATGGCATGGCTTAATATTGGTACAAATGATAATCACTTAGCCACAACAAATACCAACGATACACTAACTCGTTTACCCAAACAATTTATCCGAGAAGGTAATTCACCACAAAAATTTAGAGCCGCGCTACAATCCAGAGATATACAGAGAATGATACACGATTTTCTTATTGACAGTGGGCCAGACAAAAACATCAACACCTCCCTCGATGCAGTAGAAAATATTATTTTAACAACTGCAAAACGCTGTTTAAATATTAAGGTCATTAAGAAACGACATGTTAGATTGCCTGCTAACAAAAAATGGTTTGATAAAGTTTGTCGTCTTAAACGACACGAGTTACGTAAACTTGCTAATCTAAAGCATAGAGACGCCCTTAATATCACGCTTAGGGAAAAATATCACACCATCTTAAACCAGTACAAAAGCCTCCTGAAAGAGAAGAGGAAAGAATACTATCATGCTAAGATTTCGGAACTTGAAAAAACAGTAGATAACACGAACAGCCCAAGCTTTTGGAATTGTTTAAAATCGATGGACGATTCTGTTCAGGAACGTAGTAACCCCCAGATATCGGAAGAAAGTTGGATGTCACACTTCAAATCACTACACTCTAACGAACCCCTTAATTCACACCAAGAAGCGACTCACAGTGCGTTACATAGACTAGAAAATGCGACTCATCCCAACTCCTTGGACTACCTTATATCTGAACTTGAAATACGTACAGCGGCAGAAAAGCTAAAAAACAATAAATTTCCATATTCAGATAGAATCAAAAATGAAATGATCAAATCCAGCTTAAACGAGTCAATGCCAGTTTATTTACAGCTATTTAACAAGGATCTTAGCTCAGGTACAATGCCTCAAAATTGGTGCGATGGTCTTATTACACCCATTTTTAAAACTGGATCTAAAACTGATCCCTCAAATTATCGTGGAATCTGTATTAGTGGTTGTCTTGGTAAATTATTTTGCTCAACATTCTTCATAAATCTCAAATTGGCTTTTTAGCAAATAATCGAACAGCAGACCATGTCTTTACACTACGAACACTAGTAGATAAATATGTCAAATCTCACCAAACAAACGTATACGCATGTTTTGTGGACTTTAGAAAAGCGTTTGATTCTGTCTGGCACGATGGACTTATGTACAAGATGTTACAAATCAATGTCGGAGGAAACTTTTATAAAATTATCAAAAGTTTATACTCGAATTCTACGTGTTCTCTTAGAATTGGAAATAGTCAAACGCGATCTTTGCAATACAGTAGAGGTGTGCTGGGGCTGCATTTTAAGTCCTCTGCTCTTTAATCTATATGTTAATGATTTAGCCTTTTCGTTCAACAACATTTTGTCTGACCCGTTTGTACTACCAAATGGCACTAAACTGAGTAAACTCAGTTCATTATTTTATGCAGATGACTTAATTATATTGTCACGATCAAAATTGGAATTATAAAATTGCCTTAACAGTTTATCATCATTTTGCAACTCATGGATGCTAAAAATATACCCTAAGAAAACCAAGATAACGATTTTTCAAAAAAGCACAAAAAAATGCGATTATACCTTTCACATAGGCAGTGAATTAATAGATATAGTACAAGACTACACTTACTTAGGAACTCGCATTTCTTCTTCCGGAAATTTCACACTTTCGCTTGAACACCTTCGACAAAAAGGTCTTCATGCTTTCTTTTGTGTAAGACAACACACTGATTTTAGTACACTGAAACCTTCCCTTGCATGTACAATTTTTGACACAATGATTTAGCCAATTCTAACCTACAATAGTGAAGTGTGGGGTGCCTTTGTTAAATCAGATTTTAAGTCGTGGGAAGGCTCCGGAATTGAAAAAACACATTTACATTTCTGTAAACGCTATTTCGAAGTACATAATAAGTCATCCAACGTTGTATGTAGAGCTGAACTTTGCAGATGTCCTCTAATCTTTGACATAAATAAAAAGATTACGTACACTACCTCCAAGGAAAGGATGAACATTCTATAGTAAAACAATCCCTAGGAATATCTGTTGACCTTCATTATAACGGTCAAAGTATTTATTTATTTTTTATTTATTTATTTGTTGATTTCTTTTATTTTATTCTATTTTTAAGTTATCTTAGGAATTAGTTAACGATCAATAATTAGCTATGAATAGCTTTTGCAATACTGTATTTGTTATAGTCACGCAAATAAAGCTTGTTGTTGTTGTTGTTGTTGTTGTTGTTGTAGTTTTGCAACGAAGCATTTGTTTATTTTCAGTACTACGCTGGTATTTTTGAATTCATCTTTTAACCCTCTGATTTATTACTGGAAGATGAGACACATTCGAAACGCCATTATGAATCTATTCCTGTAAAAGGTGATTTACAGAGGGAATTTCAACAGTGGTATTTTGAACACCATGTAAAAAACTTGTAAAGATATTGTAGCGAAATTTATAGTATCCACTACTGTAGATAACTTGTAAATGGTTTTCAATGTTGTTCAATGTTGGATTTGTTTTTGTTTTTTGTTTTTTTATATCAGCATTGCCTCCTTATAAAACGCTAGTTAGCGTGCAAAAGTGCCTTACCGAAAACCTTTATTGACTGATTTTTCATTCAGTATTGATCCTTTCTCGTTTTTTATCAAAAGTGTATCAAACAATATCTCTTGTGAATAAAGGAAAGCGTCATAACTTAATTACTGCTTCGTACCCAGGCGCTTCTAAGGTTTTCGGCAAGCGGAGCGGACGGCCGGGAAATCTACGGCAAGGTTTCACAGTAAGCGCAAGGCACCAAGTCAACACAAGATAATTCTGAGTTACATGTAAAAGTAATGAGATTGTACGTCATTATCAGCCTGGCTTAGCTTAAGGGGGAAACACAAAGGCCTTGTAGCTTGTAGTGTTCACATTTGGTTACCATCTTTATTGCGTTTTTATTGGTTTTAGAACCAATTCGGACGGTTTTCTGAGGTTTTGGAGGTATCCAGAAATCCAAGATGGCGGCTGTGAAGAACAAATGTCATGTTCTCACGTGATGTAGCATCATCGATGCACTTTGCAGACCTAAAAAGAGTAAAAGAGTAACGTCAGAAATACTATACTGCGCCTCCCCCCCCCCCCCCCCCCAACCCTACCCCTTCCCAGGCTCAGGAACGAAACTTTTTACTAATTCTTTGAATTTTCTATGTTTTACCAAGTTTTTCGCAGGCTGCTTCCAGTTTAGCCCATGCACCTTATGGAGACTCAGGAAACGTCTTGATTTACTACTCCATCCATATTAAATTACCACAACCAAGTAACCGAAGGATTAGCCAAACTCATGATCTGATTGGATATAAGTTGGTTGCTCTTGTTAACAATTAGACGGCAAGCTCGAGGTTTCTATTGGCTGATAGTTGGCGAGGGTAGTTCATACGTGGAATATATTTTATAGTTCATTTCTAGAACACACTTAACGGGAACTTGATGTTTTAGTTATGTTTGAAGTTGATCAGTTTTACTAATACATACCAAACCAAGCATTTGAAAGGACTTGAGTTCACGCACGCTGGGTGATATGCCTCCCATGCAATCAAGCTTGTAGAGTCGATGTTCTAGAACATGGGCTCAAACCAGTAACGCAAATTTCCAGTATCTGAATTCCTTTGAAATTAAGCGAGTTTACACTCCAGAATTCTTTGATTTCACTCAGTGACACGGCCAAAATCAAGTCTTCTTTCTTCCTCTACAACCTTACGAACAACACGGAAAACGCGGTAAAATACCAAAAATTCAAAGAAAAACTTAAAACTTTGTGCTCCACTTATACACGTCGTTGCTTTGCACAACGCGGGAGGGAGGAGGGGGCAACAATATAAATTATCATATAAATTACAACAGAGCGAGGAAAAGTTTGCCTATTAATTATTAACAGTTGTTCTTTCTCACGCAAACTTGCCTGTTAAGCTATTACACTAACATCAGATTACACGTCCATATTACTCGATATAATTTTACACGACAAAAATGGCAGTACGAAATATCAGGATGTTTTTCTAAATTAATGGATACCTTTGCATTAGTTCAGCCAGTTAAAGTATTAATATACACTCGCTGCAAAAACATTGACACCTAGAAAGCATAAGCCGTGAACGATGAGACCCAACGGATTTGTTATTTGTCGGTAGTGTTTAAACAATAACCTCATTTCCAAAATCAATAATTACCATTCTCATTCTTTGCAATAAAAAATACAGTGCTAACTTAATTCTTCCAAATAATTTGCTACCAAATATTGCTTAAGTTCATTGCGTGTTTTGAACTTAAGCAAATAGCAAATTGTATGTCACTTAAATTGGCCCTTGTTGGCCAGCTTGCTTTGACAGTTTCCATCATTCACCACGTGCAACTACTTTTTGTCATCAACCCACGCACGAGAATAGAATATTATGCAAAAAAATTAGTACACTCATACCCATAAAGCCATTAAGTCTCATCATTCACGGCTTATGCTTTTAGGTGTCAACGTTTTTGTAATCGAGTGTATTTAGAAATAGCAGAGGGTTGCACTGAAGTAGTCAACCATTTATCTCTGAGTTCACATAAACTGATGTTGTCCCGCTTTGTGGGTGGACACACTTGATAATTGTCTATAGCCTGACTTATCACTTAACTTGAGAACGAAGTAATTTATTCAAAGTGTGGTAAAATTTTATGGTACGGCTAAAACATCTGTCTTAAGAAAATCGGGAGCGCAGAGATCAAAGTAGTAAAAGAACGCTGAGACGTTTTGTGCAGTCACTCTCTTCTTGAGAACATCTTTTGCAAATCCATCTTTGGAACGAAGCTAAAGTGTGTGGAAAAGTAGACAGTTGGACTCATGTGACCACTTTCTTACAGCCTTACAACTTCACTGTACTTGACTGCTCAAACCTACTCCTGAAACAGCTGTTGAGATGGCGCCAAGGACCTGAAAAAACCCTGACCGTGTTATTGGAGGGTCTTTTGTCCAAAACGCTCTCTTTCTACATACTTACTTACGTGTCGCTGAAACTATCTGCTGTTCGCTAAAACTGAGTCTAAATTAATGGAGAATTCTGCCTGTAAATTTCTGTTGCAGTACCAACCTTCAAGGTCTGTAGCTGAAAAGCTCCACTCGACGTACATTGCTTGTTTTGTGATCAATGCCTTTTCGTCGTGCACCGCCATCATACTGAATAGCATTACAATTTACGCTTTGAGAAAGGTTTCACCCATGGAAAAGTCTCTTAAAACACTGCTACTTAGTATGGCTGCTTCCGATCTTGGTGTTGGATTATTGGTTCAGCCAATTACAATCGGAGTATTAGTGTTGTGGCTGCTGCAAACCAATCCTACTTGCACTACTTACACCGCTTTTACCATCATCGCAACTTTGTTTTCCTTTGCGTCCTTCTTTAGTGTCACATTGATAAGTGCAGACAGGTTCTTGGCTATTCATCTTCATCTCAGATACCAGGAACTTGTGACTCTCAATAGAGTTGTTATTGCTACAATCTCAATTTGGATCTTCAGTGCATTTTTTTCGCTAATCATGCTGTGGATCCCACCGACTGCCACCTATGTCATTTTTGCAGTTATCGAGGTTACCTGTCTTGCAGCTACAACGTTTTTCAATTACAAAATTTATTTGGCTGTTCGACATCACACAAACCAAATCCAAGTCCTTCAAGTACAAGAAATAGGAGAGAACAGAGAAATGGCTTCAAATTATGCTAATCTCCGAAAATCAGCCCTTAGTACATTCTATGTTTATCTGCTGTTCCTGCTTTGCTACTTGCCAAATATTTGCGGTTATGTTGTCATCACAATACATGGCTCAGGTACCACCATAGAAGGTTTGTCAATCTACATGCTTACCCTGGTGTTTCTGAATTCATTCCTCAATCCTCTGATTTACTGCTGGAAGATGAAACAGGTTCGACGCTCAGTAATAGACACACTGCGAAACATATTGTTTTGCAATTAAACTTAGCAGGTCTTAGAGTGACGGTGGACTCGGTTAAGCAATAAAACGTTTTTGTTTTTCGAGCATGCAATGCAAAATAGCGTAGCGTCCGGTGGAGAAACCATTGCTCGCAGGGTAAATGAAATTTGAATATGTGAAACGTTCGCGGAAACATTTCCGTACGCTGGAAAACTGGCGTTAAAGGATTACATGTAGAGGCTATCTTAACAGCAAAATAATTAAATACAATAACGGGATATGGATACATCATTCCGTTAAATAGAACAGGGAGAACTTGTAAAAAAAAAAAAGAGAATTTCATTTATGTTTATCATTTTAACTGTTTGTACTGGCCTTGCCGTACGAACGGAACACTTCACGTCAAACGGTGCGCAAGAAAAAAAAAATAATCAGTTTATGAAATCCTTGGTCTCCTCGCCAAAATGAAAGCCGCTAGACATATTTCCAAAAATAACGTAGAGACCAAGTGTACAACATTTGAACCTACTGGTCAGTATTTGGTCGTCCTCGCCTCTGGGTCTTTGATTATCATGAAGCAATTCGTCTTGTCTCGGCTTGGCGTGTACCATCTTATAATTTCGATTCATTGGTTGCGAATGACAACAAATACTAAAAAAAGAAGAAGAAGATCAAGAGGAAGAAGAAAAGAGCGAAGCAGATGGACCAATCTTAAAGTTAATCATCTCAGGCTGAGTTATAACTTACATGCACTTTAGGAAATTTTACTAATATATGCTAAGCAAGTGAAACAAAGAGCTAAGCCCGTCTGCAATTGGAAGTGTTATTAAAGGCTCACTTTCTCTAACGCAAACTGGTGATCAAGCAAAATTTAATCAAGCCTTGTTTCAAGTAATTTATGTTTCTTTGATCGACCTTTTGTTGTTGTTCTTGTTGTTGTTGTTGCTCTTTTATTTTTGTTTTTCTAGTCAACAGGCCCACTTTTACGAGAGAGAGAGAGAGCGCAAAAGAAAACGATTTATTTCTGGGAATGGCCCATAACTTTTCTATCCTTCAGGAAACGCTATTTGACATTAAATTTTCTTCTGTCTTCAGTATTTTACGTGTGCACTTTGGTCAATTCCGGAGTACTCATACATGCTGAGCGAAAACAAAAAGCTAAGCCTCTTTACAGTTAGACGTGCTATTAACAAAACACTTTCTGTTATACAAAACAGCCAATACCAAAAGGGGGTTTGCAGGTGGCCATCGGTTTGTGATAATTTAATTCGACTTCCCAGTAATGTTGACTGGCTGAACATTTATATCTTAATGCTCGTTCTCGGGATCTGGTCTATTACTCCTCTTTGAAGAAAATATATTCAACGATTGTCATGGGCTTCCACTAATTTTCTTCCAGCCATTGTGAATAGAGATTATTAAAGTTCAAGAGCCCATTTTCCGCTAGATTTATTTACTGAATGAAAAGCTCCTTTGAACAGAGTGCTAGAAACACATCTTAAACACTAAATTAAATATTTTTTATCTCTAAAAATTTTAGTTTCTTACCGACACTAGTTAAACAATATAGTGCTTCCCGATGCATGGAGAGATCATCGCCCGATAATTGATCATGCAAATTGGATGCTATGAAAATACTGCTTAAGAGTTTTGATTAAATATCCAAAAAAACAAGCAGATCGAGGAAAATCTCTAAAGCTGAATATAACAACACAATACGGTCAACTATACCATACTACATAATAAAAGTATATATATCTAAAAAGGTGTGCGCATATTTTAAAATACCCCATTGTGTAAAGAGTCGTTACAACACAGGGACAGCGAGCTAAAAACATTCATCCTCAGCAAGCTTCTGGCACTGATCAGGGTTTGAATTCCCATATTTTTACAGGTAGACTATTCCACAATTTGTTAAATCAGCTACATATAAAATAGACCTGTGTAACAATCTACAGCTCACTAAGTGTGGCCTTTTAGGCGACTGCCGGATTGATGTAAAAGACCAATAAATACACGGCATGAACGTTCTTTTCTTGGCGAGTGCTATCCATCCGGGTTAGCCAAAAAACTAAAACGTGCTCAATTTCTTTTTATAGAGCATGGAACACTCAGAAAAACAATACTGAATTGAACGGTGTCTAAATTTGCATTTCCCACCTAAGGTGTGAAAGAAAGGAGGGGCTTGCCCTTTTATAGCGGAACTTCTTGTTGAAGTCACATATGAACCTGGTGAAGGACCTCGTCACCAGTCTCCAGTAGCTCAGCAGTTGGTGTGGTTCGCTTCTCGACGTCATGGGCAGAGACTTTTTTGCCTGGCTTCCGTCCATTTCATTCCACATCCACATGCCTCACACACGTGACAAACACTCTGCTTGAAAACATTGACAAAGGACTATTAACTGGCCTTATATTTTTAGACCTAAGTAAGGCCTTTGACACCTTCAGAGATCATAACATCATGCTAGATAAGTTAGCTTTACTAGGAATGTAGAGTTAACTGGTGGCCTAACTGATGTCCTAAGCTGGCTTCATGCTAATTTTTTAATACTTAATCTTGAGAAAACGAAGATTATTCTTGATGGCACCCATCAGAGGACCGCAGAGGCTGACGATCAAGTTATAGAAATCAGTAACACGCGTTTAGGAAGGGTTAATAAGTTCAAATACCTTGGGTTCCTCCTAGACAACACTCTATCCTGGAAGGACCACATTGAATGTATTGGTAACAAGATCTCGTCAAGATTAGGTGTTCTGCGTCGAGCACGCAAGGTTCTCCCCAAGCCAACTTGCCTAATGCTCTACAATACTATAGTTTTGCCATTATTTGATTACTGTTCTTCTGTCTGGGACAGTTGTGGGGCTGGGAGCAAAGATTACCTAGATAAGCTAAATAGACGTGCTGCATGCATTCTTGAAGGTCGATCAATCGGGGCTGAGGAGTTAAAATCAACACTTGGTTGACCCAACCTACAAGCGCGCAGAAATTATCTCAAATGCCTTTTAGTCCATAAATGTCTTCACGGAATAGCGCCTTCGTATTTACTTTCAGAGTTTAGGCACGCACATCTTTACCATGGCTATAACACCAGAAGCCGTGATTTGTTGCGCCCTCCCTTCGCAAAAACTGCTAAGTACCAGGGGAGCTTCAGAATAAACGGCGCTCGAACTTACAACACCATCCCGAGAACCATTAGACAGGTAGAGGCGTTCAGTGAGTTTAAAACTAAACTTTTAAGCAATAACGCCTGCGGTACATGCTGTATTTAATTATTTGTCTAGTTTTTTAGTTATGTTTCAATGTTTTGTCTTGTACTGTGTCAGGGCTCCATTTAAACTAGCTCTGCTAAATTGGATGCCCCTGGATAAATATTGAATTAAATAAAATAAATAAATACAATATACACTGATATGCAAATGTCATTTAATTAAAATAATGACCCCAGAAAAAAATAATGACGGTGCCAAGTCGGCGTACCTTGCCTTTTTCATATAGCTAATCTTGCGCTATCATCATTAATGGTCCACTGCCGCAAGACTTTAGGAACCCAGTTTCAAGGGTATTATTGTTCCCATGTATTTATTTCAACTTATTTAACGCCCACTCGCGCAACAAACAGAAAATAATTCAACTCTATTTGCATTAGAAGCAGTAATAAGCTGTTTCCTAAGAGCGGACTGACGTTTCAAGTTTTGTTTGAAAAAGTTCATTTTAAGAAGAATGTAATTTATTCGACAGTCGTTAACCAGGCACAGTTTTCACTACACAGACACCTGCCAGTTAGGAGTCGGTCGCTGCAAGACATGAATCTAGCCGTGAAGTTAGCTTTTTACAGTCTGTTGTCTTCCTGCTTACGTTTTCCACCATATATCGATTTACTCAAACTGTGTTCAATTTTTGTCTGGGGTAAAACGCTACGATTAAGGAATATCCATCATCACGCGTAGCCGGAGATCAACTTCTCTGCGTCCTTCAATTTTGTTTTAGAAAGAAAAAAAAGTGGTAGTTTCTGAAGTCTAGTACTTTTCGAGATCTTGTGTACGCTTAGATCCCGTAAAGTCCCTGATAATAAGGAACCTTTACAAGAGAAACAACCAGAGTCTACACCATGGTAGAAGCTCAAGAATCACTGTGGTCGTCATATATCGCTAATTGCGTCTTCAACGCTTTCTTGTGTTACACCACCATCATGTTGAACATTATAACAATCCACACAGTAAGAAAAACTTCATCGATGCCAACACCTTTGAAAATATTACTTCTGAGCCTGGCTGTTTCTGATCTTGGGGTTGGTTTTGTGGTACAGCCATTATACATTACACGTCTGCTGATACAGTCCACATCAAACACTGCGAAAAGTGCGGTAGATAAGTCCACGTCGATTGCGTTCCTCACCCTGGCGAAGTTCCTTTCTTTCGCCTCGTGTTTTGGTGTCACGGCTCTAAGTATTGACAGATTCTTAGCTGTCCATCTCCATCTCAGATACAAGGAACTAGTGACTCGCAAACGTGTTGTTGCTGTAGTGATTTTGACGTGGATATTTAGCGCATTTCTTTCACTGATGAAGTTGATGGGTCTGAAAAAGAAGGAAAGGTTCGTTGTTTATACAGTCACCAACATTCTCTGTCTCGTGACTACAGCATTGCTTTACTTCAAGCTTTATTTAGTTGTAAAACACCACGCCAACCAAATTAAGACTCCTCAAGTACAACAAGCAGGCCAAAGTGAACAGACATCAAATGCCCTGAGGCTCAGAAAATCCGCACTTGGTACATTCTATGTGTTTCTCGTATTTCTGGTTTGTTATTTACCACAGCTTTGTCATTATTTTGCTACCACAATTCACGGGACGAACAACACTGGGAGGATTTTACCTCGCTACGCTTTTACGATGGTATTCCTCAATTCATCTCTCAATCCTCTGATTTACTGTTGGAAGATGAGACACATTCGACACGCCCTTATGAACATGCTGCGTAAAATGTTGCCAAGTGGCAACTAAGGGAAGCTTTTGTTATTTAGTAACACTGAACAACTCAGTAAAAAGGTTCGTCTAACGCTGATAGTTGCTCTGCGGACTTCTGCTGCTCTTAAAGCATATATTAGCCAAAATGTCTCGATGGGAAAAAGCAAGTTATAATTACTTGTGCCGTGAGGCCACGAGTCTTGAAATGGCCAACGTTTTAATTTTTTTTCGTGCCACGAATTTCCACGGGTACCCCAAGGTATCACCTAAAAGTCTACGAGACTTTGTAGATAGTCTCTCTATTACGGGTGGGATGAGGAAAACAAGGAATTTCTGATCCTCTGCTTATCGGAGTTTGTTTTCACGTTTATGAACATAATATTGTTCCTTGATTTTAAAATAATCAACAGAACAGTGTGCAGGTGTAAAATTTAATTTGAATCGGCTAAAGCTTGGGTCGTCATCAATCAATCAATCAATCTTTATTCCTCCTAAGATAAAAAGACATATCTTAAGTTACATTTATTGCTAGAAGTAAACATACAGTATTTAGATAATAGAAAGATTTAAAAATTATATCTAAAAATAAGCCTATTTACAAAAGCATTTTTAAATCTATGAGTCTTAATCTCAGGGCGATGTGCGGTTTTGTTTCTAAGTTGATACCTTGTAGTTTCTTTCTTCTTCGAGCCAAAGCAGAAAAAGGCCTGGAATATCGGGACATATGCATTAATAAAAAGAAACAAACCCTTTGACACTGATATTGCGGTCCTTAATAGTTTTGTGTGCTCAACCTTATTTTGTTGCTCTGTTACCGAAGTAGTAATTGCCTATTATTTGAATTTTCGATAGCAATGGCATAACAAGAACTAGGTTCACTGTGAAGCTTTGCTTCGTCATATTTATTGCGCAGCATTGAAACCTATCCTTGCTATCCTTGATAAATATAATTGGATAAACGCCTTCGATCTAACACGATAGTTCCCGGGGAAGGGGAATTACTCCCTATAATGGACTATACGAGGAAGGTTCGACCAAACTGGGTACTTGACACAGAAAGTGTAGCTCGGTTCTTCAAACCCTGACCCTATTCCAGATCAAAATATGTAATTTTCTGGTACTTTTTTCAAACCTGGGCTGTAAAATCTATACCCATTTTCAAACCTGGTTTCTAGAATCAATACCTATTTTCAGACTTTCGGACCAAAATGGTTAAAATCTATACCCTATTTCAGACCAAAATGACCCCAAACCATTCCCTTTGGCCCCACACATACCTATATAGGTTATATAGGTGAGTACTCCTCGGGTTCTTATAGCAGACTCGACCTAATCTGGTCTATCTCCGTAGCAGGGATGCTTGTAGGTGTTACAGCAAAATTCTTTCTGTAGTAGTAAACCTTTATTTAACTAGGGTAATCCAGTCAAAATACAAAAAGTATATCTGTTATCAATAGGATCCCTGTAATAACGTTAAGTATTAGCAAGAGATTCCCGTGGATGCTCCACTACCAGTGTTTCAGTACAGAAATCCCACGCACACTGACCAATGCCAAGCTTATGATCCACATTACTATCAATCCGAGTAAAACGCGTTGTTGTTCAAGCATTGTTCAAGTGCTTATACGATCCATCCCGAAAACTTTTGTTGCTAAACCACCGCTCATCTCTGTAGGCTTGATTACCAGGCGCTGTTCGGGAAATGAGCGCACGATCACCCCCAGCCGGACCCGAGGAAGTGGCGGAAATCGAGCCAATCATCTCTGAGGACTGAAAAAAAAAGTACTTATCATCAGTTGTGGTTTTTAACGGATATGGGACAAGGCCGATTAAGTTTATTGACCGCGACACATCGTGGTGCACGCGTACAGGGGAAAAAAGGTTGTCAACAAGATTGAAATTCCGAAACTGGCCAACGATCAAACAGACCTATGTGACAAAATGAGCTATCATTTCAAACCACAATGAATAACACCCTTCATGACTTTCGATCAGTCTTTCCCGGCAAGCAGCATCGCACTTCGCCAGGTAACCTTTACCTTCACAGGTACAGTTGTATTAGATAAGTTATATCGCGCGCGATTGCCTGTCAGTCACTATCCCTGTCTATTCGTAGTCTTAGTTATGTATAGCCTAGAAGCTATAAATAAATGAAATGGAATAACAACTGGTAGGACATGAAGTCAAGATAGGCACTAAAGGGCGGTATATGTCTCAATGACATTCATATTACCTTAACGGCGCTTTTTAATGTCCCTTATTCTGCCTTGAGGACATGTGGATGTTCAATATATTTAAACCCTTAGGGCAGAATAAGGAACACGTTAGGAAATTAAATCTCGCATTAGGCACATTCAGTGCCTATCTTGTATAATTGTCTTATTCCATATGCATTTACTGAACTTGTTTTCATTATGTTTAATTTTATCTTTCTTGTATCTTTCTTCCTTTATTAAAAAGTAGTATACTTGGGGACAGCCAATTGATTACCTTTCATCGTAATTGATGAAAACTCTTTGTTGTTCCACATAATGAAACATTTGTTGAAGATTAGAATCATTCCGAAATACACCTATGTATTAAGCCACGAATTTCAGTAAGCAATGTATTATTATCGTCAAATTAATCTATAACGTCTTGTATGTCTTCACCAATAAATTCAGTTGGCAGACTCCAATCCGCTCCTCAAAATAATAGTGATACTAACCTTAACTCTACTGTTAATACTAATGCTGGTCATAATGATAATGATGTTAGTAGTGAGGTAGCCGAAAACGAAAACAAGGGAGTCACGATTCCAAAGCGAAAGCCCCATGCCACATGTGACATATGGGTGCAATGAGCACTTAATTAAGTGCTGCAGCAACAAATGGTCCGAACATGCTTCGGAAGCAGTAAAGAAAAAAGATTTCAAAGTTCTGGGGGAACTTAAAATTCCGACAGACCGTCGATCACAACATTATTGCCCGATATTGTAGAAATAATAATAATAATAGTAGTCATAGATAAGAAAAGTAAAGTGTATCAAATTGTCATCGGCGTGGCTTGCCCGGGCGATAGCAGAGTCGAAGAGAAAGAGGAGAAAAAGTTTAAAAGTATCGTGGCTGATCTGGCCACTAACATCAAGGAACTACTCTTTTTTCCCGTTTTTTAAAGCAATCCATGTCGACAGGTGTTGACCGCTACAGACAACATGGCACTTAACTTTTGGCGCTACGATTTCTTAACTGGGTTGGTTAGGGAACAAGGAGAAATAGTAAGTCATCATCTTTTCTGTTGTTCAGTACATTTCTTTATTCCTAGAATATATGCCTTATTCATAACTACCTTTATATCACCACCATTAAAAATCCCTATGATATAAAACTCACGGAGTCGAATTCATCCTGCAGACTCCAACAGACGAGCTCCAGTCTTATATTAGAGTAGACACTAATCTGCAAATGTCATTTCATTAAAAAATGACCCTAGAAAAAAATAATGACGGTGCTAAGTCGGCGTACCTTGCCTTTTTCATATAGCTCATCTTCCGCTATCATCATTAATGGTCCACTGCCGCAAGGCTTTAGGATCCGCAGTTTCAAAGGGATTATTGTTCTCATGTATTTATTACAACTTATTTAACGCCCACTCGCGCAACTAACAGAAAATAATTCAACTCCATTTGCATTAGAAGCAGTAATAAGCTGTTTCCTAAGAGCGGAATGACCTTTCATGTTTTGTTTGAAGGCGTTCATTTTAAGAAAAATATAATTTATTCGACAGTCGTTAACCAGGCACAGTTTTCACTACACAGACACCTGCCAGTTAGGAGTCGGTCGCTGCAAGACATAAAACTCGCCGTAAGGTGAGCTTTCTACAGCCTGTTGTCTTCCTGCTTACGTTTTCCACCATCAATCGATTTACTCAAACGCTGTTCACTTTTTGTCTGGGGTAAAACGCTACGATTAAGAAATATCCATCATCACGCGTAGCCGGAGATCAACTTTTCTGCGTCCTTCACTATTGTTTCAGAAAGAAAAATAACAAAGTGGTATTGGCTGGAGTTTCGTACCTTTCGAGATCTTGTGTACGCTTAGAGTCCGTAAAGTCCCTGATAATAAGGAACCTTTACAAGAGAAACAACCAGAGTCTACACCATGGTAGAAGCTCAAGAATCACTGTGGTCGTCATATATCGCTAATTGCGTCTTCAACGCTTTCTTGTGTTACACCACCATCATGTTGAACATTATAACAATCCACGCAGTAAGAAAAACTTCATCGATGCCAAAACCTTTGAAAATAATACTTCTGAGCCTGGCTGTTTCTGATCTTGGGGTTGGTTTGGTGGTACAGCCATTGTACATTACACGTCTGCTGATACAGTCGACATTAAACACTGCGAACAGTGCGGTTGATAAGTCCACGTCGCTTGCGTTCCTCACCCTGGCAAAGTTCCTTTCTTTCGCCTCGTGTTTTGGTGTCACGGCTCTAAGTATTGACAGATTCTTAGCTGTTCATCTCCATCTCAGATACAAGGAACTAGTGACTCGCAAACGTGTTGTTGCTGTAGTGATCTTGACGTGGATATTTAGCGCATTTCTTTCACTAATGAAGTTGATGGGTCCGAGAAAGAAGGAAAGGTTCGTTGTTTATACAGTCACCAACATTCTCTGTCTCGTGACCACAGCATTGCTTTACCTCAAGCTTTATTTAGTTGTAAAACACCACACCAACGAAATTCAGGCTCTTCAACTACAACAAGCAGGCCAAAGTGAACAGACATCAAACGCCCTGAAGCTCAGAAAATCCGCACTTGGTACATTCTATGTGTTTCTCGTATTTCTGGTTTGTTATTTACCACAGCTTTGTCATTATTTTGCTACCACAATTCACGGGACGAACAACACTGGGAGGATTTTATCTCGCTACGCTTTCACGATGGTATTTCTCAATTCATCTCTCAATCCCCTGATTTACTGTTGGAAGATGAGACACATTCGACACACCCTCATGAACATGCTGCGTAAAATGTTGCCAAGTGGCAACTAAGGAAAGCTTTTGTTATTTAGTAACACTGAACAACTCAGTAAAAAGGTTCGTCTAACGCTGATAGTTGCTCCGCGGACTTCTAATGCTCTTAAAGCATATATTAGCCAAAATGTCTCGATGGGAAAAAGCAAGTTATAATTACTTGTGCCTTGAGGCTACAAGCCTTGAAATGGCCAACGTTCCAATTCTTTTTCGTGCCACGAATTTCCACGGGTACCTCAAGGAATCACCCAAAAGTCTACGATACTCTGTAGATAGTCTTTCTATTAGGGGTGGGATGAGGAAAACAAGGAATTTCTCTTCCTTTTCTTATCGGAGTTTGTTTTCACGTTTAGATATGAACATAATATTGTTCGTTGATTATAAAATAATCAACAAAACAGATAGCCTCCCACGCAGTTTTTTTTAGGGGACTCGTATTACCTCCTCCCCTTAAAGGAGGTAATACGAGTCCCCTAAAAACGTCTGCGTGAGAGGCTACAGAACAGACAGCAGAGAACTAGAGAGGCATCACTCCCCAAGGAGCAAGGACTTCAAAAGTAGTAACCGACCCTCGTTACTTTCGGAATTAGCAGCCTCACTACTTTCGGACGGTCTTTAGTTTCGGAGGTCTTTTAAGTTTCGGGGAGTAATAAACGCTATGATACTTTGGGGTGGTCGATACTTTTGGGCTTTACTAGAGGCCACATGTTTTACGTTACTTTCTGGGCGTCGTTACTTTCGGAATTTTACGTTAAATTGTTTCCTGATTCTATCATTTGGAGTTTAGAAAACAAAATTAGCTTTCAGGATGTAAAAATAAAGTTAAAGCGTTACAAGCTTTCGATTTGTTCTTGGAATATTTTTCAAGCAATTACCATCAGTCTTTTTTAGACATTTTTAGACATTTATTTTCTAAATATATGGAAATCATTTTACGTATACACTAATTTAAACAAAGTTCAATTTGCAAGTTTCTCGGGATCTAGGCATAGTGTCAAAAAACTAACAAGAGTAAAATGTGCAGGTGTAAAATTTAATTTGAATAAAGCTTGGGTCGTCATCAATCAATCAATCTTTATTCCTACTAAGATAAAAAGACATATCTTAAGTTACATTTATTGTTAAAAGTAAACATACACTTTAGACAAAGGCAATTTGCCGACGAACGGAAGTGGCTGTTCGTTTCAGCAGACGTTCGTGGGGAACGAACGTCAGCGTGGGAGGCTATTAGTATGTAGATAAAAGACAGATTTAAAAATTATTTCTAAAAATAAACCTATTAATAAAAGCATTTTTTAAATTTATCAGTCTTAATCTCCGGGCGATGTGCGGTTTTGTTTCTAAGTTGATACCTAGTTTCTTTCTTCTTAGGCCAAAGTAGAGAAAGGCCTGGAATATCGGGACATATGCATTAAAAAAAAGAAACAAACCTTTTGACACTGATATTGCGGTCCTTAATAGTTTTGTGTGTTCAACTTTATTTTGTTGCTCTGTTACCGAGGTAGTAATTGCCTTATTATTTAAATTTTCGATAGCAATGGCATAACAAGAACTAGGTTCACTGTGAAGCTTTGCTTCATCATATTTATTACGCAGCATTGAAACGTATCCTTGCTATCCTTGATAAATATAATTGAATAAACCCCTTTCAATCTAACTCGATAGTTCCCGGGAAAGGGGAATTACCCCCTATAATGGACTATACGAGGAAGGTTCGACCAAACTGGGTACTTGACACAGAAAGTGTAGCTCGGTTCTTCAAACCCTGACCCTATTCCAGATCAAAATATGTAATTTTCTGGTACTTTTTTCAAACCTGGGCTGTAAAATTTATACCCATTTTCAAACCTGGTTTTTAGATTCAATACCTATTTTCAGACTTTCGGACCAAAATGATTAAACTCTATACCTTATTTCAGACCAAAATGACCCCAAACCATTCCCTTTGGCCCCACACATACCTAGTAGCTTATATAGGTGAGTACCCTTCTGGTTCTTATAGCAGACTCGACCAAGCCTGATCTATCTCCAGTAGCAGGGATGCTTGTAAGTGTTACAGCAAAATTCAGCCCTTTCTGTAGTAGTAAACCTTTATTTAACTAGGGTAATCCAGTCAGAATACAAAAAGTATATCTGTTATCAATAGGAGCCCTGTAATAACGTTATGTATTAGTAAGAGATTCCCGTGGATGCTCCACTATCAGTGTTTCAGTACAGAAAACCCACGCACACTGACCAATGCCAAGCGTATGATCCACATCACAATCAATCCGAGTAAAACGCGTTGTTGTTCAAACATTGTTCAAGTGCTTATACGATTGATCCTGAAAACTTTCGTTGCTAAACTACCTCTCATCTCCGTAAGCTGTTCGGGAAATGAGCGCACGATCAACCCCAGCCACACCCGAGGAAGTGGTTGAAATCGAGCCAATCATCTCCGAGGACTGAAAAACAGATATCCATGTCTGTTTGTGAAGAACATCACTAAACGCAAGAGACAAACAGCCAGGAAATAACCTCTATCTGAAATAAAATCCACCGCGGTTCTGCCTTATCATGATCAAAGAGGTGTCACTGAGAGGCTGTTCGCTGCTGTTTACGGACTTTTCAAGTCTGACACAAGTTCACACAACATATAGATCCCATTAGGTGCGACCCAAGGACGCTGTCGATCCAGATAAACAAGACGGAGCAGTCTACAAGATATACCCTGCGAATGTGGCAAGTCTATGTTGGAGAGACCGCGAGATTCATCTTCATCTCAGATACCAGGAAGTTGCGACTGACAAGCGCGTTGTTTCCACGGTGATCGCAATATGGGTGTTTAGTGTGTCTTTTTCTTTACTTCTGTTGTGGATACCACTGTCTATTTCTTCCACAATTCTTGGCGTAATCAGTATCGTCTGTTTTACTGCCACAGCTTTCTTTAATTTCAAGATATACTGAACCGTCAAAAGTTTCGCTAATCAAGTTCAACCTCTTCAGGATCAACAAATTGTCCACTTGAATTGTCCGCTTGAAGAAATCCGCCATTGGTACATTCTACATATATTTCGTGTTTTTGCTTTGTTATTTGCCTCATATTTTAGGTTTCGGTATCTCAATCATTTCCGGATCAAGTTCCAGATCAGGGGCCCGTTTCTCGAAAGACCCGGTAACATACCGGGCCCGACAAGTGTCTTGGGTGAAAAATGTTACTTAACAGAAGTCAAGTTTTTGTTAGCTTTGAATACCAAATTTCAAAATCTTTTAATTCTATAAACACATTGGTCAAGTACCATGTCTGTAATCACAGTGTAATCGGCGAAAAAAACATTTAAAAATATACTTACCGGGCCCGGTACGTTACGGGACTTTCGAGAAACGGGGCCCTGATCACAGTCCAATAATGGCATGCCAGTTAATATTGGTACAAATGATAATCACTTAGCCACAACAAATACCAACGATACACTAACTCGTTTACCCAAACAATTTATCTGGGAAAGTAATTCACCACAAAAATTTAGAGCCGCGCTACAATCAAGAGATATACAGAGAATGGTGCGCGATTTTCTTTTTGACAGTGGGACACACAGAAATATCAACACCTCCCTCGATGCAGTAGAAAAAAACTGTAAAACGCTGTTTAAACATTAAGGTCATTAAGAAACGACATGTTAGATTGCCTGCTAACAAAAAAATGGTTTGATAAAGATTGTCGTCTTAAACGACACGAGTTACGTAAACTTGTTAATCTAAAGCTTAGAGACGCCCTCAATATCATACTTAGGGAAAAATATCACACGGTCTTAAACCAGTACAAAAGCCTGCTGAAAGAGAAGAGGAAAGAATACTATCATGCTAAGATTTCGGAACTTGAAAAAACAGTAGATAACTTGAACAGCTGAAGCTTTTGGAATTGTTTAAAATCGATGGACGACTCTGTTCAGGAACGAAATAACCCCCCGATATCGGAAGAAAGTTGGATGACACACCTCGAATCGCTACACTCTAACGTTTAATCAACCCCTTAATTCACACCAAGAAGCGACTCGCAGTGCGTTTCATAGACTAGAAAATGCGACTCATTCCAACTCCTTGGACTACCTTATATCTGAACTTGAAATACGTACAGCGGCAGAAAAGCTAAAAAACAATAAATCTCCATATTCAGATAGAATCAAAAATGAAATGATCAAGTCCAGCTTAAATAACTTGTAAAAGGTTTTCAATGTTGTTCAATGTTGGATTTTTTTTTTTTTTTTATCAGCATTGCCTCCTTATCAAACGCTAGCTATCGCGCAAAAGTGCCTTACCGAAAACCTTTATTGACTGATTTTTCATTCAGTGTTGATCCTTTCTCGTTCTTTATCAAAAGTGTATCAAACAATATCTGTTGTGAATAAAGGAAAGCGTCATAACTTAATTACTGCTTCGTAACCAGGCGCTTTTAGGGTTTTCGGCAAGCGGAGCGGACGGCCGGGAAATCTACGGCAAGGTTTCACAGTAAGCACAAGGCACCAAGTCAAAACAAGATAATTCTGAGTTAAAAGTAATGATATTGTACGCCATTATCATCCTGGCTTAGCTTAAGGGGGAAACACAAACGCCTTGTAACTTGTAGCTTTCACATTTGTATACCATATTTAATGCGTTTTTATTGGTTTTGGAACCAATTCGGACGATTTTCTGCGGTTTTGGAGGTATCCAGAAATCCAAGATGGCGGCTGTGAAGAACAAATGTCATGTTCTCACGTGATGTAGCATCATCGATGCACTTTGCGGACCTAAAAAGAGTAAAAGAGTGACATCAGAAATACTGTACTGCGCCTCCCCCCCCCCCCCCCCCACCCAACCCTACCCCTTCCCAGGCTCAGGAACGAAACTTTTTACTAATTCTTTGAATTTTCTATGTTTTACCAAGTTTTTCGCAGGCTGCTTCCAGTTTAGCCCATGCACCTTATGGAGACTCAGGAAACGTCTTGATTTACTACTCCATCCATATTAAATTACCACAACCAAGTAACCAAAGGATTAGCCAAACTCATGATCTGATTGGATATATAAGGTTGCTCTTGTTAACAATTAGACGGCAAGCTCGAGGTTTCTATTGGCTGATAGTTGGCATACGTGGAATATATTTTATAGTTCATTTCTAGAACACACTTAACGGGAACTTGATGTTTGAAGTTGATCAGTTTTACTAATACATACCAAACCAAACATTTGAAAGGACTTAAGTTCACGCACGCTGGGTGATATGCCTCCCATGCAATCAAGCTTGTAGAGTCGATGTTCTAGAACATGGGCTCAAACCAGTAACGCAAATTTCCAGTATCTGAATTCCTTTGAGATTAAGCGCGTTTACACTCCAGAATTCTTTGATTTCACTCAGTGACACGGCCAAACCGATGAGACCCAACGGATTTGTGGGTAGTGTTTAAACAATAACCTCATTTCCAAAATCAATAATTACCATTCTCATTATTTGCAATAAAAAATACAGTGCTGACTTATTTCTTCCGAATAACTTGCTACCAAATATTGCTTAAGTTCATTGCCTGTTTTGAACTTAGGCAAATAGCGAATTGTATGTCACTCAAATTGGCCCTTGTTGGCCAGCTTCCTTTGACAGTTTTCATCAATTACCACGTGCGACTAATTTTTGTCATCAGCCCACGCACGAGAATAGAATATTATGCAAAAAAATTAGTACAGTTATACCCATAAAGACATTTAGTCTCATCGTTCACGGCTTATACTTTTAGGTGTCAACGTTTTTGCAATCGAGTGTATTTGGAAATGGCAGAGGGTTGCAAGTAGTCAACCATTTATCTCTGAGTTCACATAATATGATGTTGTCCCGCTTTGTGGGTGGACACACTTGATAATTGTCTATAGCCTGACCTATCACTTAACTTGAGAACGAAGTAATTTATTCAAAGTGTGGTAAAATTTTATGAAACGGCTAAAACATCTGTCTTAAGAAAATCGGGAGCGCAGAGATCAAATCAGTAAACAAAAGCTGAGACGTTTTGTGCAGTCAGTCTCTTCTTGAGAACATCTTTTGCAAATCCATCTTTGGAACAAAGCTAAAGTGTGTGGAAAAGTGGACAGTTGGACTCATGTGACCACTTTCTTACAGCCTTACAACTTCGTTGTACTTGACTGCTCAAACCTACTTCTGAAACAGCTGTTGAGATGGCGCCAAGGAACTGAAAAAACCCTGACCGTGTTATTGGAGGGTCTTTTGTCCTAAACGCTCTCTTTCTACATACTTACTTTCGTGTCGCCGAAACTATCTGCTGTTCGCTAAAACTGAGTCTGAGTTAATGGAGAATTCTGCCTGTAAATTTCTGTTGCAGTACCAACCTTCAAGGTCTGAAGCTGAAAAGCTCCACTCGACGTACATTGCTTGTTTTGTGATCAATGCCTTTTCGTCGTGCACCGCCATCATACTGAATAGCATTACAATTTACGCTTTGAGAAAGGTTTCACCCATGGAAAAGTCTCTTAAAACACTGCTACTTAGTATGGCTGCTTCCGATCTTGGTGTTGGATTATTGGTTCAGCCAATTACAATCGGAGTATTAGTGTTGTGGCTGCTGCAAACCAATCCTACTTGCACTACTTACACCGCTTTTACCATCATCGCAACTTTGTTTTCCTTTGCGTCCTTCTTTAGTGTCACATTGATAAGTGCAGACAGGTTCTTGGCTATTCATATTCATCTCAGATACCAGGACCTTGTGACTCTCAATAGAGTTGTTATTGCTACAATCTCAATTTGGATCTTCAGTGCATTTTTTTCGCTTATCATGCTGTGGATCCCACTGATCGTCACCTATGTCATTTTTGCAGTTATCGAGGTTACCTGTCTTGCAGCTACAACGTTTTTCAATTACAAAATTTATTTGGCTGTTCGTCATCACACAAACCAAATCCAAGTCCTTCAAGTACAAGAAATAGGAGAGAACAGAGAAATGGCTTCAAATTATGCTAATCTCCGAAAATCAGCCCTTAGTACATTTCACGTTTATCTGCTGTTCATGCTTTGCTACTTGCCAAATATTTGCGGTTATGTTGCCATAACAATACATGGCTCAGGTACCACCATAAAAGGTTCGTCAGTCTACATGCTTACCCTGGTGTTTCTGAATTCATCCCTCAATCCCCTGATTTACTGCTGGAAGATGAAACAGGTTCGACAGTCAGTGATAGACACACTGCGAAACATATTGTTTTGTAATTAAACTTAGCAGGTCTTAGAGTGACAGTGGACTCGGTTAAGCAATAAAACGTTTTTGTTTTTCGAGCATGCAATGCAAAATAGCGTAGCGTCCGGTGGAGAAACCATTGCTCGCAGGGTAAATAAAATTTGAATATGCGAAACTTTCGCGGAAACATTTCCGTACGCTGGAAAACTGGCGTTAAAGGATTACATGTAGAGGCTATCTGAACAGCAAAATAATTAAATACAATAACGGGATATGGATACATCATTCCGTTAAATAGAACAGGGAGAACTTGTAAAAAAAAGAAAAGAGAATTTCATTTATGTTTATTATTTTAACTGTTTGTACACGCCTTGCCGTACGAGCGGAACATTTCACGTCAAACTGTGTTCAAGAAAAAAATAATCAGTTTATGAAATCCTTGGTCTCCTCAATAAAATAAAAGCCGCTAGACATATTTCGAAAAATAACGTAGAGACCAAGTGTACAACATTTGAACCTACTGGTCAGTATTTGGTCGTCCTCGCCTCTGGGTCTCCGCGAATGACTTTGATTATCATGAAGCAATTCGTCTTGTCTCGGCTTGGTGTGTACCATCTTATATTTTCGATTCATTGGTTGCGAATGACAACAAATACTAAAAAAAGAAGAAGAAGATCAAGAGGAAGAAGAAAAGAGCGAAGCAGATGGACCAATCTTAAAGTTAATCATCTCAGGCTGAGTTACAACATACATGTACTTTAGGAAATTTTACTAATATATGCTAAGCAAGTGAAACAAAGAGTTAAGCCCGTCTGCAATTGGAAGTGTTATTAAAGAGTCACTTTCTCTAACGCAAACTGGTGATCAAGCAAAATTTAATCAAGCCTTGTTTCGAGTAATTTATGTTTCTTTGATCGACCTTTTTGTTGTTGTTGTTGTTGTTCTTTTACTTTTGTTTTTCTAGCCAACAGGCCCACTTTTACGAGAGAGAGAGCGCAAAAGAAAACGATTTATTTCTGGGAATGGCCCGAGTGGATTTAAAAAAGACAAAATTGACAGATGAGCCGATTTTGATCACTTTTCTTTCCTTCAGGAAACGCCATTTGACATTAAACTTTCTTCTGTCTTCAGTATTTTACGTGTGCACTTTGGTCAATTGTACTCATACATGCTGAGCGAAAACAAAAAGCTAAGCCTCTTTACAGTTAGACGTGCTATTAACAAAACACTTTCTGTTATACAAAACGGCCAATACCAAAAGGGGGTTTGCAGGTGGCCATCGGTTTGTGACAATTTAATTTGACTTCCCGGTTGTTGACTGGCTGAACATTTATTTCTTAATGCTCGTTCTTGGGATCTGGCCTATTACTCCTCTTTGAAGAAAATATATTCAACGATTGTCATGGGCTTCCACTAATTTTCTTCCAGCCATTGTGAATACAGGTTATTAAAGTTCAAGAGCCCATTTTCCGCTAGATTTATGTACTGAATGAAAAGCCCTTTTGAACAGGGTGCTAGAAACACATCTTAAACACTAAATTTAAAAATAGTTTTTAATCTCTAAAAATTTTAGTTTCTTACCGACACTAGTTAAACAATATAGTGCTTCTCGATGCATCGAGCGATCATCGCCCGATAATTGATCATGCAAATTGGATGCTATGTAAATACTGCTTAAGAGCTTTGTTTAAATATTCAAAGAAACTAGCAGATCGAGGAAAATCTCTAAAGCTGAATATAACAACACAATACGGTCAACTATACCATACTACATAATAAAAGTATATATATCTAAAAAGGCGTGCGCATTTTTTAAAATACCCCATTATGTAAATCGCCGTTACAACACAAGTACAGCGAGCTTAAAACATTTATCCACAGCAAGCTTGTGGCACTGATCAGGGTTTGAATTCCAAAATTTTTACAGGTAGACTATTCCACAATTTGTTGACTCAGCTACATATAAAATAGACCTGTGTAACAATCTACAGCTCACTAAGTGTGGCCTTTTAGGCGACTGCCGGATTGATATAAAAGACCAATAAGTACACGGCATGAACTTTCTTCTCTTGGCGAGTGCTATCCATCCGGGTGAGCCAAAAAACTAAAACGTGCTAAATTCCTTCTTATAGAGCATGGAACAGTCAGAAAAAAAATACTTAAGAATTGATTCATGCTTAGCGTGCGTATATCGAGTTATGGATGCACGCGGGAAGTTTGGAGAGCACGAGAGAAGCGTAAGAGTTGCTCGAGGCCTAGCCGAGAGCAACTCTAGCTTCTTGAGTGCTCTCCAAACTTCCCAAGTGCATCCATAACTCGATATAGGCGCAGCTAAAAGCATGAACCAATTCTTTTATAACATAGTGAAAATAAAGTAAATGATTCTTGGAAAACAGGTTGTGTTCCCGATTAATTACAAAATTCTCTGTACAAAATAAAAAGCGAAAATGGTTTCTCATATCGGTTTAATCTTAATGTTTCATTAAGCTTCAAGCTCTTATAAATATACATTTTTTATGCTGTTGTCTCTCAGTAAAAGTTTTTTGATAACACAGCGCGCGCATGCTTCCCCCATCTGACTTGCACACGTCATCGGATGGACGCACGGCCGTGCGTATGTTGAGAAATGTACCATGATGACGCCAATAGGAATTAGATCAGGATGCACGCGCGCTATGTTATAATTTGAATTTCACACCCAAAGTGTGAAAGGAAGGAGGGGCTTGCCCTTTTATAGCGGAACTGCTTGTTGAAGTTACATATGAACCTGGTGAAAGACCTCGTCACCAGTCTCCAGTAGCTCAGCGGTTAGTGTATCCGGGTTATTGGTTCGATTCTCGACGTCAGGGGCAGAGATAGTTTTTGCCACGCACTTGGGATGATGAACATTGCATATTTTAGCTACATTTACACTTTCTTCCTTTATGAACAAGTAGTATACTTGGGGACAGCCAATTGATTTCCTTTCATCGTAATTGATGAAAACTCTTTGTTGTTCCACATAATGAAACATTTGCTGAACATTAGAATCATTCCGAAATACACCTATGTATTAAGCCATGAATTTCAGTAAGCAATTTATTACTATCATCTATAACGGCTAGTATGTCTTCACCAAAAAATTCAGTTGGCAGACTGCAATCCGCTCCTCAAAATAATTGTGATACTAACCTTAACTCTACTGTTAATACTAATGCTGGTCATAATGATAATGATGTTAGTATAGTGAAGTGGTCGAAAATGAAATCAAGAGAGCCACGATTCCAAAGCGAACGCCCCATGCCACGTTGTGACATATTTGTGCGATGAGCACTTTAAAGTACTACAACAACAATGGTCCGAACATGTTTCGGAAGCAGTAAATTAAAGAAAAATGATTTCGAAGTTCTGGGGGAACTTAAAATTTCGACAGACCGTCGGTAGGAACATCATCGCCCGATATTGTAGTCATAGATAAGAGAAGTAAAGTGTGTCAAATTGTCATCGGCGTGGCTTGCTCGGGCGATAGCAGATTCGAGGAGAAAGAGGAGAAAAAGTTCAAAAGTATCGTGGCTGATCTGGCCACTAACATCAAGAACTTGTAAAAGATGAAATCCGTCAAGATCACCTCATACAACAGTAATTGGAACACTTGGAACAGTGACTTGCAGACTGGAACAGTACCTCCAACAGATTGGCTCCAAAAAATGGCAACAATCCAAAAGTCTGTGCTTCTTGACACCACGCGAATCCTCAGGAGGGTCCCTCGAGATATGTCCAAGTGGACATAAAGCCCTCTACGTCGACCAGTAATGAAAAAACGTACAGCCTGGGATTGATGCTGGTTGATTCGTTAGTTTATTAATAGAAAAGGAAATTTAAATGCCTGAAAGTTTGCTGATTCTGGAGACTTTTATCACGACAACGCTTTGTTGTACTGTATTTGCGATAGCTTGTTTCATTAAAAATTTCGGACACCCGTTATTTTCGATGAGTACGTTATTACGAAAACTGACAAGCGTTATAGACAGCCTTACCTGCATCAGCTACAAAAAGCAGGAACTACTCTTTTTTTAAATCAATTCATGTTGACAGGTGTTGACCGCTACAGAAAACATGGCACTTTTGGGGCTTTGGGGCTTTTGGGGCTACGATTTCTTAACTGGGTTGGTTAGGGAACAAAGAGAAGCAAGAAGTCATCATCTTTTCTGTTGTTCAGTACATTTTTTTATTCCTAGAATATATGCCTTATTCATAGCTACCTTTATATCACCACCATTAAAAATCCCTATGATATAAAACTCAGGGAGTCGAATTCATCCTGCAGACTCCAATAGACGAGCTCCAGTCTTATATAAGCGTAGACAATCTCAATCTCTGGAAATTGACGGTGAAGTCATCACAGATCCAAAGCTAATCTCAGCCAACTTTGCATTCTTCTTCAAATCCATAATAGCAAATCTACGACAGACTCTTCCAGTGCCAGTGGTCTCAACCAGCTGCTCTCCTCAACTACTAACAGGTGTACAATTTAGTTTGTCACAAGTAACAATGGATTTTGCTTACAAACAACTGAAATCACTGAACTCCAAGAAATCATCTGGTCTACCTGATGTTCCTGTGCCACTTCTAAAGGATGGGGCAGAAGCCCTGGCGAAACCCCTAACCCTACTTATGAACAGAACAATCAATGAAGGAACGCTACCGGCTGATTGGAAACATGCTAATATCACGCCGGTTCATAAAGCTGGATCGAAATCGGAGCCGTCGAACTTTCGGCCAATCTCAGTACTTCCCGTCTTCTCCAACATACTTGAACGGGCTGTCCACCGTATGGTCTACAACTATTTACAGGAGCATAAGCTTCTTTCTCCTCTCCAATCTGGCTTCCGTCCATTTCATTCAACATCCACATGCCTCACACACGTGACAAACACTCTGCTTGAAAACATTGACAAAGGACTATTAACTGGCCTTATATTTTTAGACCTAAGTAAGGCCTTTGACACCTTAGATCATAACATCATGCTAGATAAGTTAGCTTTACTAGGAATGAATCGCTCCGCTGTCCAATGGTTTAGGTCCTATTTAACTACACGCACTCAAAGTGTTTGCGTAAATGGGCTCTTGTCTGAACCTCAGCCTATACCTTTTGGGGTCTCCCAGGGTAGCGTCCTTTACTCTTTATTATCTACATAAATGACCTACCCTTGGCGGTTCAAGGTTGTAGTGTTGAGCTATATGCTGACGATACACTTATCTATTTTGCAAGCAAGTCTGTAAGTGAAATTCAAGCTCAGTTAACTGGTAGCCTAACTTATGTCCTAAGCTGGCTTCATGCTAATTTTTTTATACTTAATCCTGGGAAAACGAAGATTATGCTTGTTGGCACCCATCAGAGGACCGCAGAGGCTGACGATCTAGTTATAGAAATCAGTAACACGCCTTTAGAAAGGGTTAATAAGTTCAAATACCTTGGGGTCCTCCTAGACAACACTCCATCCTGGAAGGATCACATTGAATATATTGGTAACAAGATGTCGTCAAGATTAGGTGTTCTGCGTCGAGCGCGTAAGGTTCTCCCCAAGCCAACTTGCCTAATGCTCTACAATACTATAGTTTTGCCATTATTTGATTACTGTTTGCCTGTCTGGGCTGGGAGCAAAGATTACCTAGAAAAGCTAAATAGACGTGCTGCATGCATTCTTGAAGGTCGATCAGTCGGGGCTGAGGAGTTAAAATTAACACTTGGTTGGCCCAACCTACAAGCGCGCAGAAATTATCTCAAATGCCTTTTAGTCCATAAATGTCTTCACGGAATAGCGCCTTCGTATTTACTTTCAGAGTTTAGTTTATAACACCAGAAGCCGTGATTTGTTGCGCCCTCCCTTCGCAAAAACCGCTAAGTATCAGGGGAGCTTCAGAATAAACGACGCTCGAACTTACAACACCATCCCGAGAACCATTAGACAGGTAGAGGCGTTCAGTGAGTTTAAAACTAAACTTAAGTGCCATCTTAAGCTATAACGTCTGCGGTACATGCTGCATTTAATTATTTGTCTAGTTTTCTTGTTATGTTTCAATGTTTTGTCTTGTACTGTGTCAGGGCTCCATTTAAACTAGCTCTGCTAAATTGGATGCCCCTGGATAAATATTGAATTAAATAAAATAAATAAATAAAATAGACACTGATATGCAAATGTCATTTAATTAAAATAATGACCCGAGAAAAAACTAATGACGGTGCCAAGTCGGCGTACCTTGCCTTTTTCATATAGCTAATCTTGCGCTATCATCATTAATGGTCCACTGCTGCAAGACTTTAACATCCGCAGTTTCAAAGGGATTATTGTTCTCAAGTATTTATTTCAACTTATTTAACGCTCACTCGCGCAACAAACAGAAAATAATTCAACTCTATTTGCATTAGAAACAGTAATAAGCTGTTTCCTAAGAGGGGAATGACGTTTCAAGTTTTGTTTGAAGGCGTTCATTTTAAGAAAACTGTAATATATTCGACAGTCGTTAACCAGGCACAGTTTTCACTACACAGACACCTGCCAGTTAGGAGTCGGTCGCTGCAAGACATAAAACAAGCCGTAAAGTGAGCTTTTTACAGTCTGTTGTCTTCCTGCTTACGTTTTCCACCATATATCGATTTACTCAAACTGTTTTCAATTTTTGTCTGGGGTAAAACGCTACGATTAAGGAATATCTATCATCACGCGTAGCCGGAGATCAACTTTTCTGCGTCCTTCACTCTTGTTTTAGAAAGAAAAAAAAGTGGTATTTTCTGGAGTTTAGTACTTTTCGAGATCTTGTGTACGCTTAGAGTCCGTAAAGTCCCTGAAAATAAGGAACCTTTACGAGAGAAACAACCAGAGTCTACACCATGGTAGAAGCTCAAGAATCACTGAGGTCGTCATATATCGCTAATTGCGTCTTCAACGCTTTCTTGTGTTACACCACCATCATGTTGAACATTATTACAATCCTCGCAGTAAGAAAAACTTCATCGATGCCAACACCTTTGAAAATATTACTTCTGAGCCTGGCTGTTTCTGATCTTGGGGTTGGTTTTGTGGTACAGCCATTGTACATTGCGCGTCTGCTGATACAGTCCACATCAAACACTGCGAACAGTGCGGTTGATAAGTCCACGTCGATCGCGTTCCTCACCCTAGCGAAGTTCCTTTCTTTCGCCTCGTGTTTTGGTGTCACGGCTCTAAGTATTGACAGATTCTTAGCTGTTCATCTCCATCTCAGATACAAGGAACTAGTGACTCGCAAACGTGTTGTTGCTGTAGTGATCTTGACGTGGATTTTTAGCGCATTTCTTTCACTGATGGAGTTGATGGGTCTGAAAAAGAAGAAAAGGTTCGTTGTTTATGCAGTCACCTACATTCTCTGTCTCGTGACCACAGCATTGCTTTACTTCAAGCTTTATTTAGTTGTAAAACACCACGCCAACCAAATTAAGACTCCTCAAGTACAACAAGCAGGCCAAAGTAAACAGACATCAAATGCCCTGAGGCTCAGAAAATCCGCACTTGGTACATTCTATGTGTTTCTCGTATTTCTGGTTTGTTATTTACCACAGCTTTGTCATTATTTTGCTACCACAATTCACGGGAGGAACAACACTAGGAGGATTTTATCTCGCTACGCTTTCACGATGGTATTCCTCAATTCGTCTCTCAATCCTCTGATTTACTGTTGGAAGATGAGACACATTCGACACACCCTCATGAACATGCTGCGTAAAATGTTTCCAAGTGGCAACTAAGGGAAGCTTTTGTTATTTAGTAACACTGAATTACCCAGTAAAAAGGTTCGTCTAACGCTGATAGTTGCTACGCGGACTTATGATGCTCTTAAAGCATATGTTAGCCAAAATGTCTTGATGGGAGAAAGCAAGTTATAATTACTTGCGCCGTGAGGCCACAAGTCTTGAAATGGCCAACGTTTCAATTCTTTTTCGTGCCACGAATTTTCACGGGTACCCCAAGGAATCACTTAAAAGTCTACGAGACTTTGTAGATAGTCTTTCTTTTAGGGGTGGGATGAGGAAAACAAGGAATTTCTCTTCCTTCCCTTATCGGAGTTTGTTTTCACGTTTATGAACATAATATTGTTCCTTGAGTTTAAAATAATCAACAGAACAGTGTGCAGGTGTAAAATTTAATTTGAATAAAGCTTGGGTCGTCATCAATCAATCAATCAATCTTTATTCCTCCTAAGATAAAAAGACATAAGTTACATTTATTGCTAGAAGTAAACATACAGTATGTAGACAATAGAAAGATTTAAAAATTATATCTAAAAATAAGCCTATTTACAAAAGCATTTTTAAATCTATCAGTCTTAATCTCTGGGCGATGTGCGGTTTTGTTCCTAAGTTGATACCTTGTAGTTTCTTTCTTCTTCGGGACAAAGCAGAAAAAGGCGTGGAATATCGGGACATATGCATTAATAAAAAGAAACAAACCCTTTGACACTGATATTGCGGTCCTTAATAATTTTGTGTGTTCAACGTTATTTTGTTGCTCTGTTACCGAGGTAGTAATTGCCTTATTATTTAAATTTTCGATAGCAATGGCATAACAAGAACTAGGTTCACTGTGAGGCTTTGCTTCATCATATTTATTGCGCAGCATTGAAACGTATCCTTGCTATCCTTGATAAATATAATTGAATAAACGCCTGTCAATCTAACACGATAGTTCCCGGGGAAGGGGAATTACTCCCTATAATGGACTATACGAGGAAGGTTCGACCAAACTGGTTATTTGACACAGAAAAGGCCGATACAGTTGAGAAAAATGTTAATAGCACCCTCCAAAAGACCAAGCCGTCTAAAACTAACATCACAAAGGCCGTACTAGCGTAGAACTAGACAGCAAGACCCTCCATAATAAGGAAACATTGACTGAGAGAGGTCCATACCGACCTCTTTACAAATTGAAGACCCAACTTTTCGTCTGCGCCGAACGTTGGGTACTTATACGAGTCTGTGTATAATATGGATCAGCCCTAAACACAAGCAACTACCTAGAATCTATGGTCTACGTAAGATACACAAGGCCAACGCACCATAAGGTCTGACTTATAGCCCGGGGTAAACTCCTCGGAATTTTTGGTGGGGTGTATGGCTCAGTTCTTCAAACCCTGACCATATTCCAGATCAAAATGTGTAATTTTCTGGTCCTATTTTCAAACCTGGGCTGTAAAATTTATACCCATTTTCAAACCTGGTTTCTAGAATCAATACCTATTTTCAGACTTTCGGACCAAAATGATTAAAATCTATACCTTATTTCAGACCAAAATGGTTAAAAGTTATACCTTATTTCAGACCAAAATGACCCCAAAACCATTCCCTTTGGCCCCACACAAACCTATATAGCTTATATAGGTGAGTACCCCTCGGGTTCTTATAGCAGACTCGACCTTGTCTGGTCTATCTCCGTAGCAGGGATGCTTGTAGGTGTTACAGCAAAATTCAGCCCTTTCTGTAGTAGTAAACCTATATTTAACTAGGGTAATCCAGTCAGAATACAAAAAATATATCTGTTATCAATAGGAGCCCTGTAGTAACGTTATGTATTAGTAAGAGATTCCCGTGGATGCTCCACTACCAGTGTTTCAGAACAGAAAATCTACGCACACTAACCAATACCAAGCGTATGATCCACATCACCATCAATCCGAGTAAAACGCGTTGTTGTTCAAACATTGTTGAAGTGCTTAATACACGATCGATCACGAAACCTTTCGTTGCTAAACCACCGCTCATCGCTGTAGGTTCGATTACCAGCCGCTGTTCGGGAAATGAGCGCACGATCACCCCTAGCCGGACCCGAGGAAGTGGCGGAAATCGAGCCAATCATCTCTGAAGACTGAAAAAAAAGCACTTATCGTCAATCGTGGTTTCTAACGGATATCTGTGTCTGTTTGTGAAGAACATCACTAAAAGCAAGACACAAACAGCCAGGAAATAACCTGCATCTGAAATAAAATCCACCGCGGTTCTGCCATATCATGATCAAAGAGGTGTCACTGAGAGGCTGTTCGCTGCTGCTTACGGTCTTTTTAAGTCTGACACAAGTTCACACAACATACAGATCTCATTAGGACGCTGTCGATCCAAATAAACAATACGGAGTAGTCTACAAGGTATACCCTGCGAATGTGGCAAGTCTATGTTGGAGAAACCGCGAGATTCATCTTCATCTCAGATACCAGGAAATTGTGACTCATAAGCGTGTTGTTTCCGCGGTGATCTCAATATGGATGTTCAGTGCGTCTTTTTCTTTACTTCTGTTGTGGATACCACTGTCTATTTTTTCCACAATTCTTGGCGTAATCAGTATCGTCTGCTTTACTACCACAGCTTTCTTTAATTACAAGATATACTCAATCGTCAAAACTCTCGCAAATCAAGTTCAACCTCTTCAGAATCAACAAATAGCACAAAGTACTGAAATAGCTAGCATTGTCCGCTTGAAGAAATCCGCCATTGGTACATTTTACATATATCTGGTGTTTTTGCTTTGTTATTTGCCTCATATTTTAGGTTTCGGTATCTCAATCATTTCCGGATCAAGTTTTGCAACGAAGCATTTGTTTATTTTCAGTACTATGTTGATATTTCTGAATTCATTTTTGAACCCTCTGATTTATTGCTGGAAGATGAGACACATTCGAAACTCCATTATGAACCTATTCCGGAATTTCATGTTGAATACAATAATAAATCGAAACTGATGACCATTATGATAAAAAAATGCTGACTCAAATTTACTGGAAATATTGAAAATTTACAAAACTTGTAAATCACAATTTCTATGTTTTGTAAATTTCAATTTTCTTCTTGTGGGTTTGTAAAACGAAATTTACATGAATTTTACAGTTTGGTGTGACCATGTAAATATGCTGTAAAAGGTGATTTACAGAGGGACTTTCAACAGTGGTATTTTAAAGACCATGTAAAAGAACTTGTAAAAATATTGCAGCAAAACTTACAGTATCCAGTACTGTAAATAATTGTAGATGTTTTTCAATGTTGTTCAATATTGGATTTGGGGCTTTAATCAGCATTGCCTCCTTATAAAACGCTAGCTAGCGTGCAAAAGTGCCTTATAGAAAACCTTTATTGACTGATTGTTCATTCAGTGCAGATCCTTTCTCGTAAGTATATCAAACAATATCTCTTGAAAAGAAAGGAAAGCGTCATAACTTAATTACTGCTTCGTACCCAGGCGCTTCCAGGGTTTTCGGCAAGCAGAGTGAAGGAAATCTACGGCAAGGTTTCATAGTAAGAACATGCAAGGCACAAAGTCAACACAATATAATTCTGAGTTAAAAGTAATGATATTGTACGCCATTATAAGCCTGGCTTAGCTTAAGGGGGAACACAAAGCCCTTGTAGTGCAGCGTTCACATTTGTATACCATTTTAATTGTGTCTTTATTGGTCTTGGAACCAATTCAGACGGTTTTCTGCCGTTTTGGAGGTATGCAGAAATCCAAGATGGCGGCTGAAAATAAAAATGACATGTTCTCACATGATGTTGCATCATCGATGCACTTTGCGGACCTAACAAGAGAAACGTCAGAAACACTATACTGCCCCCCAACCCAACCCCCCCCCCCCCCCCCCCCTCCCAGGCTCAGGAACGTTTACTAACTCTTTGAATTTTCTATGTTTTACAAAGTTTTTCGCAGGCTGCTTCCAGTTTTACCCATGCTCCTGGTGGGGACTCAGGAGACGTTCTTGGTTCACTACACCATCCAAATTAAATTACCACAACCCAGTAACCGACCGACCATTAGCCAAACTCATGACCTGATTGGATATATAAGGGTGTTCTTGTTAACAATTAGACTGCAAGCTAGAGGTTTCTATCGGCTGATAGTTGGCGAGGGTAGTTCATATGTGGAATATATTTTATAGTTCATTTCTAGAACACACTTAACGGGAACTTGATGTTTTAATTGTGTTTGATGTCGATCAGTTCTGATAATATATACCAAACCAAGCATTTGAAAGGACTTAAGTTCACGCACGCTGGGTGATATGCCCCCCATGCAATCAAGCTTGTAGAGCCGATGTTCGAGAACATGGGCTCAAACCAGTAACGCAAATTTCTAGTATCTGAATTCCTTTGAGATTAAGCGAGCTTATTCTCCAGAATTCTTTGATTTCACTCAGCTAGTGACACGGCCAGAATCTCAAATCTTCTTTTTTCGTCTACAACCTTACGAAAAACACGGAAAACGTGGTAAAATACCAAAACCTCAATTATTTAAGAAAAACTCAAAATTTCGTGCTCCACTATACACGGCGTTGCTTTGCACCTGACAACGCGGGAGGGGCAACAATATAAATTATCATATAAATTACAAGAGATCGAGGAAAAGACACGACAATGTTTGCCTATTAATTATTAACAGTTGTTGTTTCTCACGAAAACTTGCCGGTCGGTTAAGCTATCACACTTACAGCAGATTACACGTCCATATTCATAGTATAGTCCATATACTCGATATAATTTTACACGACAAAAATGGCTGTACGAAATATCAGGATGATTTTTCTAAATTGATGGCTACCTTCGCATTAGTTCAGCCAGTTAAGACAGTAATATATTTCGAAATAGCAGAGACAATTTGCTTGTAGTCAACCAGTTAACTATGAGTTCACATAATTTGATGTAATCCCGCTTTGTGGGTGGACACACTTGATAATTGTTTATAGCCTGACTTCTCATTTTATTTAAGAAAGGAGTAATTTATTCAAAGTGTGGTACAATTTTATAGTACGGCTTAAACATCTGTCTTAAGAAAATCGGGAGCGCAGAGATCAAAGCAGTAAACAAACGCTGAGACGTTTTGTGCAGTCAGTCTCTTCTTGAGAACACTGATCTTTTGCAAATCCATCCTTTGAACGGCGCTTAAGTGCGTGGAAAAGTGGACAGTTGGACTCATGTAACCACTTTCTTACAGCCTTACAACTTCACTGTACTTGACTGCTCAAACCTACTTCTGAAACAGCTGTTGAGATGGCGCCAAGGAACTGAAAAAACCTTGACCGTGTTATTGGAGGGTCTATTGTCCAAAACGCTCTCTTTCTACATAATTTACTTACGTGTCGCTGAAACTATCTGCTCTTCGCTAAAACTGAGTCTAAGTTAATGGAGAACTTTGCCTGTAAAATTCTGTTGCAGTACCAACCTTCAAGGTCTGAAGCTGAAAAGCTCCACTCGACGTACATTGCTTGTTTTGTGATCAATGCCTTTTCGTCGTGCACCGCCATCATTTTGAATAGCATTACAATTTACGCTTTGAGAAAGGTTTCACCTATGGAAAAGTCTCTTAAAACACTGCTGCTTAGTATGGCTGCTTCCGATCTTGGAGTTGGATTATTGGTCCAGCCAATTGCAGTCGCAGTATTAGTCTTGTGGCTGCTACAAACCAATCCTACTTGCACTATTTACACCGCTTTTACCATCATCGCAACTTTGTTTTCCTTTGCGTCCTTCTTTAGTGTCACATTGATAAGTGCAGACAGGTTCTTGGCTATTCATCTTCATCTCAGATACCAGGAACTTGTGACTCTCAATAGAGTTGTTATTGCTACAATCTCAATTTGGATCTTCAGTGCATTTTTTTCGCTAATCATGCTGTGGATCCCACCGACTGCCACCTATGTCATTTTTGCAGTTATCGAGGTTACCTGTCTTGCAGCTACAACGTTTTTCAATTACAAAATTTATTTGGCTGTTCGACATCACACAAACCAAATCCAAGTCCTTCAAGTACAAGAAATAGGAGAGAACAGAGAAATGGCTTCAAATTATGCTAATCTCCGAAAATCAGCCCTTAGTACATTCTACGTTTATCTGCTGTTCCTGCTTTGCTACTTGCCAAATATTTGCGGTTATGTTGTCATCACAATACATGGCTCAGGTACCACCATAAAAGGTTTGTCAATCTACATGCTTACCCTGGTGTTTCTGAATTCATCCCTCAATCCTCTGATTTACTGCTGGAAGATGAAACAGGTTCGACGCTCAGTAATAGACACACTGCGAAACATATTGTTTTGCAATTAAACTTTGCAGGTCTTAGAGTGACAGTGGACTCGGTTAAGCAATAAAACGTTTTTGTTTTTCGAGCATGCAATGCAAAGTAGCGTAGCGTCCAGTGGAGAAACCATTGCTCGCAGGGTAAATGAAATTTGAATATGTGAAACTTTCGCGGAAACATTTCCGTACGCTGGAAAACTGGCGTTAAAGGATTACATGTAGAGGCTATCTTAACAGCAAAATAATTAAATACAATAACGGGATATGGATACATCATTCCGTTAAATAGAACAGGGAGAACTTGTAAAAAAAAAAGAGAATTTCATTTATGTTTATTATTTTAACTGTTTGTACACGCCTTGCCGTACGAACGGAGCATTTCACGTCAAAGTGTGTGCAAGAAAAAAAATAATCAGTTTATGAAATCCTTGGTCTCCTCACTAAAATAAAAGCCGCTACACATATTTCCAAAAATAACGTAGAGACCAGGTGTACAACATTTGAACCTACGGATCAGTATTTGGTCGTCCTCGCCTCTGGGTCTCCGCGAATGACTTTGATTATCATGAAGCAATTCGTCTTGTCTCGGCTTGGTGTGTTACATCTTATATTTTCGATTCATTGGTTGCGAATGACAACAAATACTAAAAAAAGAAGAAGAAGATCAAGAGGAAGAAGAAAAGAGCGAAGCAGATGGACCAATCTTAAAGTTAATCATCTCAGGCTGAGTTATAACATACATGTACTTTAGGAAATTTTACTAATATATGCTAAGCAAGTGAAACAAAGAGTTAAGCCAGTCTGCAATTGGAAGTGTTATTAAAGAGTCACTTTCTCTAACGCAAACTGGTGATCAAGCAAAATTTAATCAAGCCTTGTTTCGAGTAATTTATGTTTCTTTGATCGACCTTTTTTTGTTGTTGTTGTTCTTTTACTTTTGTTTTTCTAGCCAACAGGCCCACTTTTACGAGAGAGAGAGCGCAAAAGAAAACGATTTATTTCTGGGAATGGCCCAACTGGATTTAAAAAAGACAAAATTGACAGATGAGCCGATTTTGATAACTTTTCTTTCCTTCAGGAAACGCCATTTGACATTAAATTTTCTTCTGTCTTCAGTATTTTACGTGTGCACTTTGGTCAATTGTACTCATACATGCTGAGCGAAAACAAAAAGCTAAGCCTCTTTACAGTTAGACGTGCTATTAACAAAACACTTTCTGTTATACAAAACGGCCAATACCAAAAGGGGGTTTGCAGGTGGCCATCGGTTTGTGACGATTTAATTTGACTTCCCGGTTGTTGACTGGCTGAACATTTATATCTTAATGCTCGTTCTCAGGATCTGGCCTATAACTCCTCTTTGAAGAAAATATATTCAACGTTTGTCATGGGCTTCCACTAATTTTCTTCCAGCCATTGTGAATACAGGTTATTAAAGTTCAAGAGCCCATTTTCCGCTAGATTTATGTACTGAATGAAATGCCCCTTTGAACAGGGTGCTAGAAACACATCTTAAACACTAAATTAAATAGGTTTTAATCTCTAAAAGTTTTAGTTTCCTACCGACACTAGTTAAACAATATAGTGCTTCCTGATGCATCGAGGGATCATCGCCCGATAATTGATCAGGGAAATTGGATGATATGTAAATACTGCTTAAGAGCTTTGATTAAATATCCAAAGAAACTAGCAGATCGAGGAAGATCTCTAAAGCTGAATATAACAACACAATACGGTCAACTATACCATACTACATAATAAAGTATATATATCTAAAAAGGCGTGCGCATTTTTTTAAAATACACCATTGTGTAAATTGCCGTTACAACACAAGTACAGCGAACTTAAAACATTTATCCTTAGCAAGCTTCTAATGCGTCTTGGCTCCCACCAGTCATTCTGGTAAATGTACACTCTTTTAGCTTATTTGAAAGCTGGCAATTTGACTATGACCTGTGTAACAATCTACAGATCACTTAGTGTGGCCTTTTAAGCGACTGCCGGATTGATATAAAAAACCAATAAATACACGGCATGAACGTTCTTCTCTTGGCGAGGTAGTATACTTGGGGACAGCCAATTGATTTCCTTTCATCGTAATTGATGAAAACTCTTTGTTTTTCCACATAATGAAACATTTGTTGAACATTAGAATCATTCCTATGTATTAAGCCATGAATTTCAGTTAGCAATTTATTATTATCGTCAAATTAACCTATAACGTCTGGTATGTCTTCACCAATAAATTCAGTTGGCAGACTGCAATCCAACCCTCAAAATAATTGTGATACTAACCTTATTGCTAATGCTAGTCATAATGATAATGATGTTAGTAGTGAAGTGGCCGAAAACGAAAACAAGGGAGTCACGATTCCAAAGCGAAAGCCCCATGCCACCTTGTGACATATGGGTGCAATAAGCACTTAATTAAGTGCTGCAGAAACAAATGGTCCGAACATGCTTCGGAAGCAGCAAAGAAAAATGAATTCAAAGTTCTGGGGGAACTTAAAATTTCGACAGACCGTCGGTCACAACATTATCGCCCGATATTGTAGTAATAATAATAATAGTAGTCATAGATAAGAGAAGTAAAGTGTATCAAATTATCATAAACGTGGCTTGCCCGGGCGATAGCAGAGTCGAGGAGAAAGAGGAGAAAAAGTTTAAAAGTATCGTGGCTGATCTGGCCACTAACATCAAGGACTTGTGAAAGATAAAATCCGTCAAGATCACATCATGGAACAGTAATTGGAGCACTTGGAACAGTGACTTGCAGACTGGAATAGTACCTCCAACAGATTGCCTCCAAGCCGAAGGAATGGCAACAATCCAGAAGTCTGTGCTTGTTAGCACGACTCGAATCCTCAGGAGGGTCCTTGGGATATGTCCCAGTAGACATAAAGCCCTTTACGTTGACCAGTAATGAAAAAACGTACAGCCTGGGATTGGTGCTGGTCGATTCGTTAGATTTTTAATAGAAAACGGGAAATTTAAGTGCCTGAAAGTTTGCTGATTCTGGAGACTTTTATCACGACAACGCTTTGTTGTACTGTATTTGCGGTAGCTTGTTTCATTAAAAATTTGGAAAACCCGTTATTTTCGATGAGTACGTTATTACGAAAACTGACAAGCGTTATAGAAAACCTTACCTGCATCAGCTACAAAAAGCAGGAACTACTCTTTCAATTCAATTCATGTTGACAGGTGTTGACCGCTACAGACATTATGGCACTTAACTTTTGGCGCTACGATTTCTTAACTGATGGTTAAGGAACAAAGAGAAATAGTAAGCCAACATCTTTTCTGTTGTTCAGTACATTTCTTTATTCCTAGAATATATGCCTTATTCATAACTACCTTTATATCGCCACCATTAAAAATCCGTATGATATAAAACTCACGGATTCGAATTCATCCTGCAGACTCCAATAGACGAGCTCCAGTCTTATTAGAGCGTAGACAATCTGAATCTCTGAAAATTGACAGTGAAGTCATCAGAGATCCAAAGCTAATCTCAGCCAACTTTGCATTCTTCTTCAAATCCATAATAGCAAATCTACGACAGACTCTTCCAGTGCCAGTGGTCCCAACCAGCTGCTCTCCTCAACTACTAACAGGTGCACAATTTAGTTTGTCACAACTAACAGTGAATTTTGTTTACAAACAACTGAAATCACTGAACTCCAAGAAATCATCTGGTCTACCTGATGTTCCTGTGCGACTTCTAAAGGATAGGGCAGAAGCCCTGGCGAAAGCCCTAACCCTACTTATGAACAGAGCAATCAATGAAGGAACGCTACCGGCTGATTGGAAACATGCTATTGTCACGCCAGTTCATAAAGCTGGATCGAAATCGGAGGCGTCGAACTTTCGGCCAATCTCAGTACTTCCCGTCTTCTCCAAGATACTTGAATGGGCTGTCCACCGTATGGTCTACAACTATTTACAAGAGCATAAGCTTCTTTCTCCTCTCCAATCTGGCTTCCGTCCATTTCATTCAACATCCACATGCCTCGCACACGTGACAAACACTCTGCTTGAAAACATTGACAAAGGACTATTAACTGGCCTTATATTTTTAGACCTAAGTAAGGCCTTTGACACCGGCCTTAGATCATAACATCATGCTAGATAAGTTAGCTTTACTAGGAATGAATCGCTCCGCTGTCCAATGGTTTAGGTCCTATTTAACTACACGCACTCAAATTGTTTGCGTAAATGGGCTCTTGTCTGAACCCCAGCCTATACCTTTTGGGGTCTACCAGGGTAGCGTCCTTTACTCTTTATTATCTACATAAATGACTTACCCTTGGTGGTTCAAGGTTGTAGTGTTAAGCTTTATGCTGACGATACACTTATCTATTTTGCAAGCAAGTCTGTCAGTGAAATTCAAGCTCAGTTAACTGGTGGCCTAACTGATGTCCTAAGGTGGCTTCATGCTAATTTTTTTATACTTAATCCTGGGAAAACGAAGATTATGCTTGTTGGCACCCATCAGAGGACCGCAGAGGCTGACGATCTAGTTATAGAAATCAGTAACACGCCTTTAGAAAGGGTTAATAAGTTCAAATACCTTGGGGTCCTCCTAGACAACACTCCATCCTGGAAGGATCACATTGAATATATTGGTAACAAGATGTCGTCAAGATTAGGTGTTCTGCGTCGAGCGCGTAAGGTTCTCCCAAAGCCAAATTGCCTAATGCTCTACAATACTATAGTTTTGCCATTATTTGATTACTGTTTGCCTGTCTGGGACAGTTGTGGGGCTGGGAGCAAAGATTACCTAGATAAGCTAAATAGACGTGCTGCATGCATTCTTAAAGGTCGATCAGTCGGGGCTGAGGAGTTAAAATCAACACTTGGTTGGCCCAACCTACAAGCGCGCAGAAATTATCTCAAATGCCTTTTAGTCCATAAATGTCTTCAAGGAATAGCGCCTTCGTATTTACTTTCAGAGTTTAGTTTATAACACCAGAAGCCGTGATTTGTTGCGCCCTCCCTTCGCAAAAACCGCTAAGTATCAGGGGAGCTTCAGAATAAACGGCGCTCGAACCTACAACACCATCCCGAGAACCATTAGACAGGTAGAGACGTTCAGTGAGTTTAAAACTAAACTTAAGTGCCATCTTAAGCAATAACGTCTGCGGTACATGCTGCATTTAATTATTTGTCTAGTTTTCTTGTTATGTTTCAATGTTTTGTCTTGTACTGTGTCAGGGCTCCATTTAAACTAGCTCTGCTAAATTGGATGCCCCTGGATAAATATTGAATTAAATAAAATAAATAAATAAAATAGACACTGATATGCAAATGCCATTTAATTAAAATAATGACCCGAGAAAAAACTAATGACGGTGCCAAGTCGGCGTACCTTGCCTTTTTCATATAGCTAATCTTGCGCTATCATCATTAATGGTCCACTGCTGCAAGACTTTAACATCCGCAGTTTCAAAGGGATTATTGTTCTCATGTATTTATTACAACTTATTTAACGCCCACTCGCGTGACAAACAGAAAATAATTCAACTCTATTTGCATTAGAAGCAGTAATAAGCTGTTTCCTAAGAGGGGAATGACGTTTCAAGTTTTGTTTGAAGGCGTTCATTTTAAGAAAACTGTAATATATTCGACAGTCGTTAACCAGCCACAGTTTTCACTACACAGACACCTGCCAGTTAGGAGTCGGTCGCTGCAAGACATAAAACTAGCCGTAAAGTGAGCTTTTTACAGTCTGTTGTCTTCCTGCTTACGTTTTCCACCATATATCGATTTACTCAAACTGTTTTCAATTTTTGTCTGGGGTAAAACGCTACGATTAAGGAATATCTATCATCACGCGTAGCCGGAGATCAACTTTTCTGCGTCCTTCACTCTTGTTTTAGAAAGAAAAAAAAGTGGTATTTTCTGGAGTTTAGTACTTTTCGAGATCTTGTGTACGCTTAGAGTCCGTAAAGTCCCTGAAAATAAGGAACCTTTACAAGAGAAACAACCAGAGTCTACACCATGGTAGAAGCTCAAGAATCACTGAGGTCGTCATATATCGCTAATTGCGTCTTCAACGCTTTCTTGTGTTACACCACCATCATGTTGAACATTATTACAATCCACGCAGTAAGAAAAACTTCATCGATGCCAACACCTTTGAAAATATTACTTCTGAGCATGGCTGTTTCTGATCTTGGGGTTGGTTTTGTGGTACAGCCATTATACATTACACGTTTGCTGATACAGTCCACATCAAACACTGCGAACAGTGCGGTTGATAAGTCCACGTCGATCGCGTTCCTCACCCTAGCGAAGTTCCTTTCTTTTGCCTCGTGTTTTGGTGTCACGGCTCTAAGTATTGACAGATTCTTGGCTGTTCATCTCCATCTCAGATACAAGGAACTAGTGACTCGCAAACGTGTTGTTGCTGTAGTGATCTTGACGTGGATTTTTAGCGCATTTCTTTCACTGATGGAGTTGATGGGTCTGAAAAAGAAGGAAAGGTTCGTTGTCTATGCAGTCACCTACATTCTCTGTCTCGTGACCACAGCATTGCTTTACTTCAAGCTTTATTTAGTTGTAAAACACCACGCCAACCAAATTAAGACTCCTCAAGTACAACAAGCAGGCCAAAGTAAACAGACATCAAATGCCCTGAGGCTCAGAAAATCCGCACTTGGTACATTCTATGTGTTTCTCGTATTTCTGGTTTGTTATTTACCACAGCTTTGTCATTATTTTGCTACCACAATTCACGGGAGGAACAACACTAGGAGGATTTTATCTCGCTACGCTTTCACGATGGTATTCCTCAATTCGTCTCTCAATCCTCTGATTTACTGTTGGAAGATGAGACACATTCGACACACCCTCATGAACATGCTGCGTAAAATGTTTCCAAGTGGCAACTAAGGGAAGCTTTTGTTATTTAGTAACACTGAATTACCCAGTAAAAAGGTTCGTCTAACGCTGATAGTTGCTACGCGGACTTATGATGCTCTTAAAGCATATGTTAGCCAAAATGTCTTGATGGGAAAAAGCAAGTTATAATTACTTGCGCCGTGAGGCCACAAGTCTTGAAATGGCCAACGTTCCAATTCTTTTTCGTGCCACGAATTTTCACGGGTACCCCAAGGAATCACTTAAAAGTCTACGAGACTTTGTAGATAGTCTTTCTATTAGGGGTGGGATGAGGAAAACAAGGAATTTCTCTTCCTTCCCTTATCGGAGTTTGTTTTTACGTTTATGAACATAATATTGTTCCTTGATTTTAAAATAATCAACAGAACAGTGTGCAGGTGTAAAATTTAATTTGAATAAAGCTTGGGTCGTCATCAATCAATCAATCTTTATTCCTCCTAAGATAAAAAGACATATCTTAAGTTACATTTATTGCTAGAAGTAAACATACAGTATGTAGACAAGAGAAAGATTTAAAAATTATATCTAAAAATAAGCCTATTTACAAAAGCATTTTTAAATCTATCAGTCTTAATCTCTGGGCGACGTGCGGTTTTGTTTCTAAGTTGATACCTTTTAGTTTCTTTCTTCTTCGGGCGAAAGCAGAAAAAGGCCTGGAATATCGGGACATATGCATTAATAAAAAGAAACAAACCCTTTGACACTGATATTGCGGTCCTTAATAGTTTTGTGTGTTCAACTTTGTGTTGCTCTGTTACCGAGGTAGTAATTGCCTTATTATTTAAATTTTCGATAGCAATGGCATAACAAGAACTAGGTTCACTGTGAAGCTTTGCTTCATCATATTTATTACGCAGCATTGAAACGTATCCTTGCTATCCTTGATAAATATAATTGAATAAACGCCTTTCAATCTAACACGATAGTTCCCGGGGAAGGGGAATTACTCCCTATAATGGACTATACGAGGAAGGTTCGACCAAACTGGGTACTTGACACAGAAAGTGTAGCTCGGTTCTTCAAACTGTAACCCTATTCCAGATCAAAATATGTAATTTTCTGGTACTTTTTTCAAACTTCGGCTGTATAATTTTATACCCATTTTCAAACCTGGTTTCTAGAATCAATACCTGAGTGTTTTCAGACTTTCGGACCAAAATGGTTAAAATCTATACCTTATTTCAGATCAAAATGACCCCAAAACCATTGCCTTTGGCCCCACACATACCTATATAGCTTATATAGGTGAGTACCCCTCGGGTTCTTATAGCAGACTCGACCTAGTCTGGTTTATTTCCGTAGCAGGGATGCTTGTAGGTGTTACAGCAAAATTCAGCCCTTTCTGTAGTAGTAAACCTTTATTTAACTAGGGTAATCCAGTCAGAATACAAAAAGTATATCTGTTATCAATAGGAGCCCTGTAATAACGTTATGTAGTAGTAAGAGATTCCCGTGGATGCTCCACTACCAGTGTTTCAGTTCAGAACACCCACGCACACTGACCAATGCCAAGCGTATGATCCACATCACTATCAATCCGAGTAAAACGCGTTGTCGTTCAAACATTGTTCAAGTGCTTATACGATTGATCCCGAAAACTTTCGTTGCTAAACCACCGCTCATCTCTGTAGGCTCGATTACCAGGCGCTGTTCGGGAAATCAGCGGACGATCACCCCCAGCCGAACACGAGGGAGTGGCGGAAATCGAGCCAATAATCTCTAAGGACTGAACAAAAAAGTACTTATCATCAGTTGTGGTTTCTAACGGATATCCGTGTTTGTTTGTGAAGAACATCACTAAAAGCAAGAGACAAACATCCAGGAAATAACCTGCATCTGAAATAAAATCCACCGCGGTTCTGCCATATCATGATCAAAGAGGTGTCACTGAGGGGCTGTTCGCTGCTGCTTACGGACTTTTCAAGTCTGACACAAGTTCACACAACATATAGATCCCATTAGGTGCGACCCAAGGACGCTGTCGATCCAAATAAACAAGACGGAGAAGTCTACAAGATATACCCTGCGAATGTGGCAAGTTTATGTTGGAGAAACCGCGAGATCAATGCGTTACCGGGTAAAGGAGCGCAATAAAGACATACGGCTTGCTCGTACCCAGACCTCAGCAGTTTCGGAGCACGCTACTACTCTGGGACAAGGCCGATTAAGGTTATTGACCGCGACACATCGTGGTACACGCGTACAGGGGAAAAGAGTCGGGCAACGAGATTGAAATTCCGAAACTGGCCTACGATGAAACAGCACCACAACAGCCACTCGGTAACACAGCGGACCCCTGAGGGAGCAGCACCAATCAACTACGGTGCTCCTTTGATGCACACCATCGCCTAATGAAGACCATACATATGGACCCGGTTGTTCGAAAGCCGATTAACGCTAATCCACGATTAAAATTTAATCGAGGTTTTCGTCTCGCTCGTTAAAAATGTTTTTAAAATCTAATTTTAAGCCGATGGTAAAGAAAAGTGAAACTCAAAACCGAGGGACAGAAATCTTTTTGTAAAATCTTTACTGTTTAGTAATTAAACTCGAATAAAAATTCTCGTTAATCCAGGATTAGTTTAATCGGGCTTTGAACAACTGGGCCCGCAATATATTGGTCGAAACTTCGCGATCCAGACCTATGTGACAAAATGAGCTGTCATTTCAAACCACAATGACTAACACCCTTCATGACATGAATCTACTATACATAGTATTTGAAAAGGAAGCTTTCGACCAGTCTTTCCCGGCAAGCAGCATCGCACTTCAGTAGCCTTTACCTTCATAGGTTAGACACGTTAAATCCCGCGCGATCGCCTGTCAGTCACTATCCCTGTTTACTCGTTGTCTTAGTAACCTATAGACTAGAAGCTATATATAAATAAATGAAATGGAATAACAACTGGTAGGACATGAACTCAAGAGTGGCACTTAAGGTGCATGATATGTCTCAATGAGATTCACATTACCTTACCGGCGCTTTTTAATGTCCCTTATTCTGCCTTGAGGACATGTGGAAGTTCAATATATTTAAAACCCCAGGGCAGAATAAGAGACACGTAAGGTAATTGAATCTCACATTAGGCACATTAAGTGCCTACCGTGTATTATTGTCTTAGTCTTTATTCCATATGCATTTAGATATTTTGTTTTTATTATGTTTAATTTTATCTTCAGAACAGGCGGCTAGAAAGTCGGGTTGATCCTTTACAACATCACCGCGTTTTTTGTTTTTCTTTTTTATTGTCAACAAGGAAATTAACGATAGTAAAACAGCATGACTTTTCGACGACTTCATATCGTCATTGTCAAATGAGTAAAATGGAAATAACGGAAAGGCATATTTATAGGTATTGAAAGTGGGAAAAGTCATGCTGTTTTACTATCGTTAATTTTCTTGTTTATATGTTTCTCTAAATCGTTTTTTATTTTATTGCAGGTCAATGTTAGAATGTTTCGCATTATTTAGACTGCTGAATTAATGTTGCTTGCCAAACTTTAACGTAGATTGAACGAGAACTTTCTTTTCAAAACCACTAAGGCAAATAAACAGGTGGTCCGCTGGAGTTACATAATTGCTTTTTTGAATTTTTCGACGTGATAAAATGCTTGTTTGACAGATTTCCGATAATCTAGTTTTAAGATAAATACAATTATTTAAATCGACCATTTCTGTGATGCGTTTGGAAAAAGTCACTTCTTTTGAGCCATTTTGTGTTCGCACCACGCATTTTGGCGGCGGTTGTAATTGGCCCAAACGAATGCAAACAAGAGCGCCTGAACTACCTTCCATTTGGCGTATTTGCTCTGCTGTTATGTTTTTTGTTATGTTTTTTTTTTTTTGTGTGTGTCTTATAAAGGAAGCTTTTATTCATTCCCTCTAAAATTGGATAACGTAGGCAATATCATTTCAGACGCCGATAATGAAATGGATAAAAACTCCTTTCAATTCCAGTCACGTGATCTGTAAAAACGCTGGAAATGACTAAACATCAACAAAGTGGCCGAAGACATAAAAGGAAATGTTTTTCAATGCATTCTAGTGCTGTAATTTTGCACCTTAAGTGTTCACTATAACTTATCTATCCATCCTGGTAGTGCTGTCTTTTATTTGCTGTTTTGGTTCGGAAGTCATAACTATAAAAAAGGCGGTCTTCCAGAATATTGTAACTTCCTATTTTATCAGGATACTCTTGAAAGGTTCATCTTTCCATTTATGCGTTTCCAATTATCGAGAATGCCCACATAAATATAACAATAACGGGAAGGCAGGTGGCCCCACATTGATCCGATTAAATTCTCCGTAATAAAAATTCAACCACTTTCCAATTGGACGAGCTTCACTCAAACACACTTGGATGTTAACTAGTTGTCTTCGCCTGAGATTCTAATCAGCTATTTTGCATTAGGTTGACGCGCTCGGGGCACTAGTTCAAAAGAGCAATGAAATTTCTCCTGGCTCCATTACTTCTATATACGAGGAAGAACAACAGAGACATCTTGTCTTTTTAGACTGTCGAACATACAAGTTTAAAACTCGTGGGCGCTAACAGAGCCTGCATGGAAACGTTGTGCTTCCTAAAATTTCTACACAATGACGGAAGCTGAGGATTTCTACTCGTCGTATATCGCTAACTGTGTCTTCAACGCTTTCTCATGTTATACTGCCATCATGTTGAACATTATTACAATTCACGCCATAAGAAAAGCATCATCGTTGCCAAAGCCTTTGAAAACATTGCTCCTGAGTCTGGCTGTTTCTGATCTTGGTATTGGATTACTGGTGCAGCCTTTGTACATTGGAGTTCTTGTCATGATGTTAGAGCCCAACGCCGAAAACAATATAACTTTCAAGACTCTCAGTGCGTCCATTGCCACTTTTTTCTCGTATCCTTCGATTTTCGGTGTCACAGCTCTGAGTATAGACAGATTCCTGGCCATTCATCTTCATCTCAGATACAAGGAACTTGTGACTCACAAACGTGTTGTCGCTGTAGTGATCTTAATTTGGCTGTTCAGCGCATTTCTTTCGTCGCTTGATTTTTGGTTGCCATATGCCACTGAGCTGATATATGCAGTTTTAGATAGCGCCTGCCTCGTCACTTCAGCAATACTCTATTGCAAAATATATGCAGTCGTGCGACACCACATGAATGAAATACGAGCCCAAAACGTACGACAAGACGCACAGAATGGCGAAATGGTCGGAACTCTTAGTACTCTTCCAAGACTGAGAAAATCAGCCGTCGGTACATTCTACATTTACCTTTTGTTCATTATTTGCTATTTGCCAAACACTTGTATTTACATTGCTGCTACAATCTCTGGATCTACTGTTGTTATAAAAGGTGTTTCCCGTTATACCTTCACCCTTGTACTTGTTAACTCGTCTTTAAATCCTTTGATTTACTGCTGGAAAATGAAAGATGTTCGACACGTTGTCATGGATATGCTGCGAAATAGATTTCGAAGAAAATGACGGATGAGCTTTCTACCAGTGCAGTGCCTCGTTTCGATACTGAGACCTACTAACTGATTACTTTAAATATCTTATATCGTTGTTGCCGGTTGTTTTAACAGGATACGTACTAAAGGACAATTGTTCTCCTGCTTAATTGTCAAGCTTTCACACGACCCCACAAGCTCTGAGCTTTAACCTTATTGTGCCTAAATAAAGGATATGTACATGACGTATGTATGTAAGCTTCCTTCTGTTGTTTACGGGGACTTTAACAAGGTTTTACTGAGACAAATGTATCAACAAAAATATGTTAAAAAATGATCCGCCAAACCCCGCTCTCAACTGTGTTCATAAGGTCATTTGGCCACTGTAAAGAGATCCGAGAGCTGACTTTTCAAGCGTTAGCCCTTCGTCGTATGGGTCAATTTACATAAAACAATTTTTGTCGGCCGATCCCAAAACACACACCTTTATAGTTAAACTTGCTTTATAAGTAAAGTTTATAGTTAAATCCAGCAAGAATAGACAAGTGGTATAGAAAGTAGACTGTAACACTCAACCCATCAACAAGTCTTCAATTCTGCCCCATCTAACCTACTGCCATCTAGTCTGGTACTTTTGCAATGCGTCGGATCGGAGAAAGCTCGAGCGGATTCAGGAGCGAGCGCTAAGAGCGGTGTGCAAAACCAGATCAGCGTCCTATCAAGAACTGCTAGACCGCGCCAAATTACCAATGTTGTACAATAGGCATCTACAAGACATTGCCACGTTGATGTTTAAAGTCAAGCACAGTCTCGTACCTGTGAATATTTCTGACTTAGTTTAATTTAAAGAACACTCAGTATAACTAACGGAATAGTGACTTCGAACTACTAAAGATTCGAAACTGTAAGATTTGGTAAGAATACAATAAAATATATGGGACCTCTCATTTGGTCGAAGTTGCCAAGACACTTAAGAATGATAGAAACCCTGACTTCGTTTAAGAGGAACATTAGGAAAGTTGATATTTCCACTCTTGTAAATATTTAGACTTTTTTTTAAGCTTTTTAACAAATTTTGTAAATGATTATATAGCCTACAAGCAATTTTCTTTATTTTTTTTAAATATTTTTTTATTTTTTTTTAGTGATTTGTATCTTGTATTTAACATATTATTTTACAGTGTCCCCCGTTAGCTTATAGCCAAAAACATAGACACTTAAATAAAGTTTTCATTCATTCATTCATTCATTCATTCATTCATTCATTCATTCATTCATTCATTCATTCATTCATTCAATCATTTATTCATTCATTCATTCATTCATTCATTCATTCAATCATTCATTCATTCATTCATTCATTCATTCATTCATTCATTCATTCATTCATTCATTCATTCATTCATTCATTCATTCATTCATTCAATCATTCATTCATTCAATCATTCATTCATCAAGACAACGGACCGACTCCTCTACAGTTCTGTCAGTCATTCTTTCAATCATAACGGCACACCTTTATATATTAGAGTAGCAACATCAGTAACTCGTTACAACTTCCTCAGCGCTTATCAGTTGCAGTAACATTACACTTAGTTGAAGATAGTCAACAAGTGCACTATTTTGCTGATCGTTGAATGCAACCGAGTAGAGACTGTTCGCCAGGCTGCAGCAAAGTAAGACGTCCAGTAACTAGCAATAGGCATGTGGGTAAGTCAAAATGCTTCCGATAGTTCCCAGATCTATTGAATAAGTAAACACAACTTGCAATTAATTCCGTGTAGCAAAGCTGCAAAGGCACTAAAAGAAGAGCCATGTAGCAGTTCCAATAAGGTCTCACGTGATTGGCTTGCAACCCTTTCAGAAAACAATAAAACAAACAACAGACCAATACCTCCAACCCTAAAAACAATAGCAACTGCTACACATATAAGACATTTACAAGCTCACGAGAGCTGCTACATTATTGCTAAGAAAAAAGCAAGAATGATACTGTTATTGGCGTTTAATGCATCAAAAAGTCCTCTTTTGCTCCATTTATATCAAAAATCATGCTACCACAATGGGCCAAGCTTTAGCTAGGACAGTAGAACACTCTAGGCAAATGCTTGTGAAGTGTGGATCGCCTAAATTCATAGGGGTACGCATGTGACACAAATAAGTCAAAATAAACTATTTATACTGCAAAGTACTTTACGCATGCGCACAGCCATATAAACCGGGCAGTGGCAGCTTGTTTCGGCCTTATTTGGCCTCATCAGCCTAATTTAGGTCAACACAGGTAGGGAAGGTTTCCTTTGGAGAACACGTCTGCTTGTTTGAACGCGTCCATGTCCGAGAACTGATGTGGTCACGCGAACCAGAAACTCAGAAACTGATTGGTGTCAAGGTTTCATCACTTAAGTTAATTAGCTAGCGTCATTTAAATTGGTTGGACTCTGGTTGTGGATTGGTACAGTTATCATTTTTTAAAATTTATTTCATAGTGTCCCTATTTAGTGGTTTGTCTACTGCTATTTCACTCTGGCACTTAAATTTTAACTGAATAAAGGTATTCATTCATTCATTATCCATTCATTCAGGGACGAAAGGGGAAGTGGGACCACTTGGATGAAAAAGAACTGGGAAGGAGTGGGCGCTATCCTAGTCCCCAGTTCACTCTCTGTGATGAGAAACGCCTTGTAATATTCTTCCCACACGGTACAGCAGTAAGTGAAAAGAAACGATAATAAAACAGGTAAGAATTTTCACACTGCAGACGAAAAACGTGGAACGAAATAGCGTGGCATTCTTTCCAGTTAATATGAAAATCAATAACTTTTCATTGCTAAGGTTTGAGGGACTGAAATGTTTCAAATAATACGTAAATTTCATCGTATGGTGCCACTATTCGCTATGGGCTACGGTGAAGCCGTGTGCTTAGCGTTTATGCAGAGCGCCGGAGGCTGAACACATAATACACTGATTAGCGTGAACATCAGCCTTCTGATTTTGCCAATTTTCGTTATCAGCGTTGTTCTTGGTAGACAGAAAATTAACATTTATAAGTGTTTAATCATAATTAAGTCAGATCCATATGGCGTGGTTAGTGTAGCAACTATAGCTGTGGTTGCACATCCAAAATGAAATTTAGTTTCCCATTGTTCACTTGCATTGCCATTGTTTAGTTTCAAGGTAAAATTTAGATGTTATGCAGGGCTGTCATCAAAGGGTTGTAACCTGCAACACCTGTTACGACTGAACATTCTTGAAAGAACCTTGATATATGAGATGTTACAGGTGATGACCATGTACGTTGATATTTGTAGGTTCATTTTACGCTCAAATTAGCAGCAAGATTGATACAACTGTGAAGCTCAATGCAACTGTGGCTAAAAACTGGATGACAGCCCAGTATTGGATAGCAAAATCATTTCAAATTCCATTGCATGTGACTCTACATATTTCTATCCGGGTGGTACACCTTTTTGTAGCCCCTTGCATGTTAATGCTTACGTCATTGCAGGTAGTTATCTGGGTTATTAAAACTTTACAATGAAAACACATCCAGGCCCATACTCCTAATGAATAGGATAAATAGAGGATATTACATGGCCGCGTAGAGATACGAAATTTCTCTTCAGGTGTTGAATAATATTTCACGAGTGAGCGCAGCAAATGAGTGAAATATTTTTAAACACAAGAAGAGAAATTTCATATCTCCAAGGGGCCATGTAACGTTCTGTTTATTATATAAACACCAATTAAATACCAAATCATTGCAAAAGGCACGATTTATTATGTAACCATAGCAACGGTGATCTTTTCACGTGTGAAGATAACATTATTTTCATGTGTGAAGATATCATGTTTTTGTGCAAAAGCTCACCTGGTATTTCATTGGTGTTTATATAATAATCTCAATTATTTTCCCAATGGGTGACTGACACTGGGTGGGGTAGGGGTGTTTATTGAAAGGGACAATGTACATATTCTTAGTACATTTATTTATGATTATTTTTTCTCTCTTTTTTCTATTTGAATACAGACAGGTGACGAGAGAGAGAACAAAATGGCAGCCTCTCTGCCTTTGCTTCCATCAGAATTAATTGGGAAAATTGTTGTGTTTTTACCTCTAAACGATGTCCTTAACTGCAAGTTAGTCTGTAAACAATGGAATGTGAGTGGAAATTTTGAATTTTTTAGCTCTGGTTATCTTTTCATTTTAAGTTCTCTTTACATATTTGTTTAGAAGCACAAAATGTTAACCCAAATCTTACAGTTACTCAACCCTTCCCCAGGAGTGGATCCATGAAAAAATGTGACCGCTTGTGCCAAAGGCACAAGGTTCTAGGGGGGTCCAGGGGCATGCTTCCACTTCAAATTGAAGTGTCATCCCTGGGTTTTCAAGTTATTTTGACAGACATCTTCCATACTGGGAATTTTCTTTTATTCTAAAACTATTTATTTATTGTTAAAAATCTGACCATTTTCTGTAAGACAATGGAAACCAGTCTGGATCTATGCCTGCTCCCCCAACCATTTTCAATTTACTGTATTCTGTGTAAATGAAGTTTAATCACTATTACCATCCAGCATTTGATGAAACCCTGCAAATTTACACTTTAGACTTTGTTGCCAATTGTTTTCAAGTAAGTCAAACCAACAGCTTACGCCTGTGGTCAGTAATATTATTATTGCAATGCAGAATACATGAAATGCTATAGGACTTTTAAACAATCACATTCTTAAATCCTATGTGGCAATGTTGAATGTGTAAGGAAGTTTTTAACCCTTACATTTTAGGTTTAAATAAGACATTCCACTATAAAAGGGCAAGCCCCTCCGTCATTTCACACCTTTGTGGGTGTGAGATGCAAATTTAGACGCTGTTCAGTTGTGGCAACTGAAGTTGTAGACTCAATATGCCTCAAACTTTTATAATGTCACCACAGCAGTATAAGATATCAAATTCTTATTTTTTTAACGAGGGTTATTCTAAAAACTAAGCCAATTTTATCGGTAAAAGCCGAAGAAAAAGACACAATCATGTTGTTTGTCAGTTGTTTACGCTCTGATGCTTGATTGACAACTGAAGGTGAGAATGGCCTGGCCAGGCCCCTTTTATACTGGAACTTCCTGTTTATTAGGATTTAACCCTAACTGCTTTATTAAAGAAACTGTGGTGCTGCATTGGTGGGGGGGGGGGGGGGGTGGGAACAGTTATTTTCTTTATCAAACAAGTTGATATTAAGGTAATTTGGCCACTGTAAAGACTTTAATATTCAAGAGCTAGCCAACCAAAATGTTGAATGTGGGCTGTTGACTCTACAGCTACGTAGTACAGGAATTATAGATAACAGCCGCAAGCACTCAGTGGAAGGTTTTTTAAAGCCATTATTTCATGTTACACTGTATGATCTGACAGTCTCTTTGTATAATAAATTATTATATCTGTTATATAAATATTAATAATTACCTACATGTGCATATATCTCTGGTCAAATAATAATATAAGAGAGATTTACAATTAATTTAAAATTTGTTTATGGCAAATGGCAGAAATGACCATGTGGCCATGCATGTTTATCCTTCATTTGCCGCTCACTGTTTTCAGTTTCTCGGTAAAATTGAGTACATGTAGTTTTACATATAGCATCAAAGGCCAGAATTATTTTGCACTATTCTCATCTATGTACTCATTTTTTCAAGAAAATGTAAATGCTAATCTCGCATTTGCCATTTGCCATAAATGCCATTCTAAATCTCTATTAATTACTGATTATATCCCTCTGTAGGAGCTTCTTTCATCAGAGCAGTTTTGTAAGAGTTACACTCTAAAGCATTATGATTTCAATGATGAGGAGGTGCCAACTGGCCATTTGCACTCATGGCAAGATCCTGAGGAGTATTTTTGTTACTGGGATGCAAATGATGATGGGTCAAATATCTATATTTTCTCTGATCCTCCAAAGCGCTGGAAATGTGGCATAGTTCACTTGGCAAAGTTCACACTCCAGTCATACAAGGAGCTGAAGTATAAAGATTTTTTGCAAGCTGTCGTTATTTTAATGAGGATACAGAGAGCCGCAGGGGAGCTGGAGTTAGATGTTGGTAAGAAAAACCTCAGTTCTTTAGTAATGTATATTACTCATAGACTGACACATTTCTTATTAACAATCAGTAATTGGTCGATATTCCTTTCAATACCCCTTTTTTATCTTCAAGTTTGATACAGGCCTTTCCTAACTGGACAGTGAAAAGTCTTTTCAATGGTGTCTGCTGAGAAGGTTTGACTGCCCACTTACAGTATAAATGAAATTGTGAATGTCTGTTTAAAACAGAAAAACACTAAAGAATTGAAGGCAAATTAAGCTGGATAGCGAAATGTTGGGAATTCTTAAAACTGTGGTACTTTTATTCTGACTGTCTAACTTAAATCATCATGTGTGTTACTTCAAGGGGCAGTGTCACCTACTTTTAGTGTCAAAATGTTTAGCCTAAAAACTTATTTGTTTCTGATCAATGGAATTGTTAAAATTGTGTTTGAGTTTTGTTAACAACAACTCTACTAGTGCACAGAAACTAGTATTAATTATCTTTGGCTGTGGAATTGGCAAGGATGGAAGTGGGTTGTAAGTTCTTCCTTTATATTTAAGAGAAGTCACTAAATATTGATTATAGTTCGTTCTTCATACGGTATTAACCTTAATATTTTCTTCCTGGTGTTGCAAGAGCAATTTCATGTTACAGAACAGTTCTTTGGTAAAGATTTGAACACTTTTTTTTTTTGGCAACTCAAACATTTAAATATCAGGCATTTGAAATGAAATAGACTGGACCACCTAACAAAATCATAAACAGTTAATATACCTGCATGTATATTTGTCGTGCTGCCAGTTGGGAGACTTTGGTTAGACTTCATTGATTTCATTTCATATCTGGTGATCATTTCTCATGCTGTCATACATGTACTTGAAAGTAGCACTTGACAGTGCTAGGAGAAATTTGGGGGGTGTTTACATGATAGCAGCACAACTTTCTTTCTAGTACAAGTTCACTCCAGTTCCCTCTTGTGGTTCCATATTATTCATTTATATGATACCAGCACAAAATGCCATGCCGGAGCAAGTCAAGCCAGTGTGAGTTCACTGTGCGAGAGCGAGATTTTCATTCTGGTACAAAAACTCATTCCCATGTTGTGTAAAGGCAGTAAAACGTTTTTTTGCAGCATAGACTCACTCTGCTGGGAGTCTGGAATGGGTAGCGCATGCATAGTTTTCGACATCCAATTTTCAGGGGCTGTTTTGTTTTACAACTATTTCGTGAGGTTTTTGCATTGGATATTGGATGCTAGATACAGTGTAGTCAGAAGGTGCACTGCACTAAGGTGGCTTTAATCATCCCATATCCAACAAGCACAAGTGAAATAATATATTACATATTTTGTTTAATTAAAAACAACAAATAAATGTTGCTAGATCATTGCCGATTTTTATTCCCAAAGAAAAGACCAGAAGTTGATTCAAATATTTACCACTGTTTCTCAGGCAATAGTATTAAGTAACTGATATCTCATGACCGATAAGGCAATCAACACTCTGGAATATCTAGGTAGAATTTGTTGTTGGTTCTCATCCTTGCTCCAAGAGGTTTTCTCCAGTTTTCCCTTCTCCTCAAACACCAACATTTCCAAATTCCCTTTTAATTTTAATCTGGATATTTTACTCAGTTAGGGCTTTGTGCTAATTACACCAACACTTAAATAAGTGATTATTTTACATATTTATTATTATGCTATGGTCCAGTTTTTAATTTTAGGCAATAATATTTGGGACAGCCACACACATTACTCTTGGATGTAATGATCATCAAGTGTTCACTATTATAATTTTCCAATTCGGTTATTCCTGTTTTACTTTTGAGGTGCCTATGGAAATGAGAGTGATGGAGTTGTTGAAGTCTGCCTCTTTCCTTGGAATGAAGAAAATCTTCCCACTGCAAATGATATTATCAACCTTTTTCACTTTAATCCCGAGATGGGTAAAAATCCTTACGTAATGACCGAGGTTTCTGAAAGTGAAGATGATGATGATGACGATCCAAGAGTTGACTGGAATACCATACGATCCTTTGCTGATGATAAACAGAAGGCAATTCCCTTCTTTGACTGGCTGAAAAATATATTTACTCCTTTCACTCATATTGTTATTGGCTGTGATGAAATGAATCCTGTTCCATGTTTCATATTGGCACAACTTGCCCCAGGGTGGGTTGGTGGTGTGCTCACATCCTTGGCCCTAACTTAGTTTAGTGCCATGCAGGAGAGCACAGCTGCTCTCATTGTCGTTTCATTCAATTAACACCTCTGTAGTTTTCATTGAAAATCACCATTCAGTTCTTAGGCCTGTAGTGCAGTGGCCAGTATAGAGGCAACTGAGGCATTCATCTCATTAAAAAATTCTAAACTCAAAAATAATATTAAAATTTCTTTACTACTCTTCCATGGAAGAGAGACTCAAAAATCTTGGTTTGGTGACAGATTTCAAGCCTGCAAATAAAGACTGACAACCCAAAGTAGTTGTTCATATCAGATCTGCTGTGGTGGAAATCTATTCCATCTCATTAAATTGATAGTACAAGCACTTGTAATGAGGTTTAGAGATAAACAGCTTCCAAATCGTGCGGCTACTCATTTGAAAGATAAGGTTAGAACTTAACTACTTAATATGCTCAAGGAAAGGCACAATGATTTCTTTTGTTTTTGTTTTTTGCATTTGTATACATAACAGTATCTTGCCTTGATTGGTGTATCTCCCAGTTTTATACTACTCAGAAAAATTTTGATCAGGATATGAGTCTCGTACTTCTTGTTAATGACCTGGAAAGGAAGCGTATATGGTTATTGAACTCGCAGTCAAAATTATATTGAAGATGTTTTCCGCCTGCAAATCTTGTTAACCTGCCACACACACTGTATAATGTGAATAGTGACCAAACGACACTGTTTGTTTTCACTACTTTGTTTGATCTCATATGCGATTCAATACAGTGCCCTTTGGGTCACACTTGCCCACAGTTGCATCTATCATGGCACCTGTAAGGGGACAGATTAGGTTTTTAACTGTTTTCTAACACTTGGAAAGGTTGAGCACAGTCAATGCAAACATCCGTTCCTGCTTTGTTTTAGTAGCTGTTAGCTGGGGGGTAAAACCACGCCCTTACAATGATAGGCTGTGCTACTTTACTATCTCGTTAGTGGCAGATTATGGGTGACAAGAAGGTACACGCAAAACAACGATGTAATCAATTAAAACGTTGCATTATAGTGGATTATTGATCATTATCCAGACTAAAACAGTTTAAATTAATAATAATAAATATGTCGATTTTTGTGCATGAAAGCTGATTCAGACAGCTCAACTATCACATGACAGATCTCTCCAATATTAAATAGAAACTATTGTTTGTTTATTTTTCAAAATTAGTTTTGTATTGTTTAGTTTAGTTTACAGTGTATTTATAATGCCAAACTCTATGGGTGTACTTTATCTCTTTCCAATAACGCAATGCAGTGACCCCATTTCTTGGTTAAAATAATGATTAAAACTGAACGTTCAGATACCCTGTATCATCTTCTGTCAAGTTGCGGTCGTAAGACCGAGATGGATCGTGAACAGTGTTGTGGTCCAAACTAGTGTCAACACAGGGACCTCAGAGCACAGCGCCACAACATGTTTCCTCAAAGGCAAAATATAAGGATTTGTATGGGATGTTATCCTGATGTACGATGAAATCGTGAAAATGTGTGAAAAAAATGTGTATAACAACCTTTATGAGAAGAACGTCGAGGCTGAGATTAACTAAAAATTAAGGACATTACCCAGGCTGAGTCAGTTAAGAACATTAAAACTTTGCTGCACTCGCTACACATTGTGGTTTTCTGCATTTTCGCCGCAAAATCTGGTAACTTAATGTCACGTTGCGCAACTTTTCGTATAGCCAGATTTACCAAGAGTTGGCTGCCGCGACATCTTGTACCCAGCACTAGAGTACATGTAAGCCGCGCAACAGAGCATGCTACAAGCAACTAGACTCCGCATTACGACGCATATTGCTCTTTGATAGTTGTCTTGGTCACGTCCGCATAGATTTATTGAAATACCATTTGTATTTACACTTTCAACAACTTTATTGACTTTATAAAGTCAATAAAGTTCTTCAGCAGGAAGATTTCAGCTATGACACAAGAGAAGTAGTCAAATTCAAAGCTTTAAAATAATTGGCTTTAGTTGATTATAATAAAAAAAAAAACTGGCATAGAATTTGTTCGCAAAATGACCCCCCGTTCTAGCAATTGTGTAGCTTTTCAACAGCTGAATAGCTTTCAAAAGGCTCCGTTCTAGGAAATGTACCTAAAATGGATACACCGTTCTAGATCAGGAGACCCAAAATCACTACCCCTACTGGGGGTGTGGGTGCTCGCTTGTGTTTTAATTATAACAAAGCGTGAATGGTACTGTCTGTACTGTTGCACAATTATTATGAATTTTTTTTTCTGTCGTTAATTTTCATCATTTTCACTATGCGCGCTCACGAAATTCACAAAACATGAGCCTTTTCCTGTCAAGTGTTCATATTCTGGGCTTCGCAGCGAAGAATTCCTCTTCTCTTTCTTCTTCTCCATGGTAATTATTCGCAATACGTCTAACGGGCACAAGATAGCAAAATAACGGACTCCAGCTTCCAGCAAGCGGTCGCAGAAACCTTCACAGAGACATAGTCGTGTCTAGTCTTATAAAACAGCTTAGTCAGATATATGGTGAGGCCCCAAGCCAAATTTCTGATGTTGTTTCAGTTTAAAAGTTTAAAAGTTGACTTCCTTACTGTGTATGGGGGAATGAAACTCTCCGTCGAATGAAAGATCATATATCATTTCATCAATGTGCAGAGCGATTATTAAAGGGATGCCGTCACAACGAATTTGCTGTATGTTGGTCAAAACGGCTCGAATATTTGATTAAAAACCTCTTCTCTAACATGAAAATTGCGGTAAGACCAATGGGGGAGGGGGGGGGGAGTGTGGAATGATTTCTGTGAGGAAGAATAAACTATAATCATGTTTTAGAAATTTTTTCAAAATACGCAGAGGAAACTTGAAAAAATTGGCCAATTTCTCAATTAAGTTGCAATCAATTTGAAAATTCTGATGTGGACAAGAATGGTTTGCTACTCAGTTATGGACAAAAGGAAACTGTGAATTAAAAAATTCTAATTTGAATTGCAGATAAACTCATTAAAAATTCATTTTAGTTCACACTCCAACCACGAGGAATACAAGGTCCTCGATGGAGTTGTAATGATGGCTTCAAAGTTCATTTATTTAGCTACAAACGTGCAAGCGGCGGTAACAGTATTGAGTTTGAGAGGGAGAGTGTCGGCAACGAGGAAAGCTATGAACTGGCTCGGCTTCCAGGTCAGAACATTGGCTTTGGAGCGAAAGTCTGGAAGCACGTGGTGAAGGGACGGCAAGCTTCTACTGCACAAACGGCTTCTACAGTTCTCAGGTAGTATAGATTTCATCTAATGTAGTTAAACAGTTGAATTTTGATAGCTTGAGTCGTTAGTAGTAACAAAGAGTTTTTACAGAAAACGAAAAATTCGGTTTATCGAGAATCGATCAAATGAGTGAGAAATTCGAATTATGGGGGGTGGGGTGGGGTGGGGTGCAACAACAACAAGTGAAGTTTATCTACCTTAGTTTACACGAAGTAGTTAGAAGAATTAAATGACCATATCGAGTAAAATTCCACCCAGAACAACTATATTTATTGGTGGTGTTTGATGGTCTTATCTTGTTTGAAGTTAACATTTATTAATATTGTCAGTTGATGGTTGCACAATCTTCTGTTAACAACTATGCCTTTTAATCAACTGTACGTTAAATTGATGTTCTGTACTGTTCGATATACAGTATACACAGACCAACGTGACGGACAGCCATTAATTCTGGCATCTGACCATAACCATTTACTTTTGTGGGGTGTTTTGTACAAGTTTGGCAAAATATCTTGTATTCATCATACAGCTTTCCTTGAATACTCGGGGTTTTTTTATCTGGCAGGTCAGATTCATTCTGTTCAGTTCTCCGTCTCTATTAAGCCGCCTCTTCACATGCTGAAAAAACACAAAAGAAACACTCCAAGCCACAGGCACACCAATGGCCAAAACGCTAGGCAGTTTGTCAATAGGAAAACTTGGTCATCAATAAGATAAACTATTATTGTGCTATTAGGTAAAATGGCATTACATCTATGATTCACAATCCATTAGTGCCATGTTTCAGTTGTATGGTAAAAGTTTGTGAAGGCTAATTTAAGTTTTGTTCGGAACTCATTATTTCAGATAAGTTCCTACACTCTCATAAGCCCCCCCCCCCCCCCCCCCCCCAACACACCCCTCCCTCCTCTTCTCAAGGCCTGAAATTTTAAGTTATCCCCGGTCAGTTGCTCTTAAATCAAAAATCTTGTTTGACATTGACTTTTGAGTTTTTAATTAATTTTTATGCTTCCTTTGTAGTGCCTCCCTTTATGTGTCCTGTCAGCTTTGTTTGAAGAGATATTCACGATCTTTCCCTGGACAATCCTTGCCGCACAAGTTTATGAGGTACGTCAAAAGGGCAGGCCTGTTTTTATAAGGATCCAAGGATTTCAGCGTGTTTTGTAAGGGAGAAATTCAGACAAATAATAAAATGGGCAGGGAAGATAGGGAGACAAAAACTTAGTATTAAAGAGAATTGAAACTAGAAATAAAGCATTTGCGAGTGGTGAGAACTAGGAGAAATATAGGGAAGATATGGTACAGAAGGTGAAAAGGGCGGGGTTGGAAGGTAGGAAGTTGAAACCCCGACGGCCTATCCTTCTATCTTACAACCCCCTACTCCGCTAACACTACAACAAAGGCCAAGTTATTTGTGCCAATATTTCAACTACTACATCTAGTCTCAGCCAAGAAGACTAGCTGTACTAGCTGAAATATTGGCCGATATAAATTGCCTTTTTCCGTTGTGTCAGCCCTGCAATCAGTTTGGTTTATTTACATGAGATCCGGCAACGAAACATATTCAGAACAGTTTATTTGTGCCTCCTGTGGTCCCCTTCATTCAAAAATTTCCCCGGCTTCGGTACAAGTTTGCACTTTGGTCCTCAATGCGGTCAGCATGATGGGATTTGGATAACTCAAGAGTTGGTCCGCATCCCCCCCCCCTCCCCTTCCCGATGCTTTAAGGTAGAAGTGACCACTTGTAAAGAACCGTTAACCAACATGTGTGTATGATTCATCTCTCTCCCTAGGTTAATTTCAGACTTCATGATGGGACAAAATAAAATGAACCAAAGAAAACATCATCCTCCTGCAGTATGAAATTGTTTAAAAGGTGAGTAGTTATTTCATCATTAACTTAATTTCTGTTTCGATCAGCTTTTATAATGAACACACCCGGAAGTGTTACCAGCATATCTTAATAACATAATGCTTATCCGTCTCCAGGTAACTGCGAAGGCCAGCAAAGGGAAGTGTCAAAGAGGCCTCATCAATCTCAACCTACAGTTGTCCGAAGTGGTGAGTTGTTTCACCTTACATGACTGGTACACACCCTTACCCCCATCGTTTATGGAACGTGCTCCTTGGAGCCTTTCTAGTCTGAAATGAAGTCAATATGTCACTTCTTTATTTGAGTTAAACTTTGCTTAAATCGTGCAAACACTTTCCCTGCGTGCTATGTTGTGAAAACACTTTTTTTTAACAATAGATTTCTCCCATTACTATATTGACCTGTTTTGTTGTATTACTCTTTACAGAGCAATATTATCACGACACCCAATTGGAATTTAGGCACATGCAAGCAAGAAAGATTGTTACTTTAAACAAGGAGCAGAGCTGAGGTACAATTATTGAACTTGTTAAATATGATTATACGTAAGAAGGGCAAGTGAGACAAATTCTGTGTGATTTACCCCAGGTTAGGCCCATGGGAGGGGGGCGAGGGGACTCCAATATAAAAGTGACGGGGATGATCGTCGTTCCTTTTAGGGGTTAACGTTCGTGTTTTGGTACCCCTTAGGGTGCTAAAATGTAAAATGGCTTCCGTCAGAGGAATGGTGGTAACTTTTAGGGTATTGAGCCACAAAATATGAGAGGAGGTAAATGTGAATCAACTGATTTGGTACCGTCTTGGGGGTTTTACCACGCTCACAAAATTCTAGTACCTTTTAGGGGTCCTTTTCAAAATTTCCAACGATCACCCCCGCCACTTTTATATGGGAGTCCTCCCTAGGGGTGAGGCCCCACTCTTTGGGAGAAAAATGATTAAAAGTTAGGAATGTGGCACCCCACCCAACAAGGTGACATAGCTAATTTATTAACAAATTTACCAAACTCGGATATCGCTCATCCTTACAGAAATGAAATCGAAGAGGCAAACCGTTTATGATATTTTCTCCAATCTTTTGTCTTTGACAACCATGAAATTACAGCCTCCACCGTGCCATATATCCTGGTGTAATTGCATTAACCATATCAATGCTTTTTTCTTTTCAGGATACAACGGACATTCAGACACTGGAATCAAGCAAGCAAGCAAGGAGGCAAGCGAGAGAGATCAATTTAACAAGAAGTAGAGGTAGATACTATAACATTATTCGTGAAAAAGCGCAGCTTAAAGGTTACCATATTCACCCGCATATAGGCCGCTTATTTCGAAGATAAACCGGTTTTTAGGCTAGCATTAGGTGTAACACGATAGTGCAAGCATCAACTATGATGTACATTAAGCTTTTTTAAGGGGGGGGGGGGGGGGTGGGGGAAGAAGTAACTGGATTGCAAAGTTTAGAGTACGGGTTATACGCGCATATGTCCTCTATGCGGGCAAATCTGGTACCTTTCGGCCAGGGTCCTAGGCGTTATTTTCTTTCGCGAACTGAGCGAAATTAAGGTCCTGCATGGACAGCTTACGTGTAGTCTGGAGCAAATCTGTGAAATGATTAATTTGCGCCAAAATTGGAAGTGAACGCCCACGTACTTACCTTTATAGCTTTTCTTCAATTTTTCTGAAACAAATGAATTAAGATAAATTTAAAGATACAATGCAACACATGAATAACAAGTTTACCGATGTAAACAAAACAAAATTCAGTACTTTTTGAATAATTATATCAGATAGAAAATGAAAGCAGCGAAGCCGAATCTGAATTTCCTATACATTGTGTTATCAAAACACTGTCAACAGAGTATAAAGGTACAGAACATTCGTATGTCTAAAATCGTTGTTCGACTGTCGTTGGTGACATTGACTGTCCTTTCGAGATGAGCAGACGGAGGACGAACAACTGTTGAAGGAAGAAAACAAACACAAACTGGACGCACTTGTTAGCGACAAACTAAGGTATACTTAAGAACCATGACATGACTTGCTTGACGCTACTAAGCAGTTCATGGCAAACAAAACAGTGAACTTCTCTACTAAACTGAAGCAGATTGGCACTGGTGACGAATGATTCAGCCTTACTACCAATTGAGAACCCTTTACTGCAACCACAGTAAACGCACAGATGTTACATAGCCTCGTTCTGTTGGACCGCCGCTTAGTGTTTTCAAACGACTTACGCTAGAACGTTTTGCGATGACCCTAGAACCAAACTACAACTACTGAAATTATTGAATATTCCAATTCCAACTAGTAAGAATGCAGATACCCATTAAAAAAAACTTTCCTAGTTTTAAACTACGGCTGTCAAGAAAACATGGATATCGTGGACTTTCTAGACTTGTGCTTCTAACTTGGGGACAAAATGCCTAGATATGTTTTGCTGAGAAGATCGAATTGAAGGAAATTGTATGTTTCTGTTTCTAGGCGTGTTGGTAAGACATGAGAGCAAATAAGGATCAACTTATTACCGACAAATAATGAACATTAGGCCGGTACACACCGACAACAAACATGACAAGTTGTATTTCTTCTAGTCACGGATTAACAAAGAACCACTGAATATAATTAACAAGACAGGTGCAACTAGCCTACCACTCGCCTAACAGACCACCTGGCGAAATTAAGAAATAAAGCAATGTTTTAGTAAGGACAATCACAACTGAGAGTCTGCGTTTAGATTGAACTCGTGATAACTTCACATCGCCAGCTTAGGGACGAAAGTAGTGACGTACATGAAACAGCTTACAAGAAAACTGAACATGTTCTCTGACTGCCTTCCTACCTATGATTTGTGAGTCGGGAAAAAGGTTGAACAAACAACTGGCTGAACACAAGCGGGTGACCAAAGATAACGTTGACACAGATCACATTGATGAGCTCTATTTAGAAATCAACCACAGAATTACCAGGCTCGACCCGATGGAGCGGCAGAAATCAAGCATACAGAATTGACTGAGTGCTGACTGCGTTACCTAAAGTGAGGACTTGATAACTAAGAACAAACTTTAATGAATCCAATACCAACAGCTTGGCATCTCCACATTACTAACGCTGCTTATCGACCACGTCAATAGAAAAGCCAACAAAAAGACTGACCCAACTTACTGATAAATTTAACTGACATCAGACTGACATAAATTAGACCAACAAAAAACGGAAAGACACTCACAACTGACCAATCACTATCTTGACTTTTAGAACGTTTTTCAATTGAGGGTAGAAAGCAATTAAGCATTTACTATGGTTTTTCTTACTGTTTTCTGTGTTTGTTAGCAAAAACTTGCGCCACTTTCTCAACCAATGAGAAACAAAAGTCAAACCAATCGTAACTTCCTCACACGCGTTTTCTTGGTGCCGGTTACATGTATTTCCTTCGAGTTCTTATTGGTTCATTACACAGTTTGCACCTGTTTTCACAGGCTGGAGTAATTATTTTGGTTTTGGTTTTGGTTTTACGACACTTGATGGGAAACCCCTCTAATAGCCAATGACATGACGGCTTAATTGACAAATCAGTAACCAGGGGCCTAAATTCCATCAACTGACTTTACACAATATACTTGACTCTGATGATGACTTCCGCTCAGTCTGTCCAAACGTCATTTAATGTCACCAACAACAGTTCTTTTTTAAAGTCAGACTATAACTATCAAACCAAAACAAACCAAAAATTTTGTTGTTGATAACTGAAGTCAATACTTCTGCTTTTCACTATCGAACTTCAAAAGTAACTCGAAACAAGTACCGGTAGTTTTTCTGTTTTTAGTATAAATCAATTGCTTGAAGATTTCAGCAGCTACTTCTTGCTTTTAGGAAGAATGTTGAGTTTGAAACGATTTTTTTGTAGAAATGTCAAGTCATTATTCATTCACTGATTTAGTTCGTGTTGATGCTAAAGTAGATTTGTCTGCATGTGGTACAACAAAATGTTGGCTGCTCAACAGTTTTCCAGTTTGTTTTTAATTCAAATTTCGACTGTTTGAGTAAGGATTTAAACCTTCAGACACTAATGATTTTACTGTCAAACGCTAGGCCATTTATTTGTTTTCAGAATAAATTTTGATTGTTTTTTATGCAATTTTCAGTAAACTTTTTTTAGGCTGAAACGCTATATCTCATGGAAAGTGTTAGGTCGATTTTTTTGTTTGTTCTGAGTTTACACCTGAACACCCCTTTGTCAAACGTTGTCAATAATCATTTATCTTTTGTTTGTCAGTTTTTAAACGCCAATAGATTTTATAAGGCTGAGATTTCGATTTGTCAAGGAAAACGTTAAGCTTTGAGGTTTGCTCGATCTGTCAAAAAAAATGTGAAAACTTGTTCGTCACTGAATAGGCCTTCTCTGTAGTCAGACCACTTTCGTTTAGTTTCTATTGTCGATTGTTAAGAAAAGATATTGATGCAATTTCCAGTAAAATCAAGCTATTTTTCTGTTGTCAGAAAGATCGCATTTTCCGTGTAAGTCTTTTGTCTGTAGTAATTCAAAACTGGTTAATGGAAGCGAATTTTTCAGTAAAATCCTGAAGATGAAATTGGTCTTGGGTTATCTTAATTTTCGGGAACATAATTCAAACAGACACGCCCATTTATCTGTAAAAAGAAAATGGTCACATGGTTTTGAGACAGTGGTTTCCAGATTATAAAATAGTTTATCAGTTTTCAATTTTTTAGTGTAGTTGAGATGCAGCAACTATTTCTTGGTACAAACGCTAGATCTTTTTGACTGTTAAGTGAAGATTTTGACGTCCAAGTAAAATTTCCCAGTCAAAAGAATTGACCATTTATCTGTTCTAGAGTTTTAGTGTTTTAGTCGTGGGTAGCAAGTTCAATCGTTGACGATATGAACAGGCATATTCAGTCACATTGCACCAAATGTACATATCCGGTTAATCATCTTTTAAAAACACAGGATAGTTTTTTTTTTTAGAAAACAGCTAATGCAATCAGATGAGATCTTAGAAAAACAAAATCGGATCAATTTTGTTAGAGGTGATGCACAAAAAATGGGTAATTTTCTAAAACAAAAATCGACGAAAATAGGTCTACTCAAATTGCAAGCAAATTTTAGACCATTTTTTTCCAAGTTCTCATTCAGAATTTTGAATTCGAGGCATTTTTCAATAAAAATGTTTTGTTGTTTATCAGTGTTCAGAAGGAATTTTTAGAAAGGTGAAGACATTCAATTTCTCAGTGGACAGTCTGGCTTTATATTTTCTCTTTCAATTTAATTCACGTCTTTTATTTGAAAGGTTGTTAATGAGAGGTGACTTTCAACATCCGGCCATTCGTAGGTCAGTTTTTAATAAATATTTTAAAGCTAAGATACAATTTTTCTGTAAAAAATTTTCCAGCCTAACTGTCAGTTTTTCCCCTCACGAATTTCAGAGTTGAGACACTTTTAGCAAAACCTGAATCTTGTACTATTTATCAGTTTCAGTCAACGTTTTTAAATACTATTTCACTTTACGAAACTACTTCTTTTTTGCTATTTCCTGTTTCGTATTCAAAATTTGATTGCTTCAACCAATTTTCAATAAAGGATAAGGATTTAAAAATTGCGACACGTTCGCTGAAAATTCACGTCAAGTCATTTTCCGTTTTCAATTAGAAATTGAGTTTCAGGCAGACCGTTTATCAGTCCAGTGTAAATTCTGTTTCAGTGAGCTTTCAGTAAAGGTGAAAAGCTTCATACACCACTGATTTCCCTGGAAAAACGTTAGGCTATTTGTTTAAAAATTTGGATTGGTTCAGTCAACGTTTAGTAAGGATTTTAAGCTTCAGCAATTCCTGACATTTTTCTGTATTCAATTTCCAGTTAAGATTATAGCTTCGGACCTTATTGATTTCTCTGGAAAAAACATTAGACCGTTTGACTGCTTTCAAATAAAATTTGAATTGGTTCAGTCATTTCTTTGTAAGGATTTTAAGCTTCAGACATTCCTGACATTTTTCTGTATCCAATTCAATTAACAACTTTTGTTTTTATATATTCAGTTAAGATTATAGCTTCGGACTCTATTGATTTCTCTGGAAAAAACGTCAGGCCATTTGACTGCTTCCAAATAAAGTTTGGATTGGCTCAGTCAATTTTTTTAGTAAGGACTTTAAGCTTCCAGTATTCCTGACATTTTTCTGTATTCAATTCGACTTTTGCTAATAAATTTTCAATTAAAATAATAGCTTCGGAAAAACAGTAGGCCATTTGTTTCTTTTCATTTCAAATTTTGACTGTTTGAGTAATGGTTTAAATCTTCAGACACTCATGATTTTACTGTCAAAAGCTAGGCCGTTTATTTGTTTTCAGAATATAATTTATATATTTTGATTCATTCATATGTAAATTTTCAGTAAAATTTTTGAGGCTGAAACGCTTTTTCTTAGGGAAAGTTTTAGGTCGATTTCTTGGTTTGTTTTGAGTTTACACCTGAATACACCTTTGTCAAAAGTTATCATTTTCCAAACGCCAACAGATTTTATAAGGCTGAGATCCAGATTCGTCAAGGAAACTGTGAGCCGCCAGTCATTTCATCGTGGACTTTGAGCTGTCGACATTACAGAGTCCGTGCAGCAAGATACAATAGAATATTGACAGAAAAAAAAAATAAAAATTCGTATGCGTATTTGCCTCGGGAATAAAGCTAGAGAATTGCTGATTTGTTTTTGCCGATCAGTTGTAATATATTTTTTCCAAAATATTCTTTTAAGACACGTTTGGCTTTATTTCTTGAAATACCACAACGTTTACTTTCTACTTGCTCACTATGTCCGCCATTCCTAATGTGACTTGAAGCGGTGACTGTGTGACAATTAGGTGTGAGTAGCTATCCCTTTTATAGTACGGGTCCGTGTTTAAGCGTTCTAACACGAATTCTCGATGAATATTTTAGGCCATTTGTTAGTAGTTTTCTGGTAAGAACTTCGAGTTTATGCGCGATTTTTTCAATTTTCAATTTAATGCTTTTTGAAGAGCCACAACTTCTTAGCATATTTATTATCAGATTATGAGTATTTTCACCCTGAATTTTGTTATTTCGTGAAGAAAATAATTCATGACTAAAATTTTCATCTGTTATCAGCCCAAATTTATCAGCAGTTTTCATTGACTGATTTATTTTTTGGCGATCATTTCAACGATGCATTTTGTCATCAAGCATAAAATTGTTAGTTATTTTTTGTGTTGCACTGTATCAATGCCGAAAGACGAATTTACACGGTGTTATATTTGCTTTCGAATATCATATGCTTCTCTTGAACTCGCAAAATGTTGAAAATCTTTGATAATTTAAATTGCTATTTAACATGTTTTTGACCGTCTGAAATTTTAAATTGTTTCCAAATCGTACAAAATATTTCGCGCTGTTTTCATCAATCGTAAGCAAGCTTTGGCGAGTAAATATTTTATAGATGGCAACTTTTGAAAAGAACAAACAAACATTTGCAGTTCAGTTTATCGCTTAGAATTTTATTTTTGTTTTGCCTTCGGGTGATTTTAGTGGAAATTTAATTTTGTTTCAAGTAATATCAGTATCATTTCAGCTTAAAATAGTTCGGCAATTATTAAGAACTCTGAATCTATTTGTAAAAGAGCAAAGTCTGGATTAAATTTGTTCTGTAAACCTTTTCACATTTTCGTATTGGAATACTTAAAGTAAATTTTCCTTTCAATTCTCTCATGGTAACCCCTCTAAAAAATACGGGCGCCTCAAATACGCATGCGCCAATTTTTTTTTTTAATTTTTAAAAATGGCAAGTTGTTAACATTTGTTTGAAAATCTTAAATTTTCCCGCCAAAAAACTTAGAAAAAATACGGTGCCTCAAAATACGCATGCGCCGGGTTTTTTTTTAATTTTTAATAGTTTTTTTCAGTGTTGTTTTATTGTAATCATAATGTAATATTGATTAGACGACAACAACAATAAAATTTCAACAGTCATTTCACTTTCATTGTCTTTATTAATTATTGTTACAAGTTCTTCTACTTCAGTTAATTAATTAAGTGTAAATCATTTAATTAATTAAAAGTGTGACAAAATTTTTCTTCCTATATATACTAAGTCTTTTGGCGGGAAAATTTGTGTAAATTTGCACAGCGTTTCCCCTGGCAACGATTTTGACAAAAAATTTAATAGGGAACCCCTTGAACATTTTTGGTTCCAAAAAATGTTCAAGGGTTACCCCTAAAAATTTAAACCCGCCACAAAACATACACCACCTCGTCCAGAAACGTTTTAGGTCAATTGGAATAAAAATATATGAATCTTCGAATTTCTGCACGAGATGGTGTAACAAGGAGAATATTAAAAACAACATGGTAAGCTATGAAAACTAAAACTAACTTTAGAGAATTTCCTTTTTAAAAAGACATTGGTACGGAAATTGTGAACGATGCAGATTGTTTTGGAAAAAATGAATCTAAAGTTCTCGTATCGCAATATTTATTTCTTTCAAGTCTGATCCAATCAATTCTTAGCTTAGCTTGCCATGTTGCTTTTAATAACAAGATCTTTTTCTGCAAGACAATTTTTATTGTAGCACAGTGGAAAATGCGTGGCCTAACCATTTTGCGCCATTGAAAATAACTATTGTTTGGAAGTTTGGAGCAAGTGATAAAATTTAGACCATAAAACAGACAATTGTATGGCTCCATGTTCTTTCTAGTGCCAAATTCAACCCGAGTTGAAATATTTAGCTTTTCGCGATCATGCATTGATAAATCTGTTTATTGTGCTACATCGATAACAGCGCTTGCAGAGAAAAGGTCTTTCCTCCAACATAACATTTAGAATAAAGAGTTTATCATAAAACCCCAATGTCTGGTTCTTGAATTAAAATAATTGTTTCATGTGACAACAAGTTTCATTTTAAAAATCGGAAATTTGTATAAAAAACGAAACATGAGTCAAATAAATGCATGGGATGTTAGGCAGACCACAATAAAAAATAAAATAAAAATAAAATCAAGGTAAACGTACCTGCGTTTTGTGAGGAAAAGAACCTGGTCGAAAGCAAAATGTGCAACATTTTTGAAACGAACGAAAAACTGAAGACAACATTTGAGTTTGAAGAAATTAAGCGACCAAATAAGCCTTCTCGGTGTTTAAGTGCATGAGCACAATTTTGATAAACAAATTGAAAAACGAAATTCTACATAATGGTCCCATTTGAATCGAGTATATTTCTTCATAGAACAATTTATAAGTTGAAGAAGCATGTGCCCAGGGAAAATTAGTTTCTCGTACAATTTAGATCCACAATTATCTGTGAATAATAAAAAAAATTATAATTTGTAAAACAGAAACGCCGCCTAAACGGTTTTTGCTTTGGTTCCAAAGAAAAATCTGAAATTTGTAGGATAACGAACAAACAATTGAAAGTATGTTCCTATAATTTATTGTTGCAACAATAATCAGCGCAATTTTATTACAAGGAATTAAAGCGCTGCAAAGTCGTTTCGAAATCTTCAAGATAATATAAAAACACGACAATGACGAAGACATTTTTTCAAAATCTTCTATTTTGCTGACAAAATGATCATAGTATCCATCATTTTCTTATATTTCAAATCGAACGACAATCAAAATTTTGTAGTGCGGTGTAGATAAGTCAAGTCAACAAATGAATTGATTAACAATTTCACTCGAGGTTTGCAATAAATGGAACATCATTCACTGTTGTTTGATCTCGATAATCAGAAATATTAATTTTGTCAAAACGTTTTGTTCGTATTGTGGTCTGTATAACAAGCCTTTTTTAATCAACGTTAAAATTAATCAACTTTCCTTTACACCAGACATCAGAGTTTTATGACAACTATCAATTGTAAAACAACAAGAGAACACAGGCACTTTCAAGAGCGTGTGAAAAATTCCCTTAAGAATTACATTTCCTGATAAAGTAGGCCAAAATTCGAGAACCGAAAAATTATCGTTGTAATTTCTATAACCATAAGAATAATGCTCCTTGAATTTGATAAGCAAAAACTTTGATAACCAAGAACTTGAAAGTGCATGAATTCTCTCGTGTAACAGACGTTTATCAGTCGATGCAGCGAACGTGTCGATTTCTATAAGATGGCACAGACAGTTTATCATATTCATACACATTCCCAATAATAAATAGTATCAACCTTTTATGATGCCAGCCTTTTCGGTAAATCTGAAATAACTCAACTAAAACTTCCTACTTATCAACAGAAATGGTTTCAATTTTTTCTTTATGGAAAAACATACATTTCGAGAAGAAATAAATCTGTAGACATTGATGCGACAACACCAGAGTTTGAAAGAACGAAACAAAATTTCCGTTTGGATTTTAAGTCGTGAAAACAAATGTTTTTTCCGCAAGTGTGAAAATGAAATAATTTGGCAACTTCAAAGTTGGTTTGCATTTTAATCAGCTGGAATTCACAGAAATGTTTTAAATCTTTTCTTTCTGGGAAAACGTACATTTCGAGAAAAATAAAAGTAAACATTAATGCGACAACACTAGAGTTTGAAAGGAATAAACAATTTTTGTTGGGATTTTTAGTCGCAAAAACATTTGTTTTTTGCCGAGTGTGAAAATGAAATAATTTGGCAACTTCCAAAGGTGGTTTGCATTTAAATCAGCTGGAATTCACAGAAAATTTTTCAATCTTTTCTTTCTGAAAAAACGTGCATTTCGAGAAAAAATAAATATAAACATTGACGCGACAACACTAGAATTTGAATGAAAAAAAAGAACAAACAGCATTTTCGTTTGGATTTTGAGTCGTAAAAACAAATTTAATTTATGAAAATTAAATTTCACAACCGTGAAAATGAAACAATTTGGCAACTTCAAAAGTGTTTTGCATTTAAATCAGCTGGACTTCACAAAGGCGTGTCGTTTTTTGTGAATAACAGACAATTGGATGACATTTGATATCAATTTTATTGTTTTAGTTTCTTTAAATTTGAGATCAGAGAGAAAAAATGTGCATAAAAAGGTTTTTGCCAATTAGTAGCTATTAGAAAGTTTTTTTACGTTCCAAAAAACAAGTATTTAACACCAGAAATTGCATCCTGCAAAAGTTTTGTGCTTGATAAACTGTCAGTTGCCACCTTAAAATACAAAACATTCAACGACATCGACCGAGCCAACAATAACTAATTTATACTTACACGTTGAGCGATCAACAAAACAAAATCGTATTTCCTCTGTAGGTCAGAAGATTCAGTAAACAACCACTTTTTGTCAAAACGGGAAAAAATCTTTCAAACACTTTGGTATAAAGTTTTAACACGAAATATCCCCACCCACTAAATCATTAAATTACCCATTGAATGAATCAGAAGATCGCTCAACGTTCAAATGGTGGCTGATATTAACCTTTGTTATCACAAGTTCTTGTATTTTTCTCCCATATCAAGAGGGCAAGGACAAAACATGGGCCCCTCCCCCCCCCCCCCCCCTTTGGACCCAGCCGCAAAGCCGATCACTTTGTGTTTGCACGCACGCAATACGCAATAAAATCGCAAGTTGTTTTCCTTCAAAAAACATATGTTTTGTTTATGTGAATAAACGTTTGGGCTGGAAAAGCTTTTACAAATCCATACTTGCGTTTGGAAAAGCCAAGTGTAAACATTGACAAAGCTACTTGAAATTTGATATAAGCTGGGGCGGCCAATTTTAGCAATTGGAGTTTTAAAAAATATAACAATTTTAGAACTGTAGTCACTCTAAATTTTATTGAAAAGTTTGTTTGATTGGTCATTGTATTTCCTTCTGATGCAAAGAATCAAATCTAGTTCACATGTTGCTTTTGCAAGTCCATGGTCCCGGTCCAAAAGGGGGATTCGTCCTTGCCCCATATCAAGTCCTATGTCAAGCTAAGATTTAGACAAGAAAAACTGTCTAGATAATGTTAGCAATTCTGTCTCTGAATTCATTTCAAAATTCAATTCAAGTATTACGACAATTTGGAGAGTAAAGACAAACAATTGGCAGCGAGATCATTTAAAAATTCTTAAACTAAATTCGTTTATAACGGGTCAAAGTTCCGTGCAAAGTAAATTCAATTCCTGCCCTACATTGGGTGAATACGAAATCAGCTCACTCTTCTGTAAATCGAATACATTTGGTAATAATACAAGCTAACAATTTTTTCAACCACCATTTTTTTAACTAGAAAATATCAAAGTTCTTATCTTTGTCGAGTTCGTTCTGCCCTGTTCGTCCATTCCAGGTTGTTCTCTTGAATCTTTCGTCTTTCCTTCCCACATAGTTGAGCAGTCTTTCTGAAAATTAATGATACGGCAGATAAGTGCAAATGTTCAATTTTAAAGCATAAAACGGAAAAACTCGTAAATGCTGACAAATAATGTTTCAATTTTAAGGCGAGAAGCAGTTCCTGCAAGCTTAGGTGAACGTCCTAAACAGAGAACACAAACTACAAGCTCAGCTCAAACTGAAGCGACGCTGGAAGCACGTGCTAACTTCACGGAGAAACTATTTGCGCTCTTTCAGCCTTCTGGACAAATTTTAGGTTGTAAATTGTGATAAACAATGCTTACCTTGATTGGAGTTGTCTTGAAGACTGTTTTCCCTGTCGTAAGCCTTTCAAGCGTCTTCACGGTTCTCTCAGAGTTCCCTCAGAAGCACGAATTTTTTTCACAGGTACGAGAGATGTTCACACAGTCACGGCCTGTGAGGATATGGCAAATTCAACAGTGTGTCATGAATATTGATTAGAAAATGAAACCAATCGCGGGCTACTACGTCACTTGACAATAGTTTGGTATGCATGAACGTTGTTTTGACGCATTGTTTTAGCAAATGAATCCCAAAGCGAAAAAGGAATAACGAAGAAAAAAAAGACGGCGATTGCGTGCACTAAAAAAGTTCGCATTGGTTTAAGTTATCATTTTTTAACAAAATTATTTGTTAAAGGAGATTCCAGACAGGAAAAAATAAATTGGGAAATTCTTAAGCACTCTAAGGGCACAGACGAAGGAAAGATTTCGTACAGCCCCATACATTAATTATACATGCATCTGTCATGCTGACCCTATCACCCAAAAAAGAGCGTGAATTGAGTTTGGGTCGCAGAATGAGCACATACATATTTAATGTAGGGGGCTGTGCAGAATCTTGCCATGACGAACTATGGTTTAAAGTAAAGTACAGTGTTTTGAGCTGAGAGCTCAGATTCCTTGGGGTGGTTGAAATCCAACATGGTGGCCACTGAGCCCTCTAGAAGCCGCCATCTTGGATTTTAGCATTGAAGGCAATGTACCTTTATATGTTTCCTTTTGCATTCTTGCGGAATCCGTTTTCAGTGTAAACCTAGCGTCGTTTTTCCGTACCAGCTCTTCCCAACTTGTTTATAAATGTGTTTGTCAATACCGATTAAAATAAAACTCTGAGATTGTGGATAATAGCGTGCTGCGTTTCTCTGTGGTTTATTCTTGAAATAGCATGAATTGAGTAATGACACCGTACACCGTTTTCCATAATATATGTTTCAAATCTGCTTGGTGACGTTTCTATAAAATTCGCACCAATCTGCCGCATGGAAAAAGATGACGGCTGTATATTTTACCACAATACCTTGCGAACCTTAAAAGCCAATCGGTACATTTTTGAGGACAAATTTGTCGCTGTACTAACAACATTCTGTATGCTAAGTTTAAAGTTTTAAGAACTTTTCTTTGCATTTTTATTAGCGTTTTTAGGAATTTTGAATGCTAAGGATTATGGGTAAATGTACCAGTTGTCATCTTTTTCTGTGTGGTGGATTCTGTTGTTCCTAAGTGAAGGTTACGTCCCTATATGTCAGGTCACATTACCGTAAAACTCACTGCTATAAAACCTTGATGTTTCCCTTTGAAGTCTGCATTTTAGAATGAATTGCTTACGTTATATTGGTGATCAATACCGGGCAGGGGGTGGGGCGAATTTTTGGGCGTGTGGTTCGGTTCTCCAATCTCTGACCCTATTTCAGACCAAAATATATCTCAGTTGTTCTAGCCTTTTTGTTTATTTTTTACCACCTCTACCTTTAGAATCAGTCTGCCGTCTGTATTTGCATTTGAATGAAATAATTTGCTGATCCAGGGATCAATTCAATAAAACTTTTAAACTTGTAGTTTACCAGCTGGGTAGTTGGTTTGACAAGCCTACAGGAACACTAATCCAATGATTCGTTCAGAAACGAGTTCAAAAATCATTGGTTAAGACTTCTAACAATGTTAAGCGGACTCATGTAGTGCATGAGTGTTCAATAACAAGAGCCCAGATTGTAAGTTACAAGTGTAAACATTTTATTGAATTGGCCTCAGGTCTACAAGAGATCCGGCACCCCTTATCGATTTGTCGCTGTGGTCTTGCAGATTTTAATTGCATTTCATACCAATATAGCTTACTTCGGGAAGTACACCCCCTCCCTCGGGATAAGTAAACTTCGCAGGCTGAGGGAGGGGGTGGGGTTGGTAAGAGGATAGGTATTTACACGGACTTGCGTATACAACGATGACGAATTTTACCACACAAGGAGACCAGGTGGAAGGATTCAATTGAAGAAAAATTTTAATAGTTCGTCAGGGGTTTGTGATGCATTTATTTCTACTAGCTCTCAGATTAGAATAGGGGAGATTGTATGGAGTGTGCGATCGCCAAAATGCAAATATTAACCACGCTAAGCTGTTAGCGTTTTCACCACTTGCCTTCCCATACGGTACTAGCTGGTAAAAATCAAAGGAGACCCACACTACTGATCGGAAAGGGAAGAGGACTTGGTTTCCTCAGTAATCTAACCTTTTCATATTCCTCACTTTCTTTCATTGTTCGAGGAGAGGGGGAAAGCTCAAATCCAATACATTTACACTCATGTACTCAATTCTCTTCGTATAAATTAACATGTTTTTATTGCAAAACACATTACTTACAATGCAGGCTACTTACACCACTAACAACATATATTAATCTACTTACAATCCAATACTAACATTCAGTTAAAACTTACAGTTACTAAGATTACTTACAATACGGGTTACGTACACTATAAAATACTATAAAACTTATGATTTACAGTAAAAGTCACAAAACATTTTGATTACAACTTAGACACTAACTTAGGGGAGGTTTGAAAATGTTTTTCAAAAAAATTAACTTTGTTTTGCCAACCCTCACTGTGCCAACATATTGTTAATGACTACAAAGGTATGATCAATACACTATCACATTCCTTGAAACAACTATTCAAGATTCTTCAATTGTGTCTAACTCTCTAAACTCGAAATAAAATACGAATAATTTGCCGTGGTGCTGTTTATTATGCTGTACAAAATGGTTATACGTTTCTAGTACGTGGATGAAATCTTAAAGTGCGACCGGATTCAAATGAAAGCTACTCAGCAGTATTTCCCTGCAGTACCGTTTGCTGTGCTGTAAAACGTGCAACTAACTTTCTAGTCTGTGGATGAAATCCTCAAGTGTACCATTCAAATGAAAGCTACTGAGCAGTACTTTCCTGTGGTGCGGGTAATTATACTGTACAACCTTGCTGCTTATTTTGAGTCTGTGGATGAATCTTAAGTGTGACCATTCAAATGAAAGCTACTGAGCAGTACTTTGGTGTGGTGCGGGTAATTATACTGTACAACCTTGCTGCTTATTTTGAGTCTGTGGATGAATCTTAAGGGTGACCATTCAAATGAAAGCCACTGAGCAGTACTTTACTGTGGAGCCAGTGCTTATTGTGCTGTACAAGGTGGTTCTAAATTTTGAGTCTGTGGATGAAATTCTTAAGTGTGGTCATTCAATTGAAAGCTACCGAGCAGTACTTTCCCGTGGTGCTATTTATTATGCTGTATAAGGTGGTTCTTATGTTTTAGTTTGTGAAAGTTTTCCACTTTAATACAAACTATTGAGCGAATGATAGTCTCTTTGATGCTCCTGTAATGCTAAAAATTCCTAACATTCAAACAATACTTTTTACAATAAGAAACACGAGTCCTAACAACAATATTAAGAAATTAATTTCTTTTTGCTCTCACGCTTAAAAAGCAAGGTAATCAGATTCCTTACAGTTGAGGTCATTTCCGAGGCCAGTCCATTTGTCCTAACCCCCAAACGTAAGAATCCCAAACCCCTAGCCCCCAAACGTACGAAAATTAACCTTCAAACGTAAGAATTACATACCCCCAAACGTAACAAAACTAACCCCCAAACCTAAGAATTACTTACCCCCAAACGTAACAATCCCTAACCCCCAAACGTAAGAAAACTAACCTCCAAACGTAAGAATCCCTAACCCTCAAAACGTAAGAGTCCCTAACCCCCAAACGTAAAAATCCCTAACCCCCAAACGTAAGAATCCCTAACCCCCGAACGTAAGAAAACTAACCCCCGAACATAGGAACAACTAACCCCCAAACGTAAGAAAACTAACCCCCGAACGTAAGAAAACTACACCCCAAACGTAAGAAAACTAACCCCCAAATGTAAGAATCTCTAACCCCAAACGTAAGAAAACTAACCCCCAAACGTAAGTATCACTAACCCCCAAAAATAAGAAAACTAACCCCCAAACGTAAAAATCCCTAACCCCCGAACGTAAGAAAACTAACCCCCAAACGTAAGAATTGCTTGCCCCCAAACCTAGGAAACCTAACCCCCAAAGGTAAAAATCCCTCACCCAAAACGTAAGAAGACTTACCCCCAAAAGTAAGAAATACTAATCCCCAAACGTAAAAAAAACTAACCCCCAAACGTAAGAATCTCAAACCCCCAAAAGTAACAAGACTAATCCCCAAACATAAGAAAACCTAACCCCCAAAAGTAACAAAACTAACCCCCAAACGTAAGAAAACTAACCTCCAAACGTAGGAATAACTAACCACCAAACGTAAGAAAACTAACCCCCAAACATAAAAATCCCTAACCCCCAAACCTAAGAAAACTAACCCCCAAAGGTAAAAATCCCTCACCCCAAACGTAAGAAAACTTACCCACAAAAGTAAGAATTACTAATCCCCAAAAGCAAAAAAACTAACCCCCAAACGTAAGAATCTCACACCCCCAAGAGAAACAAAACTTATCCCCAAACATAAGATTCCCTAACTCCTAAAAGTAAAAAAACTAACCCCCAAACGTAAGAATTACTAACCCCAAACGTAACAAAACTAACTCCCATACGTAAGAATCCCTAACCCCCAAACGTAAGAATTCCTAACCCCCAAACGTAAGAATCCCTAACCCCCAAACGTAAAAAATTACTAACCCCCAAACGTAAGAATCCCTAACCCCCAAACGTAAGAAAACTAACCCCCAATCGTAAGAATCCCTAACCCCCAAATGTTAAAAAAAACCCAAACATAAGAATCACTAACCCCCAAACGTAAGAAAACTAACCCCAAAACGTAAGAATCCCTAACCCCCAAACGTAAGAAAACTAACCCTTAAACATAAGAATCCCTCACCCCCAAACATAACAAAACTAACCCCAAAATATAAGAATAATCCTTACCCCCAAAAGTAAGAAGACTAACCCCCAAACGTAAGTATCTTTAACTTACAAACGTAAGAAAACTAACCCCCAAACGTAAGAATTCCTAACCCCCAAAGGTAAGAATTACTTACCCCAAAACGTAAGAAAACTCCCAAACGTAAGAATCCCTAAACCACATACCTAACAAAACTAACCACCAAATGTAAGAATCTCTAACCCCCAAACCTAAGAATAACTAACCCCCAATCGTAAGAATCCCTAGCCCCCAAAACATAAGAATTACTAACCCCCAAACGGAAGTAAACTAACCCCTAAACGTAACAATATCTCACCCCCAAACGTAAAAAAAACCCAAACATAAGAATCACAAACCCCCAAACGTAAGAATCCTGAACCCCCAAACATAAGAATCCCTCCCCCCAAACGTAAGAAAACGTACCCTCAAACGTCAGAATTACTAACCCCCAAACGTAACAAAACTAACCCACAAACGTAAGAATCCTTAACCCCCAAAAGTAAGAAAACTAACCCCCAAAAGTTAATTATCCCTAGCCCCCAAACGTAAGAAAACTAGCCCCCAAATGTGAGAATCAATATCCCCCAAACATAAGATTCCCTAACCCACAAACGTAAGCGAACTAACCCCAAAACGTAAGAATTACTAACCCCCAAACGTAAGAAAACTATTCCCAAAACGTAATACCTAACCCCCCCAAAAAAAGAAAACTAACCCCCAGACATAAGAAAACTAACCCCCTAACGTAAGAATCTCAAACCCCCAAACGTAAGAATCCATAGCCCTCTAAGATAAAAAAAACTAACCCCAAACGTAAGAATTACTAACCTCGAAACGTACAAAAACTAACCCCTAAACGTAAGAATCCCTAACACGTAAAGGGTAAAAAACTAACCCCCCAAACGTAAAAAAACTAACCCCAACTGTAAGAATTACTAACCTACAGAAGTAAGAAAACAAACCCCTAAACTTAAGAATCCCTAACCCCCTAAAGTAAGAAACCTAACCCCAAAACGTAAGAATTACTAACCCCCAAACGTAACAAAACTAACCCCGAAACGTAAGAATTACTAACCCCCAAATGTAACAAAACTAACCCCAAACGTAAGAAAACTAACCCTAAAACGTAAGAATTACTAACCCCCAAACGTAAAAAAATAACCCCCAAGCGTAAAAATTACCAACCCCCCAAGCGTAAGAAAACTAACCTCCAGACGTAAGAATTACTTACTCCCAAACGTAAGAATTACTAACCCCGAAGCGTAAGACAACTAACCCCAAAACGTAAGAATCACTAACCCCCAAAGGTGAGAATCCCTAACCCCCAAACGTAAGAATTACTTCCCCCAAAACGTAAAAAACCCCAAACTTAAGAATCATTCACCCCCAAACGTAAGAATCCCTAACCCCAAAACGTAAGAAAACAAACTCTCAAACGTTAGAAGCCCTAACCCCCGAACGTAAGAACACTAACCCCCAAACGTAAGAATTACTAACCCCAAAACGTAAGAAAACTAACCCCTAAACGTAAGAATCCGTAACCCCCAAACGTGAGAATTACTTACCCCGAAACGTGAAAACACTCCAAACATAAGAATCCCTAACCACCAAACGTAAGAATCCCTCACCCCCAAACGTAGGACTACTAACTTGCACACGTAAGAATCCCTAACCCATAAACGTAACAAAAAAATGACCCCCAAACATAAGAAAACTTACCCCAAAATGTAAGAATTACTAACCCTCAAACGTAAGAAAACTAACCCTTTAACGTAAGAATCACTAACCCCCAAACGAAAGAATTAATAACCCCCAAACGTACGAAAGCTAACCCCCAAACGTAAAAAAACTAACCCTAAAACGTAAGAATTAATAACCCCCAAACGTAAAAAAATAGCCCCCAAGCGTAAGAATTACTAACCCCCAAGCGTAAGAAAACTAATCTCCAAACGTAAGAATTACTAACCCCCAAACGTAAGAATTACTACCCCCAAACGTAAGACGACTAACCCCAAAACGTAAGAAACCGTAACCCCCAAACGTAAGAATTACCTACCCCAAAACGTAAAAAAACTCCAAACATAAGAATCCCTAACCCCGAAACGTAAAAAAACTAACCCCCAAACGTAAGAATTACTAACACCGAAACGTAAGAAAACAAACCCCAAAACGGAAGAATCCCTAACCACCAAACGTAAAAAAACTAACCCCCAAACGTAAGAATCCCTAACCACCAAACGTAAGAACTAATAACACCGAAACGTAAGAAAACAAACCCCAAAACGGAAGAATCCCTAACCACCAAACGTAAAAAAACTAACCCCCATACGTAAGAAAACTAACCCCCAAACGTAAGAAGTACTTACCCCCCAAACGTAAGAAAACTCCCAAACGTAAGAATCCCTAACCCACATACGTAAAAAAACTAACCCCAAAACGTAAAAATCCCTAACCCCAAACGTAAGAATTACTAACCCACAAACGTAAGAACACTAACCCCAAAACGTAAGAATCCCTATCCCCCAAACAATAGAAAACTAACCCCCAAACGTAAGAAAATTAACACCCAAACTTAAGAATAAGTAACCCCGAACGTAGGAAAACTAACCCATAAACGTAAGATTGGGAACTACTAACCTTAAAACGTAAGAATCCCTAACCCCCAAAGGTAAGAAAATTAACCCTCAAACCTAAGAATCCCTAACCCCCAAAGGTAAGAAAACTAACCCCTAAACGTAAGAATTCCTAACCTTCAAACGTAAGAATCACTAACCCCCAAACGTAAGAAAACTAACCCCCAAACGTAAGAATCCCTAGCCCCAAACGTAAGAAAACTAACCCCCAAACTTAAGAATTACTAACCCCCAAACGTAAGAAAACAAATCCCCATAAGAAAAAATCCCTCACCCCCAAAACGAAAGAATCCTTCAACCCCAAACGTAACAATTACTAACCCCTAGACGTAAGAAAACTAACCTCCAGACGTAAGAATTACTAACCCCCAAACGTAAGAAATACTAACCCCGAAGCGTAAGACAACTAACCCCAAAACGTAAGAATCACTAACCCCCAAAGATGAGAATCCCTAACCCCCAAACGTAAGAATTACTTACCCCAAAATGTAAGAATCATTCACCCCCAAACGTAAAAAAACAAACTCTCAAACGTTAGAAGCCCTAACCCCCGAACGTAAGAAAACTAACCCCCAAACGTAAGAATTACTAACCCCGAAACGTAAGAAAACTAACCCCCAAACGTAAGAATAACTAACCCCGAAACGTAAGAAAACTAACCACCAAACGTAAGAATCCCTCACCCCCAAACGTAAGAATCCTTAACCCCCAAACGTAGGAAAACTAACTTGCACACGTAAGAATCCCTAACCCATAAACGTAAAAAAAAATGACCCCCAAACGTAAGAAAACTTAGCCCAAAACGTAAGAATTACTAACCCACAAACGTAAGAAAATTAACCCTTTAACGTAAGAATCACTAACCCCCAAAGGTAAGAAAACTAACCCCCAAACGAAAGAATTAAGAACCCCTAAACGTACGAAAACAAACCCCCAAACGTAAGAAAACTAACCCTAAAACGTTAGAATTAATAACCCCCAAACGTAAAAAAATAACCCCCAAGCGTAAGAATTACTAACCGCCAAGCGTAAGAAAACTAACCTCCAAACGTAAGAATTACCAACCCCCAAAGGTAAGTAAACTAACCCCCAAACGTAAGACAACTAACCCCAAAACGTAAGAATTACCTACCCCAAAACGTAAAAAAACTCCAAACATAAGAATCCCTAACCCCGAAACGTAAAAAAACTAACCTCCAACCGTAACAATTACTAACCCCTAGAGGTAAGAAAACTAACCCCTAAACGTAAGAACTACTAACCCCGAAACGTAAGAAAACTAACCCCGAAACGGAAGAATCCCTAACCACCAAACGTAAAAAAACTAACCCCCAAACGTAAGAATCCCTAACCACCAAACGTAAAAAAACTAACCCCCAAACGTAAGAATAACTAACCCCCAAACGTAAGAATAACTAACCCCAAAACGTAAGAAAATTAACCCCCAAACGTAAAAATCACTAACCCCCATACGTAAGAAAACTAACCCCCAAACGTAAGAATTACTTACCCCCAAACGTAAGAAAACTCCCAAACGTAAGAATCCCTAACCCACATACGCATCAAAACTAACCCCAAAACGTAAGAATCCCTAACCCCTAAACGTAAGAAAACTAACCCCCAAACGTAAAAAAACTAACCCTTAAACGTAGGAATTAATAACCCCCTAACGTAAGAAAACTAACCCCAAAACATAAGAATCCCTAACCCCCAAACGTAAGAATTAATAACACCCAAACGTAAGAAAACTAACCGCCAAAAGTAAGAATCCCTTACCACCAAACGTAAAAAAACTAACCCCCAAACGTAAGAATTACTAACCTCCAAACGTAAGAAAATTAACCCCCAAACGTAAAAATCACTAACATCCATACATAAGAAAACTAACCCCCAAACGTAAGAATTACTTACCCCCAAACGTAGGAAAACTCCCAAACGTAAGAATCCCTAACCCACATACGTAACAAAATTAACCCCAAAACGTAAAAATCCCTAACCCCCAAACGTAAGAATTACTAACCCACAAACGTAAGAACACTAACCCGCAAACGTAAGAATCCCTATCCCCCAAACATTAGAAAACTAACCCCCAAACTTAAGAATAAGTAACCCCGAACGTAGGAAAACTAACCCCTAAACGTAAGATTGGGAACTACTAACCTTCCAACGTAAGAATCCCTAGCCCCCAAAGGTAAGAAAACTAACCCTCAAACCTAAGAATCCCTAACCCCCAAAGGTAAGAAAACTAACCCCTAAACGTAAGAATTCCTAACCCCCAAACGTAAGAAAAGTAACCGCCAAGTGTAGGAAAACTAACCCCCAAACGTAAGAATCCCTAACCCCCAAACGTAAGAAAACTAACCCCCAAACTTAAGAATTACTAACCCCCAAACGTAAGAAAACTAAAAATCCCTCACCCCCAAACGAAAGAATCCTTCACCCCCAAACGTAACAATTACTAACCCCTAAAGGTAAGAAAACTAACAACCAAATGTAAGAATCCCTAACCCCCAAACGTAAGAAAACAAACTCTCAAACGTAAGAAGCCCTAACCCCCGAACGTAAGGAAACTAACCCCCAAACGTAAGAATTACGAACCCCTAGACGTAAGAAAACTAACCCCCAAACGTAAGAATTACTAACCCCGAAACGTAAGAAAACTAACCCCTAAACGTAAGAATCCGTAACCTTCAAACGTGAGAATTACTTACCCCAAAACGTAAAAAAACTCCAAACATAAGAATCCCTAACCACCAAACGTAAGAATACCTCGCCCCCAAACGTAAGAATTATTAACCCCCAAACGTAGAAAAACTTACTTGCACACGTAACAATCCCTAACCCATAAACGTAAAAAAAATGACCCCCAAATGTAAGAAAACTTACCCCAAAACGTAAGAATTACTAACCCCCGAACGTAAGAACACTAACCCCCAAACGTAAGAATTGCTAACCCTAAAACGTAAAAAAACTAACCCCTAAACGTAAGAATACTCAATCCCCAAATGTAAGAAAACTAACTCCTAGACGTAAGAATCCTTAACCCCAAAACGTAACAAAACTAACCCCCAAACGTAAGAATCGCTAACTCCCAAACGTAAGAATCCCTAGACCCCAGACGTAAGAAAACTAACCCCTAAACGCAAGAATCCCTAACACCCAAACGTAAGAGTCCCCAACCCCGAAACGTAACAAAACTAACCCATAAACGTAAGAATCGCTAACTCCCAAACGTAAGAATCGCTAGACTCCAAACGTAAGAAAACTAACCCTTAAACGAAAGAAAACTAACCCCGAAACGTAAGAATTCCTAACCCTCGAACGCAAGAATACTAACCCAGAAACGTAAGAATTACTAACCTCCAAACATACGAAAACTAACCCCCAAATTTAAGAATCCTTCACCCACAAACATAAGAATTACTAACCCCAAAACGTAAGAAAACTAACCCCCAAACGTAACAAGACTAACCCCCAAACGTAAGAATTACTAAACCCCAAACGTAAGAAAACTAACCCCTAAACGTAAGAATCCCTAACCCTCAAACGTACGAAAACTAACCCCCAAACGTAAGAATACCTAACCCCCAAACCTAAGAATTACTAACCCCTAAACGTAAGAATTGCTAACCCTTAAACGTAAAAAAACTAACCCCTAAACGTAAGAATACTCAATCCCCAAACGTAAGAAAACTAACTCCTAAACGTAAGAATTACTAACCCTCAAACGTAAGAAAACTAACCTCTAAACGTAAGAATCCCTTTCCCCTAAACATAAGAGAACTAACCCCCAACCGTAAGAATCCCTATGTCTCTACCGTCAGAAAATTAACAACAAAAAAGTAAGAATTACTAACCTCCAAACGTAAGTATTACTAACCCGCAAACGTAAAAAAACTAACCCCCAAAACGTAAGAAAACTAACCATTAAACGTAAGAATCCCTAACCCCCAAACATAAGAAAAATAACCCCCAACGTAAGAATCCACAACCCCCAAACGTAAGGATTACTAACCCCCAAATGTAAGAATTACCAACCCCCAAACGTATAGAAGAGAACTAACCCCCAAACGTAAGAATCCCTACCCCCAAACGTAAGAAAACTAACCCCCTAACGTAAGAATCCCTAACACCCAAACGTAACAATCCACAACTCCCAAACGTAAGAAAACTAACCTCCAACCGTAAGAATCCCTAACCACAAAACGCAAGAAAACTAACCCCCAAACATAAGAATCCCTAACACCCAAAAGTAAGAAAACTAACCCCCAAATGTAAGAAAACTAACCCCCAAACGTAAGAATTACTAACCCGCAAACGTAAGAATCCCTAACCGCCCAACGTAAGAATCCCTAACCCACAAACGTAAGAAAACTAACCCCCAAACGTACGAAAACTAACTCTCAAACGTAAGAATTACTAACCCCCAAACGTAAGAAAACTAACCTCTAAACGTAAGAATCCCTTTCCCCCAAACATAAGAGAACTAACCCCCAACCGTTAAAATCCCTAACTCTCTACCGTCAGAAAATTAACAACAAAAAAGTAAGAATTACTAACCCCTAAACGTAAGAATTACTAACCCGCAAACCTAAGAAAACTAACCCCCAAACGTAAGAAAACTAACCATTAAACGTAACAATCCCTAACCCCCAAACATAGGAAAAATAACCCCCAACGTAAGAATCCCAAACCCCCAAACGTAAGAATTACTAACCCCCAAACGTAAGAGAACTAACCCCCAAACGTGAGAAAACTAACCCCCAAACGTAAGAATCCCTACCCCCAAACGTAAGAAAACTAACCCCCTAACGTAAGAATCCCTAACACCCAAACGTAAGAGTCCCCAACCCCGAAACGTAACAAAACTAACCCCCAAACGTAAGAATGGCTAACTCCCAAACGTAAGAATTCCTAGACTCCAAACGTAAGAAAACTAACCCCCAAACGAAAGAAAACTAACCCCCAAACGTTAGAATTCCTAACCCCCGAACGCAAGAATACTAACCCAGAAACGTAAGAATTACTAACCTCCAAACATACGAAAACTAACCCCCAAATTTAAGAATCCTTCACCCACAAACATAAGAATTACTAACCCCAAAACGTAAAAAAAACTAACCCCCAAACGTAACAAGACTAACCCCCAAACGTAAGAATTTCTTACCCCCAAACGTAAGAATTACTAAACCCCAAACGTAAGAAAACTAACCCCTAAACGTAAGAATCCCTAACTCCCAAACGTAAGAATACCTAACCCCCAAACCTAACGATTACTAACCCCCAAACGTAAGAATTACTAACCCTCAAACGTAAGAAAACTAACCCCTTAACGTAAAAATACTCAATCCCCAAACGTAAGAAAACTAACCCCCAAACGTAAGAATTACTAACCCTCAAACGTAAGAAAACTAACCTCTAAACGTAAGAATATTTTTCCCCTAAACATAAGAGAACTAACCCCCAATCGTAAGAATCCCTAACTCTCTACCGTCAGAAAATTAACAACAAAAAAGTAAGAATTACTAACCTCCAAACGTAAGTATTACTAACCCGCAAACGTAAAAAAACTAACCCCCAAAACGTAAGAAAACTAACCATTAAACGTAAGAATCCCTAACCCCCAAACATAAGAAAAATAACCCCCAACGTAAGAATCCACAACCCCCAAACGTAAGGATTACTAACCCCCAAATGTAAGAATTACCAACCCCCAAACGTATAGAAGAGAACTAACCCCCAAACGTAAGAATCCCTACCCCCAAACGTAAGAAAACTAACCCCCTAACGTAAGAATCCCTAACACCCAAACGTAACAATCCACAACTCCCAAACGTAAGAAAACTAACCTCCAACCGTAAGAATCCCTAACCACAAAACGCAAGAAAACTAACCCCCAAACATAAGAATCCCTAACACCCAAAAGTAAGAAAACTAACCCCCAAATGTAAGAAAACTAACCCCCAAACGTAAGAATTACTAACCCGCAAACGTAAGAATCCCTAACCGCCCAACGTAAGAATCCCTAACCCACAAACGTAAGAAAACTAACCCCCAAACGTACGAAAACTAACTCTCAAACGTAAGAATTACTAACCCCCAAACGTAAGAAAACTAACCTCTAAACGTAAGAATCCCTTTCCCCCAAACATAAGAGAACTAACCCCCAACCGTTAAAATCCCTAACTCTCTACCGTCAGAAAATTAACAACAAAAAAGTAAGAATTACTAACCCCTAAACGTAAGAATTACTAACCCGCAAACCTAAGAAAACTAACCCCCAAACGTAAGAAAACTAACCATTAAACGTAACAATCCCTAACCCCCAAACATAGGAAAAATAACCCCCAACGTAAGAATCCCAAACCCCCAAACGTAAGAATTACTAACCCCCAAACGTAAGAGAACTAACCCCCAAACGTGAGAAAACTAACCCCCAAACGTAAGAATCCCTACCCCCAAACGTAAGAAAACTAACCCCCTAACGTAAGAATCCCTAACACCCAAACGTAAGAGTCCCCAACCCCGAAACGTAACAAAACTAACCCCCAAACGTAAGAATGGCTAACTCCCAAACGTAAGAATTCCTAGACTCCAAACGTAAGAAAACTAACCCCCAAACGAAAGAAAACTAACCCCCAAACGTTAGAATTCCTAACCCCCGAACGCAAGAATACTAACCCAGAAACGTAAGAATTACTAACCTCCAAACATACGAAAACTAACCCCCAAATTTAAGAATCCTTCACCCACAAACATAAGAATTACTAACCCCAAAACGTAAAAAAAACTAACCCCCAAACGTAACAAGACTAACCCCCAAACGTAAGAATTTCTTACCCCCAAACGTAAGAATTACTAAACCCCAAACGTAAGAAAACTAACCCCTAAACGTAAGAATCCCTAACTCCCAAACGTAAGAATACCTAACCCCCAAACCTAACGATTACTAACCCCCAAACGTAAGAATTACTAACCCTCAAACGTAAGAAAACTAACCCCTTAACGTAAAAATACTCAATCCCCAAACGTAAGAAAACTAACCCCCAAACGTAAGAATTACTAACCCTCAAACGTAAGAAAACTAACCTCTAAACGTAAGAATATTTTTCCCCTAAACATAAGAGAACTAACCCCCAATCGTAAGAATCCCTAACTCTCTACCGTCAGAAAATTAACAAGAAAAAAGTAAGAATTACTAACCCCCAAACATAAGAACTACTAACCCGCAAACGTAAGAAAACTAACCCCCAAACGTAAGAATCCCTAACCCTCAAACGTAAGAAAACTAACCATTAAACGTGAGAATCCCTAACCCCCAAACGTAAGGATTACTAACCCCCAAATGAAGAATTACTAACCCGCAAACGTAAGAGAACTAACCCCCAAACGTGAGAAAACTAACTGAAGAATCCTTAACCCCTATACGTAAGAAAACTAACCCCAAAACGTAAGAATTACTAACCCCCAAACGTAAGAATCCCTAACCCACAAACGTAAGAAAACTAACCCCCAAACGTAAGAATCCCTAAACCCCAAACGTAAGAAAACTAACCCCAAACGTAAGAATTACTAACCCCCAAACGTAAGAAAACTAACCTCTGATGCACCTATCAATGTTTTCCCCGACCCAGGGGAGGGCGGGCATACACGGGCATTTGACTCGAGCTCTCATCTCGTGGGTAGGGATTTTGATTTTATTTGACATCACGGAGCCCCCAGGGTCAGGCGATTTGACATTTACTGGTTACCAGTCTCCAATCTGTTATAGGAAAGTGCCAATCGCTCGATGGAAGATTTACCGCGTCGCAATATATATGTTTGTATGCAGCTTTTTGTGACGCAGATGGTACATTGTCGAGATTCCATTTTAATCTTGTTGTTTTATTCGTCTGCGATCGAAAGTTTTTATCGGTTGAGAACCGAAGTGAGAAGAACCGAGCTGCGGGTGTGGAACCGTGACATGGCGGACTCAACAGACTGGGATGCAGAAATAGCTAGAAATAGCTTCTATGGTTTTCAGTCCTCAACCTGACAATATTACACCGGATGAAAAAATCACCATAAACGCCCTTAAAAGCAACAGGGATGGCCCTGGTCATTCTGAATACCGCATACAAAATCGAGGAAGGTTTACAACAACTATCAGACGATAAGTTTTATAAACTTGTCCCTCACCTATTGTGGTAGAGACAGCCCGAAAAGTCAAACAAGTTGTTCTCAACTTATACTGTTCGAACACATTGATTTAATGAGCTCCAAATGCTTGAATGATGTTCAGGATAAGATACACGCTGACTAAAATACGCAAGAAAGCACCAGTCGGTCGACCAATAGTCTCCGCCAGCAGTTGCCCAACCGGGTGTATTTCTAGCTTTGTCGATTCACTTTTACAACCGATCGCAGTTGGTCAAGGATCATATTTTGGAAGACACTACCGATTTCATAAATTTCATTAAAAACACGCCTATAACAGACAACACTTTGCTAGCTACACTTGACGTTAGTTCTCTTTACACAAACATCCCTCATTCTGAGGGAATGGACGTTGTTTGCCGTCAATACGAAATACACTATGGGCCAGAACCTCCAATTCCCGTAAGCCAATTAAGGGAATTAATACGACTCATTTTAGAAGAGAATTCGTTCAAATTTACTGAAAGACAATACGTACAAATTCACGGCATCGCAATGGGAACTAAAATGGCCGTCGCCTTCTCCGTCATTTTCATGGCGGGTCAAGAAGAACGACTCCTATCTGCTAGTCCTTTCAAACCCTCTGTATGGAAAATTAGATGACGTCGTCAGTTTGTGGGACATGCCATCTAGAGAAATCTGAGATTTCGTTGACTTCGCTAACTCTTTCCATCCCACATTAAAATTTACGTATGAGCTGTCATCTACAAATGCTGTTTTCCTTAACACCAAGGTCTTCAAAGGCCCACCATTTTTAACTCTTAAATTATTAGATGTACACACAGATTTTAAACCAACCGAAATGTTCCAATAGAATCACTTCTCCTCCTGCCACCCTTTAAACACACAAAAAAGGGTTTATTAAAGGGGAAGCACTTCGCCTCGTACGGACTAACTCAGTCCAAGAGAATTTTGAGCAAACGAGACTTTAAACTACGCTCTACAACAGAGGCTATACCGAATCACTTATTGGAAATGTTCTCAATGAAGTTCAATTCTCGAACAGAAATGAGACTCTTCGGACAAAACCAAAGAAAAAGAATGAGTGTTTACCATTCGTCACTACTTACAATCCGGCTTTACCAAATCTAAAAAAAGATTCTAATGAATCGCTGGCACCTTATTCAAAACCAGCTCGGGTTCACAAAAATATTTAAAACGAACCGATTGTAGCCTACAGGAAGGAAAAATCCCTCCCTTGTCTGCGCAAAACTCCTTCCACCAAAACAACAATCATAAAAGAACAAGAAGCCTTACCTTTACAGAAATATGCAAAACAAGGAACGGTTTACCCACCGTCACGTCACAAAGCGGTAATTACAAATTTGTTTACTTAATTTAGTTGATCTCAGGAGTGCGAGCGTAGAAGCTGAAGACTTGAAGACTTTATTAAAAAAAAAATGTCTCCTGGTCTTTCAAGTTCATGTTTGTACAAGAGATAAAATGCAGCACTTTGTTATTCTCTCTGCTGGAGAGTTCAAAGATTCAGATTGCTAGCTTTATTAATGTGTTTATCACACAAAGGCCAAAGTTGAATTGTACATGTATTTCTAGAGTGAGCATCTCATAGTTTCTATTAAAACTAAACAGGAGCATTATATTTCAAGTTCATGTTTGTACAGGAGATATGACAGCAATAAAATGCGCATTAAACAAGAGCGCCTTAGTTTGCTCAAATACATTTACCACCGGCCCAAACCCAGGGATGGGAAGATTTGACCACAAAGTTGCGCCCAACGGTAGGGGCTTTTGACACGAAAAAAATGAAAATGTCAAATGCCCGTGGGTATGCCCGCCTTCCCCCGGGTGGGGGAAAACATTGATAGGTGCATAAACGTAAGAATCCCTCACATCCAAACATAAGAAAACTAACCCCCAACCGTAAGAATCCCTACCCTCCAAACGTAAGAAAACTAACCCCCAAACGTGAGAAACCTAACCACCAAACGTAAGAATCCCTAACCCCCAAACGTAAGAAAACTAACCTCCAAACGTAAGAATCCCTAACCCCCATAAGTAAGAAAACTAACCCCCAAACGTAAGAATTACTACTCCCAAACGTAAGAATCCCTAACCCCCAAACGTAAGAAACCTAACCCCCAAACGTAAGAATACCTAACTCCTAAACGTAAGAATTACTAACCCCCAAACGTAAGAAAACTAACCCTCAAACGTAAGAATACCTAACTCCTAAACGTAAGAATTACTTACCCCCAAACGTAAGAAAACTAACCCCCAAACGTATTGAGAAATTCATTTCTTTTTGCTTTCACGTTTAAAAGGCAAGGTTATCAGGTTCCTTACAGTTGAGGTCATTTCCGAGGCCAGTCCATTTGTCAGGGACCATAAGGACGTACCTATGCATGGCCTCAGTGAATCGGGTCCTGTACAGCTCTGGTGACACCACAGTGGACCTCCCTGAATTTCAATCGCTTTCACGTACATCTCCAGCTTTTTATCCCAGGTGAAGGTTCGAATAAAGTCTGCAAGGAAAAAAAAGACAAAAAAAAAACAATGCACCAAATGTAATGAGATTCAAACATAGGATGAACTGATCAAAATAAAAGCTACTGACCAGTAATTTCCTGTCATGGTGTTTATTACCCTGTACAACGTGGCTTTTTCGAAGACAGTTTTAAATTCCGACAAATTGTTTGTTCAGCTTCTCTTAAGAAGAAAATGATTCTGGTAATTTCGGACCTTCCTCTTACCAGTGAATGAGAAACTTGTCTTAACCTTGGTCCACAGTTTTACTACTTCACAAACGATCAAGGATTAGGCCAGAAATGTTTACATGCTTCACCGCAAGAGCTGTGTTTCTGTACGAACGTGGGAGCTTATACCCTCGCAAGTGATCCCAGAAGTTTATTTCCATACGACAGCAGAATTTTCGGACGCTGATTTTGCGATTATCAGTGGTTGCCATCATATAAAAACCAGGCTTAGCTACATTCGTGAATGGTCACATATCCTTCATAAATATTTTTGGAAACGACATTAACTTTGCCAACAAGGAAACTCTTTCGACTAGGTGGTTAGAATAAAAAAAATAAATTCCCTGACTTTTAATTGATTTTCAGCTAGAAGGTAGAATTTCCCGTACTTGAGTGGGAATCCCCTCACTTTTCAAAAAAAGATCTGTTTTCCCTGACTTTTTACTGATCATAACAACCTTGTTAATAGGCACTAGCTACAAGAGCTAATGCGAAACCAAGAGTACTTTCCATTTACCAGACCGGCCTTTCTGTATTAAAATCAAATACGTCATTTTCAAGGGATGGTGCTGTAATATCCTGTACAATCTTGAAAAATAATCAATCCGAAAATAGTAGGCGCTTTTTTGAAGAAATTCGTAGGACTACGATAAAACTTATCCTTCAAATCAGTGCAGTCCGTTTACGAACTGACCGGTCTGGCTAGGCAGTCCACACCAATGGAAAGCGTCCTAAATTTCTTGTCTTTGGAAACAACACGAAAGCAGGGGCTAGAACTGAAATGCCCGTCCATCAGATCGAAACTAGGACGCACCACAAGATCACCACACATTTACGTGCACAAAAGAATGAAAAAAAATAATACACTCCACGCATTTGGCGACAAGAAACACATGATGTTACCTTATTAATTTTAGGGCCGTAAAACAGGTTCTCTATGATCAACACGTCCTGTTTCATGAGAGCACTTGTCCGTGAGTCCTTGTAACTGCTTATGTTAATGTCCAGGATCTCTGTAAGCAATGCGCTATTGAGAGAACAATGAAAGCAGTTAACATGTGTCACTTGTAAGATGAGTAGTTTGACGTTTTCCGATGTTTCCCGAAGTTTGCCGAGGATATCTCTATATTTCCGAAAACTCACAAAGATGCAACAAACTTCTCCGAAGAATGATCGATATATGGCGATTTGGGTGAAAGGGCATCCGGTCACGTGATAGCGTACCTGCTCATCAAGCGCTTGATTGACATGGCGGAAGTGGTGAGGAACAAACTCCAGAAAACACTGCAGCTCCTGTCTTGACATCTGGTTCATGACAAAACGATCGTCTGTAATGGAAAGGAATAGAAAAAAATTAATTAGTTAATCATTTTTCTGTCCCGTGCGCGGTTTGATTGTTTGCACGAACGGTGCTGTCCAGATTTTTGTTTTGTTCGTTTGCTCCTGCTGGGCCGCTTGCTTTTTATCCAGACCTCTTTCCCACATCTCTGTACTTCCCTTTTGTGGGTTAGGGTTAGGCCGATATAAGTGCATAGCGCACGCAAAATTATTATTATTACGGAACGTTTTTAATTGAGCGTCGAAAGTAATTAGCGTTTGCATTGTATTACGATACTCTACGCGTCACTTCAATCCCGCGCTTGGCACCGGCTACATATATTTGTTTGGAGTTCTGATTGGTACGCAGTCTGTGTTATTCACGTCACGTGATTGGCCAGATTAATCTTTAGCTTTGGTTTTACCACACTTCGATTGAAAATCGTTGTATTGACTGACCACTTTGTACCGCAGCACCACAACTAAGTACTGCACAGTAGCTTTCATTTGAAAACGCGAATGTTACAATTTAGAATTTTATCCACAGACTCAAAACTTGGAACCACCTTGTACAGCGTAATAAATAGCATCACAGGAAAGTACTGCTCAGTAGCTTTCATTTGAATGGTCACACTTTAGGATTTCATCCAAAGACTCAAAAGTTAGCACCACCTTGTACAGCATAACAAACAGCACCACAGGAAAATACTGCTCAGTTTTTTTTTTTTTTTGTTTTTTTGTTTTTTTTTTGTTTTGTTTTTTCATTTCAATGGTCACACTTTAGGATTTCAACCACAGACTCAAAAGTAACAACCATTTTGTACAGTATAATAAGTTAGCACCACAGCTAAAGTACTGCTCAGTAGCTTTCTCATGGATTTGATCCATGAGACTCAAAAGTTATAAAACACTTTGTGCAGTGTAAGAAACACCACCACAGGAAAGTATTGCTCAGTAACTTTCATTTTAATGGTTACACTTTAGAATTTTGTCTACAGACTCAAAAGTTAGAACCACTTTGATTGTACATAATTTGTAATAAAAGCACCTGGACAGGATTAAACTGCTCAGTAGCTTTCATTTCAATGGTCACACTTTGGGATTTTATCCACTGACCCAAGCACGCCTTGCACACCATAATGAAGAGCACCACAGGAACAACTACTGCTCAGTAGCTTTTATTGTGCAGTTCCAGAAAAAATCCATTACTGACCCCATGGAAGGTCATTGAAAATTCCTAGGAGGAGAAGGGTCTTAAAAGTCAGAAGAAGAAGAAAGTATGAAGCTAAGCTGGAATTTTCTGGGGGGAGGGAGAGTGCGAAACGAAAAACCCCCCACAGGGGTAGTGTGAATATTTTCTGAAACTGCACATTTTTGAATGGCCCCACCACAGACTCAAAAGTTATTAACCACCTTGTATCATGGCATGTCACTAAGCAGTACATCATGAAAGTCTGCTCAGTAGCTATCAGTTGAGAGGTCATACTAAAGGAATTTATCCATGCACACACTCAAAACAACAGCACCAATTATTACATTACACTGCATTACCCTGGCAGTATTACTTACCGATGTCATCTTGCACTTGCCTATCATGAGCTGAGCTACTTTCCGTCCTCTTAGTGTCATCTTTCCCAGCAGTATGTTTCATTCTACTGTACTTTATCCTTCTCGAATTTTACTGTAGTGGTCTGTCAGGCTCTGTTTTCATGAGTAATCCTGCATGTTGTTGTGATCATGAACTCGAAGTTATCTCATGAGAGCATGCTGAATTTGTCTCTGCATCCTGTCCGTCCTGAGTCACCTTCCTCGGGGTTCACTATATACATAACCTGAATGACCAATTTGAAAAAAAAAAAAAAAAAGAACACAATTAACATCATGCATGCATCAACTCGTGCAGTCACTAGGTTAATTATTTCAAATAACATACAATCAGTAAAAATTATATTTGCCATCCTAATCTACAGACTCCGTAATGGCAAAGCAATATACACTGACCAAAATGTCACTTAATTTCTTTTTAAAATGTTTGGTAAGAGATCATTTTGAAAAAAAAATAATTTAATAATGAGTGAGAAAATCCGATGTTCCAAAGAACAAAAACAAAAGAACAAAATTAATGTCAAAAAGGATTAATATACCATGCCGCTGCTATGAACAGTCATATTTCTAAAAACCTGTAGACACAGCTCTAAAGATCATCTAATTTCCTGATGACTTTTCACTGAGTTTTATGACAGTTCTAAAATTCATTGTGAAGTTCCAGAAAGAGTCCATACCACCCCATGTAAGGTCATAGGAAATTCCAAGGGAGAGGGGAGCTTATAAGTCTTGAAAGTCAAAATTTTACATTGAAGCAAAGTATGAAGCTAGACTGGAATTTCCTAGGGGGAAGGGGGGAGGGGGGAAGGGGTACAAAACAAAAAACCTTCCATGGGGGGAGTTATATGGATATTTTCTGTAACTCAGACATTCCAAATTTAACAAAAAGTTTCCTAGAAGTGGAAAGTTGAGTTGAAGGCTTTGAGTGGTTGCAAATAAGCTGATCTCATCATTCAGCTCGCTTCTTCTTTTTTTAACCTGTTTAGCCGGTTGCTTCCTGTTTAACCTGTTCCTTCCTGTGTAGCCTGTTAAACCTGTTTATTTCTATCTATCCCATAACAAGTAAAAATATTGGGTGTAGCGCCTACACGATTTCTTCCACACCCTCAAAAGTAAGAATTAACCTCAGTTTTTAAAACACAGTAATACCAATAGAAAAATGCTGCTCAGTAGCTTGATCAATTTAACACAGACTAGTCATAGTTCAGGATTTTAAACATTGCTGCCAGGAAACCAAAATCAACTTCAACCAAAACACATACAATACCAATTTGTGTTCAGAATATGGCACTAGCATAACTTTAGTATTAAAACCGTTTTTTTAAGTTGTAACAGAACACCACAAGCTATTGCTTTAAACCCCATCGTGTCTAAATAGAAGTCATCATCATCATCATCATCATCATCACTGCTATTAACTCGTTCTTTCTCCCGTTCGCGTCTGAACTAGAATTAATGATCATGTATTTGTCTAAATGATAAGGAATGTCCAATTATGCCTGTCCCATCATGGCACGTCTACAGATTTCACAAATTCACTGAAAAGAAAGCGGTCAAAACGCAGACCGTGCAGACCATGCAGGCTGTGCCGACTTTCGGTAAGCTTACTTTTTTTGTACTTTTTTAATGCAATCTTAATTTCACAAACATTAACACACAAGACTGAGTACTTTTGCTTTTACCTTGATCTTGGTTTGCAGTCTTGGAAGAATTTCTGGCTCTTGAAGAAAAAAAAAGAGAACTCCAGTTTTGATCCATTCTCGTACCCAGAGTCTTCAGGCTTTTTGGTCAGCGGGGCAACGCCGGGAAGACTCTGGGGACATCGAATTTTATTACCGCAGGATTTCTGCGGTAAAACAATGGAAAGCGTTTCGGAACAGCCAATCAAAAAAATTGAATTTTTTCGATGTCTCCAGAGTCTTCCCGGCGTTGCCCCGCTGACCAAAAAGCCTGAAGACTCTGGGTACGAGATTGGTTTTGATCGCACGTCGCATGTCACCTTGTTATGCATAAGGTCGCTGGTCATTTGTAGCCTGTTTAAACGCGGGCTCAGTGAATGACCCACGTGATGTTTTCGCGCGCTTCATCTGTTCATGAAAACATGGCGCAGAAAGAAAGTGGCGTATGGGCGTACAAAGTTGCGGCAAGCTAATCCACGAAACTGCTATGGGTACCAAACTGGCAGTCGTTATATTGATGACATTTTTTCCTTCTGGAACACAACCAGAGAGGAAATACTACAGTTCACTGCACAAGCTAACAAGCACCATCCCAGAGAGGAATCGGTGCTCGACTTGTGTATGCACCCATTTTAAACCTGCTGAGACCTTTCATTACACTCACTTCTCTTCATGCCACCAATATGGAGTTAAAAGATGGTTCAACAAAGGAGAGGCTCTTAGAATTCTCAGAACTAACTCTTCCAAGACACCATTTGAAGAGAAAAAACTTCAAATCACACCTTCTAGAAAGAGGGACCAAGAGGGTTGTATCCAAAGGACTCTTTGCATGAGAAGCGACATTTGAGGACAGGAACCTAGCACTCCTACAAAATCAAAGAGAACAAAAGGAAATCTTGCCTTTTGTAACGCGAAATATCATCCAGCATTGCTTAACCTAACACCAGTGCTCATGAACAACTGGTATTGTATTAGACAGCAACCTCTACTAAGAGAAAACAGAGATTCAACCCTCATATCGTACAAAAGGGGAAGTTCTTACACGCGAGGGAGTCGCGCAGACTTGTCACTCTTTATTTACACAGTAAGTGCGGAAACTAGTGTAAAAAAAAGTACGCAGCCTGCACGGTCTGCACAATCTGCATGGTCTGCAGGGTCTGCGTTTTAGAGTGGCCGTTACTCCTGTGGCTGACTTACTTGAGGAACCCGAATTTATCATTGTTCCTGATCGCGTCTTGTAGAAAATTCCATTTGCAGCGAAATGGAAAGTATTTATCAGACTTATAGGATCCGCATGGTCCCTTCTTTGACGATCCTGCAGTGCATTCAGGATAGTCCAGCCGATTATCACAGCCAGACCGGTGCACTGACAGTGGGTGGACCTGAAGAAATCCAGGTGTTTTACAACGGACGTGTTGAGAAATTATATCGATTACCTTGTGCCAGAAAGAGATGATTGGCCGACTGCTAGGTGGCCAGCCTTTGTTAGGAGAGCACGCAACTAAACAGGCCAAATAAATGGTTTGGTGGCCGGTTTTGGTAATAGTTTATCCCATAGGTTATAATGTAAGCATAGTAAGTATTGTTAGTACTGTAAATATTATAATTATTATAAATAGTATGTTTTGTAAATCAAATAAAAATTGATTAAAAAAATAGTTTATCCCAATTTTCATCCTAATGCCATCATTTCCATTTTTCGGAATTTTGTCTCTTTTTGGAGTGATTGTGGTGTTAGCATTAGTTTAGCTAGTTTTCACCCTTCTACTATGCACTCTAATTTTCGGCTTCTTGTCACTTTTTTGGAGTGATGGTTATTATAGCAAGGAATTGAAAATAGCAAAGAGAGGGTTACATGCCAACAAGGTCAACAAACAGCATTCCTTCTGCCAGTCTCGTACGACCATATTTGGTTCATGTGACCGGCTTTGCCCATTTCTCCTTTCCCCTCACCGCGGTCAGATGGTGGGCATGCGCAATGCCTTCATTCCCACTCGCCGACCGCAAGAAGTTCCCGAGCGAAAATTCAAAGCAAATGATTGCAGCAACCCGGTGTCACGAAATAATTTTTACCGAATGACAGTGAACGTAAATGAAATGTCCTTTGAAGATAACGACGGGCGGGGAGAGATTAGCTCAAGAGCAACTGACTCGCGCGGGAGCGACGCTCGTCCCAACTCATGCGGTACGCGGGATCTGGCTAACTGGCACTTGACGACAATATAGAACAAATCAGAACTCAGAGCAGCATAGATTTATTCCGACTCACAACATAACCAGGGACATAACCGAGTTATAAGCAGACGTTAACTTCCTTATATACAGTATGTACATCAGTTCTTTTGTACAAGACCCGGTTTGAATACACCTATCGAATGCAGCTACATACTGGCGTTCTAATAGAATTGTCTTACTAACAGCTAATATAGGCAAACCTTTCCTAACATTCGTCCTTCCTAAAATCTCAACGCCCTAGCTCGTCGAGCAAAATAAGTAACACTTGAGTTGTTGCATGAAGGCGAACGGAGGAATGGCAAGTGCCTAAAAATAACGTAATTAGGGCCAAATATCAATAAACGTAACCAATTAGACGTGAAATAATAAACTGTGAATAAATGCGGTTAAATGTAAGAACCGTCGAACGACTATTGGTCACTATTGGATAAATGCGAGTAAATATGAATGGCTTAATACTCTCTCTCTCTCTCACTCACTCATGCCCGTGAGTGGGCATGAGATGGCTTAATACTAAACATGGCTAAATATGGTTTGTTTTTATGGGTGCAAAACGGTCTAAAAACAACTTCGTAGGTGTTAGGAAATCGGATGAAACACTCTTTCGAGTGTTTGATATAGCTTCTCGAAGCATTAATAATTCAAAGTTTACAGTGTTTTATAGCTACAAGTAATATACACGATACGGAATCTCTAGACGCCATTGTAAACAATGTCGAGTTCCTTCAACATGGTGACGATAATTCCAACTTAAAGAGTGTCTACGTTTTTCAATTTTTGCGTCTCCAGGCACTGGAGCATGAGCACGTCACAGGTTCTTAAAATGGTGTGGTGTTCTTCCTCCTGTGTAATCGCCTTTTTCTTATTTCAGAACATCTAGAGGAAGCTACTTGTTTCTTCCGTGAAAAGCTACAGCCAATCATTTTTCGCATCTGAATTCTGAAACTTTGACTCTGTAGAGCGTAAACAAACGGATTCAGACAAGTGCCAATTCCCACGGGTATCACCCATGCGTGGTACAATATCGAGCCATACTCCACTAAGCCAGGCACATGATACACCAGGAGGTATGTTGTTGTATCAGGAAGCCAACATAATGCATGAAGCACCGTGACTGTGATGGCGATTTTTGTCACGCGCTTGCGTGACTTAATTGCCGCTTGAGCTGCAGCGTCAAGGTTTGATCTTCCCCAAAGAGCGGCTACAGTTTTAGAATAGAGCGCGGCCATTAGGATCAGAGGTAAAGCAAAATCAACCAGATATGTGAACACAGTATAAATCTTGGCCTGCATTGGGTTTGACCACTTTTCAACACAAGACCTACGACTTTTGTCATATGTCATGACGCACAAAGGAGGTACTTCAGTGAGAATGGCGAAAATCCAAACGCAAGCGACAATCAACTTAAGCTTTTTCCCTCTTATTTTCCGCACCTGGTTTGTCGGTCGAGTGGCATAGAAACGTTCAATCGCGATGATGACGTGCAGAGCAGTAGAAACGCAGCCAGCCACCCACATGGTGAATCCTCCCATGAAGAGCTTGCAAAGCAAGGTGCCAGGCCATCCGTCAGGGTGGGTGATGAAAGGCCGAATTATGTACTGAGGGATGAGGGATGTTGCCACCAGGATATCAGCCAGCGCTAAGTTTAGGAAGAGGTAGTTAATCGAGGGTTGCACGAGTTTGAAGCGAGCCACTACAAGGATAACTAAACCGTTAAGAATCAGGTTTAAGATTAGAATAACGGAGAAAAAACCCAACAGAACAACTGGCATTTTGTGTTGGATGATCGTCGAAGACTATCACAAGGATTCGGTCACTATTCCTGCAAAACAAATAGAAAGTTTAAAAAAAAAAAAAAAGACCGCTAGAAAAAAAAGACAGCTAGCTCTGGATGTCAATGCGCTGGATCATCAGATAATGCAATTCCAGGGATTTGATTGGCTTAGCGATTATACCATACCCGAGAAATAACGGTGATTAAGAGCGGGTGACTGATGATGCCGAGAGAGGTTACCTCGTCTTCTAAACTGAAATTTCGGATTTCTTCCTTATTTGTAATGGTCAGGAAAGAACTATTTACGACTGAAAATTATGCAAAAACTTTTCTAAAGATTTTTCGGTTTCGAAATTTCTGGCACAACGTAAGATGCTCGAAAATTCGGGCACAACGTAAGATGCTGTGCATGACCACGTCGCAGCTACGGATAAATCTTACCGAGGCTTGGTGCTTCTTGAAATCGCTCCGGTAAAAGACGGTTTAGGGTATTGAAACGATCTTTTGAAGTTAATTTGGGCCTCTCTCTGAAAACACGGTGATATAAAAGACATCGCTGAAAGATATGCATTCACACGTCGTCTTAAAAGCTCGAAGATTCCTATTTTCAGTCACTTCAGTTTACACTTGAAAATGTTAAACTTCGCAGGCAAAAATTCGCCGCGGTACATCGAAATTAAAGAATTGTACGAGAATGGTGTATTATTCAGTGACTGAGGCAGGCATACTCGGATAAAGGAAATCCGAGTGTTCCTGTCAGAAATCGAACCCAAGACCTTCCGAAAGATGAAAGCTCGGTATTCGTAATGTAACAGATAAAAAATCTAACTCGGCTCTTGGATATCCCAAGTTGATTTCCTTTTAGTTTACAGTACAAGTACAGAGCTTTCCTCTAGTATTATTTCTTTTTGTAAATTTCCATATATTAGGACAACAATTCTTCCTGCAAAGTTTCCACATTTTCAAGTGAAAATAGGAATCTTCGGGGTTTTAAGACAACATGTGAATACACATCTTTCAGGAATGTTTTGTTGATATCACCGTGTTTTCAAAAGGATTCAACTTAACTTCTAAAGATCGTTTCAATACGCCGTCTTTTTTCTGAGCTATTACGTGAAAATACACAAAATCTCGGGAAAGTTTATCGCTGGCTGCGACGTAATCACGGGATTTCAGCCGGTTGTGCCAGAATTGTCGAAAACGAAAAATGCTAGGAAATTTCAGTTTTGACCGCGGGTTCTCGGTATTGTTAGTCAGCAATTCTAAATCTGGCGGTTCTCACGAACAACTCCTTCTTAGAAAATTTAAAGAAAAAAAAGTACTCTGAATTCAATTTACGAGACTACTAGATCAAAGTGAGTTGTAATAAGTGACTTACGAAGTCACCAAGGGTTAAATTCTCGGATTAAAAATTCGTACCTCAGTCACTTCTGTCGGCTTGGTCTCATGTCCCTGAACATTTCAAGGCTCTTTACAAAAGAATTCCCTGAAAGCAGTAGTTTAACTCGCGATAAGAGCTGAAACATTGATCTTTCATTGATCAACTTAATCATGTGACAAAAACATCCACCACCACTTGACAAAGATTCCGTGAGGGAATCGAAGCTTTGTGCTTGAACATAAATTTTCGATCCTGAAAACGAGACCTTTTTGTTTGATGCAATACTATGATGGCAGGATTAAGAAACAATGTTTTCTCTAACATTGATCTAGCTAACTAATTCCAGGAAAGCATAGTTTGAAACAAGGTAAACGGATCTTTGCTTTAATAAGTGATTCACCGTTGTTTCCCGTTTTTCCTCAGTGAATAAGTACTTGATGTAAAGAATGCTGCTATTGAAAGTCTGCAGAAGGTGTAGACGACAATGACGGCATGAAGGAGTCTTGGACAAATGGACAGTTTGTTGGAGTAGACATTAACGTGAAGTAGGCGGGCAAAAACAAACGATAACCGATGCGACCTTGTATTTTCCTTTTGTTACTCAAATCGCATATTTACGCATATTTACGCAATATTCCACAACGAGGAACAATAGGCAAGAGTTTTCCATTTTCCTTCGAAGGATGTGTCTAGAGTGCTCCTTTGGAAATCCGTTCTGGTCAAAATTAGCACAAAGTAAAAAGAAGGACGTGCGCAACTCATTGTAGTACAACAATAAAACATTATTTACCTTGAATGAAATATGTATATTGAATGAAGCCTTCGGGCAAACTCTGTATTCCTCTCAATTTTGGCTAGCCACCAAAATATCGAGAGGAAACAAAACCGCCGCTAAAATTAGGCCTGATAGCAGTTTAATTTATCAGATGAACAGTTTTATATTTATTGGATTAGTTATTGTTTAGGTGCTGAATTTATTTTTATCTAAGAATAAATTTCCCATAAGATTTATTTTTATTTAAAAAACATTTTTTACATAGGAATATTTTTTTTAATCCGTGATGGATTGCGCTATTTTTTTCTGTTCCGTGATATACGCTGCGTGTCAAGTATATAGTAAACATGCATCTTTTAAAAGCTCTATGTTCAATGGACCCTTATAACCTAGAGCTGCATTGTTTTTTTAGGGCGGGGAGCATTGTTCTATTGATCGTTCTTTTGTTCTCTTGACCGACCAATCATATAAGACGTTGCATACGTTTCAGGTCGCCTCCAAGTATTACACATAGGGTCATGGTATGTGATCTTCCTTCTTCCATATCATTACCTGATTTCCGCCGTCTTTGAAAGGTTGGTCAGCTCTTTTCCGAATGATATGTTTAAAGAAAACTCCACTGGAATTACAGCAAAATTACCAAAAATTACAGTATTACACACAAAATAATAAAAAAAACTTGTACACTGAACTTACAATGAGTGTGACCGCAGCCACAATGCCTATTCAACAGGAGTAGCACGGTATTATGCAACGAAATACATGTATGTCCGTCAGTTACTGTGGAATCAGTGTCAGGCCATGAAATGCTGATTTCAATCAGTATTTAATGGCACAACTAAGCGAATTTGTAGCGCAAACTTTATACTTCTTTTCCATGGTGAAATCTGAAGTTACTCCAGAAAATTAATTTTAATTAATCTTTGTATAATCAAACATGCTTCGTGAAGATCTTAAATAATCTATCGAATAGTTTTAAAGACGCTCCAAAAAGCGCACAAGTTCGAAAATTAAAACGAAATTATGATTGCGAATGGCGATCCAAGAAGAAAAAAGTAGTTTTCGAGATCACAACAGAGAAAATCAACATAATGTTCGATCGTGGCGTCAATCGAAACATATTTCGAAGCAGTAGATGAATATATATGTACGTACGGTCCATTCGTTATTACTATCCAAATGGCTTGCCAAGCTAAGTTTTTTTTTATATATTATTTGAAAACGTTTTTGCGATTTCTCAGTTTTGAATAAATTAAAAATAATTGACTGATTTCTAGGTTTTCTGTTTATCATCGTCATGGTAGCTATGCCCCACTTTGTACGTTCTCTACTATGTTGAAATGCTTCTCAAGGGAAATTATGGACAACGTTGTAGAAGTGACTTGCTTCTAGGTTTGGAACATTACGACAGGTCAGACCTACGGCTTACATTTGCCAAAGTCAACCACAAATGGCGAGGAAGGAGGGCCTTCCTGGACGCTATAGTTGCTGATCGAATCTTCCATAGCTAATAAAAGGCAATGACAAACTTCTTTGTTATATGTTTTTGTTAGCCTTTTTGGCCTTGACCGTGGACAAACCACGATGCATTTTGAGATGTGTTGGAGCAACTGGCCAATAGGAACTTTCCTGTCAACTGTTTCCTGTCAACTGTCGTATGAACGTCAAAACAAAGGATTGTGCATGGTCGAGGCACTTGTAACATAAATTGCAGCACCATTGTTGTCATGGCAAAGTTTCATAACCAGTTCGTCATTTAACTATGATTTTTCCTCGTTTCGATTCTCTGTCATTTTCTTTCTGCTCATTGAATTTTATACGATAGGTTCAAAGACAGCCCCATAAATTCGAACACTGATTGACTGACTGCAGCCATACTTATGAAGGAAATTAACGCCGTAAATGATCTTCCGGAAGCAGCATAACTAAGCATAACCTAGCAAGCAGTTAACGTGACTCTAACATTTTATGGCAGTGTTTGAGAGCTGCAAGCTATATACATGAATCGGAAACTGCGAATGCATGTAAACAACAGTCGAGTGCCTTACAGACGATGATGATGATGATGATGATGATGATGATGATGATGATGATGATGATGATGATGACGATAAATATAACACGGACCTTTTCTGGGGATGATGACTGAAAAATTGCCAATTCAAAGAGTGTACGTTCGTTTTTCAATCAAATCACTTTGTGCCTCCAGACCACGTTTTGCGACACAGTGTATGAAGGACGTCACAGCTTATTAAACTAGCTTGGGGGTCGTCCACCCGTGTAATCGCCCTTGTTCTATTTCAGACAACCTACAGGAAGCTACTTTTTTCTTCCGTGAACTGTTGCAACAACCAATCATTTTTCGCATCTGAATTCTGAAACTTTGACTCTGTAGAGCGTAAACAAACGGATTCAGACAAGTGCCAATTCCCACGGGTATCACGCATGCGTGGTACAATATCGAGCCATACTCCACTAAGCCAGGCACGTGATACACCAGGAGGTATGTTGTTGTATCAGGAAGCCAACATAATGCATGAAGCACCGTGACTGTGATGGCGATTTTTGTCACGCGCTTGCGTGACTTAATTGCCGCTTGAGCTGCAGCGTCAAGGTTTGATCTTCCCCAAAGAGCGGCTACAGTTTTAGAATAGAGCGCCGCCATTAGGATCAGAGGTATAGCAAAATCAACCAGATATGTGAACACAGTATAAATCTTGGCCTGCATTGGGTTTGACCACTTTTCAACACAAGACCTACGACTTTTGTCATATGTCATAACGCACAAAGGAGGGACTTCAGTGAGAATGGCGAAAATCCAAACGCAAGCGATAATCAACTTAAGCTTTTTCCCTCTTATTTTCCGCACCTGGTTTGTCGGTCGAGTGGCGTAGAAACGTTCAATGGCGATGATAACATGCAGAGCAGTAGAAACGCAGCCAGCCACCCACATGGTGAATCCTCCCATGAAGAGCTTGCAAAGCAAGGTGCCAGGCCATCCGTCAGGGTGGGTGATGAAAGGCCGAATTAAGTACTGAGGGATGATGGATGATGCCACCAGGATGTCAGCCAGCGCTAAGTTTAGGAAGAGGTAGTTAATCGAGGGTTGCACGAGTTTGAAGCGAGCCACTACAAGGATAACTAAACCGTTAAGAATCAGATTTAAGACGAGAATAACGGAGAAAAAACCCAACAGAACAACTGGCATTGTGTGCTGGGTGATCACCACACGACTTTGGTCAAGGCTCCTGCAAAACAGATAGACAATTGAAAAGCCGTTGTGACAGATATCTCTGGAATTCAATGTGATACGAGGACGATATTTACCATTATTTATTTTTTTGGTTATGAAAACAATTATTCCCCTCACATTTGTTGGATGATTACAGTCAACTCGGCGCTACGCACCACGTTGATTGTCCATCATCTCATATCCATAACTCTCGTAACTCTCTAATTATAACATACACACCACAGTATATCGACTAGTGTTCAGCGGCAAATACAAGATAAACATGGTCACGTGGTCATTTCTACCGTTTGCCGTTTGGCGTAAACGTAATTATTATATCTCCCAGTTAGCACGCGCGGTGTGATCGGTCAATTTTTCGGGCCGTACTTTGAAAGTTGTTCTTTTCCCGCGCGCCCGATTAACCTCAGAGATATAATAAATATCTTACTAACCTCGTTTTCTCGGTCCTTTCTGTAAGTTACGGATCCTCGTTTTTTCTCGTTGACTTATGGCCCAAGCACAATTTCCCAATCAGCGCAAAAAAAAAATCGGTCCGTAACTTACAGTACGGACCGAGAAAACCAGGTTAGTAAGAGGTATTTCTAAATCTTTCCATTGGCAGGACTGAGGCCTTCCATTAAAGTCGAAATACAGTTGATTTCAAAGCTTTAAAATTTATCTTTCCATTTTGTTTTAATTGCGCGAATGTTCATGTTTAAAAACAATATTTCGACGTGCTGTTTAGCAAACGTCGTCGCTTTTTCTTCCTGCTTGCAAATGCATCACGTAACAATGATTAGCTGTCTCTTTTCAGATTTTGAAACAAATATTTGTTCTTTTTTTTCCCACAAAAATAGATGCAGTATTGATGTTAGTAGCTGTTCGTTTGCGTTTAATAATTAAAAATTGGTGCTGGATGTCCAACAGCATTCACTGTCTAAATTGATTCAGCTAACTTCTCTGAATTTCAAGTTACTATGAGTTTACTAAAAATGAAATTTTTCTATTTCACTCTTAAATTTTGTTTCATTTTATTTCATGAGTTAAAAAAAAAAAACTCACAAAGCCTGATCCATTTGGTTGCACCTTAGTGCCGAGGAAACAGATACGAATAATTTTTGCGGCAATCAATCCACTAGATAGGCCGTCAAAAAAGTTGGAAAACTGGGAGTAAAATATCCAAATAATTTAGCTAACAAGTCCTAGTAACCTCTCACGCTTTCACAAATAAACAGGCGTATATCGTTGTCGTCGAACACACCCAGAAACTATTATGAATTCGCACTTTGTTGGAGACTTTAATCCGTGACGTTTCCATATTGTCAATTAAAGGCAAACTTACCTTCGCTGCAGTATCTTCGGAACAATACATTGCTTTCAAATTATCAAGAAAGTTGAAATGGTAACACCCCATAAAACGACTTAGAAGAGAAAGCAAGTGTTAAAATGGCCTGTTTCGCTGCTGCTGTTCGAGACCGAATCGTCGACTAAAACACAGTTGTCCGCCTCCAGTTATGCATCAAGTTAAATAGCAGGTGTTAAGGAAATGGAATTTTGTTTTTCGAAAATTAAATATTCATTAACCTTTGTAAATAAACATCAAAACTTAAAAACACAAACCACCACTCGGAAATCATTCTAATAAAGACAATCCAACCTCAGAAACCGGGGATGGGTAATTTCAATCTCATCGCCATTCTTACGTTTTAAGCTTCTGCTAGCATATTTTCGCACGAGGGGCTTAGTGTTTCCATTTTTATCAAGGATGATTTAATTATCACTTCCGTTTCCTGACTCTCTTACAGTGACTTTTAAAGTTTAGATCATGTCAGCAGGTTGTGTTTTATTTTCCACTATAACGTAAACAGTAATTTTGATCACGATATTGCACCGCATGAGAAAACAAATAATAAGGCGGTATCACTTGTACGGCAAGAGACGTATACTGACGTCTAAGGATGCAGATGTCTAAGGACTGTATACGTTTAATTCCTTACAGTTACGTGTGCGGAATCCTTACATAAGTGTACTGACGTATACTAATCCTAAAAAAGGAAGCTTATACGTAATGCTGTCTTTCGTTATATTTCCGTGTACGACTTTGTGTACTGACTCTGTACGGCCTGAGGAAGGGACCGTTACCGATATTTCCATACGGTGCTGAATTTTGTCGAGCAAAGATAATTGAGTAAATTCATGAAGCTAAGTAAGGCATTCTCGACCCCAGAGCCGCTCGGCTTTGACTGCGCAAAAGGGAAGAGCTCTGGAGTCGAGAATGTACCCAAGGATATCCAAGGGTACGTTAATAGGCTGTGCGCATGCGTGAAGGGCTCCTAGTGTATATACGGTGGTGTTTGCATTATCTTGTCACGTGACAGGACTTGTATGTATTTATGTGAGGAAATGGTTTTGTCCCGTCCCAACGATTTGCCCTACCAGCTCTTTTCCAAGATCCATGCGCTAGCACCATAGTTAATCGAGGGGCTGGTTATGAAACCTTGCCATGAAAACAGTGGTGCTGTAATTCATGTTGCAAGGGCCGCGAGCGTGCACAATCCTTTGTTTGAATGTTCGCACTACAGTTGGGTATATTAACAGGAAGGTTTCTATTGGTCAGTCACTCCAACACTTTTAAAATCTATTGTTATTTGTGCGCGGTCAAGGCGGCCAAAAATGCTAACAAAAACATGTAACAAAGAAATATGCCAGGCTTCAAAACCAATAAATGGTGAAAGCAAAGTTCCTTGGCTTTTTATTAACTATGGCTAGCACACATTTCTAGCTACGGCTCTCACAATCGTTGTGTGGAGCTGGTGTTTAAGGCACACTCTGAGCGCAGCTGATAAGACCTGATAATGACGAAACGACTGTCCATGGCTGCCCAAAGATATATATATATAGGCGGATAATAGGCTGTGCACATGCGCAAAGGGCCCCTGATGCAATGTGGTGTTTGCAGTGTCATGTCACGTCACCTTCCTTAAATTCATGAAACCCAACTTAGAAACTTGCCAATATACAGATAATACTACATTAAAACATACCAGTCACAGTTCCTTTTAGTAACTATTTTAGGCACAGGCTTCCAGTTACGATGTGTGAAGCTTAATTATGTTGTCTATATTAATTTTCTTTTTTATCGTTCGTAAAATCATTCCAATTTTTCCGATTCTTTCGGCGACGTTAACGGACAAGTGTCACGGGGAGTTGGTATCATTTTTAAAAACACGGCAACGTTTTTCTATCAACAGAAACTTTAAAAAAATGGCGCAGTTTTGTTTTAAAATACCATTCCAGCGTCCTGAAAGTGTGTATGAGCGTCTGCCCACAGGTGGACTGCGTTGGGATGGATTGGAACTTGAAAAAGTTTGGCTAACTCTTTTCAAGTTCTTGCTTTTTCGTTTCCAAAATACACCAGAACAGATCATAAGTTGTACCTTTTGAGATAGCAGAGGAAGCTTTGCTCCTTTTCCACAGTCAACCGTTAGTAAAATTTAATTTTTTGTTTGTTTGTTTGTTTGTTTCTTGAACAAGATGTCCTGGCATAAAAGGAACCTTGGCTTAGCCATTCAACAAGGTGTCCTGGCATAAAAAAAACCTTGGCTTAGCCATTCACCCACCTTAGGAAATCAATCAAACTCTAACTGCCACGGATGGCTAATAGAAAGGACCTTTCCGTTGGCCAAAAGCGTTCCAACTTGCTGCAGATTCTTATGAGATTATGACTGAGGCATATATTTTCAAAAGGGCTTTCGGGTCGACAGCGCGTCACACCCCAAAGGTGTCTAAACTCCTTTAAACAAGAAGTTCCGCCACAAAAGGGCAAGCCCCTTATTCCTTTCAAACCTCCGTGGGTGTGAAATACAAATTTGACGCCGTTCAATCGTAGCAAGTTGTTTACGCGAGCGTCTTCTGAAAAAAATATGCCACAAAATCTCATGATATCACCACAGCAATATAAGACATCGGTTTCTAATTCGGTTAATAGGGTCTATTCCAAAAACGAACCGAAGTTTATCACTAAGGGTCGTAGAAAAATACGCATGTTGTTTGTCAGTTGATTATGATTGATTGACAACTCAACGTGAGAATGGCCAGGCCAGGCCCCTTTTATACCGGAATTTCCTGTTTAATAGCTAGAGTAGCTGGTTAAACCAGAGCGACAGTCGACGATTCCCCGATTCTCCTTCGATCGCAGTTTTAAACGAGGATAACGAAACACTTGTCAATCTCAGGGGAACCATATGTCATTGGAAAGCCTAAGTACAGAATCCCATGTGCTTAGCTCTACAGTAACTAAAATTAACTAATATCCAAAAAAAAATAAACTATTTATTTTACAATATACTTGCTCTTTTGTATACATTTTTCATGGCAGAAATTACACATTCTTAATTATCTAATAAAAAGTCACCTTCAAAAGGAATTTCAACGTTACTGACTATTGATTTTTATTACTAGGGAGGCAGCTTCACATTTATTTAATGTTAAAGCTTAGGAAAAGTTGAATAATCATGGCGTTTTGGTGCCTTTTATGTTAGATAGTTTTAAATTTCGGCCAGATCGTGTAAACGCAACAAATAAAATTGTCGCGATATTCAGTAAATCATGGTATTGCTTGGGTTTTGCTTCACTACGCTCTGTGATTGGTTAGCAAAACTCGCGCCAATTTTTCAACCAATGAGAAACAAAACCAAACCCAATCGTGACTTGCTCGCAAGCGTTTTCCCGCGCTAGACGCTTGGTACATGTGTTCGCGTCAAGTTCTGATTGGTTGATTGTGAGAGTAATTACTTTGGTTTTGGACTTTTGGTTTTACGACACTCGATTGAAAACTGCCCTTGTCACTAATTCCACCCACGGACATCTGTGCTAAGGCAAGCAAATACTAATAACACCTTGACAAGGTCTTTTGGTTAGTTAAAAAAGAGTACCACTATTAAACAGCTACGTTATAAAAACAAATATACCTGAACGGACAGACAAAAACGAAGAAAGACATTGCACTTTAGATTTAACACAGAAGTTAGACACGAATTAAAACATTCACTTATAGCAGTAATCTTATTAAGGCAGAGGATAAACTATTATACGTGGGATGTAAAGAGCTAATCACGTTCTCGACTGTAGGCTCATTTTCTGCGCCATGGCAACAAATTCTCTGTTCCCTGACGCTCCTTTCTGTTTTACGTACTCTAACGTGCGAAGCTGTTGATTTAAGATGACAACAAAATCAATCAGTATCTCAATCACTAATAATTCATTAAGAGAAAACAACGGAAATCACTATCGTGAAGAGGATTTGGAAATGTCATCTTAATTACATCACGCCTGCACCGTTCAAAAGCTCTATTTTCACTGGACCCTTAAAACCTGCAGCTGCATTGTTTTTTAGGGCTTGGAACCATTGTTCTGTTGTTCGTTCTTTTGTCCTCTCGACCAATTATGTAAGACGTTGCAAACGGTGCAGGTGGGCCCCCAATTATCGTAACTTTTGCTTTGAATTTCTTCAAGAATTATTAATTTGAAAGAGTGGTTGTCATCCGATTTCCAAACACCTCGAAGTTGGTTACAAAAAATCCCTCTCGTCTGCGGCGCCTTGTTTTTTCAATCCACTTCTCGCTTTTCTTTTAGTTGGAAATCAAATGAAACACTCATCCTCTTGTTTGATATAGAGCGGTTTCCAATCGAGTGTCGTAAAACCAAACCAAAGTAATTTCTCTGGCCAATCGTAACAGATGTAAACAACGCAACGAGCCAATCAGAATTCGGAACAAATACATGTAACTGGCGCCAAGCGCGGGAAAACGCGTGCAGCCAAAACACGATTGGTTTTGGTTTGGATTCCCATTGGTTGAGAAAGTGGCACGGGTTTTGTTAACCAATCACTGAGCGTAGTAATGCAAAACCAAAGCAAATGCGAAATTACTTTCGAAACTCAATTGAAAACCGCTCTATTACAGAAAAAGAGAATTTATAGCATGGTGGTTCTTGTTCTTGCAGTTATCGCGATTTTGACAAATCACACAGCCAAGGATCAATGGATTGCCTTGTTTGTTTCTTTGTTTTGTTTTTGCTCTGTGGTATTTCGTTTCATCGTTTGTTCTGGTGTATCTACAGTTTATCTGTAAATTATTTATAACTAAGAAAGGCAACTCCAGGGCTTATCAGTGAATGAGGCATTTCTTCACGAGTTACGCTTTCTGCAAGAACTACTCTTGTACTTACCGTGTATTTAGTGTTCCCGAAGCCGTGTTTTTGAGCGAGGTTCCACAAGTTCAGAGCCAGACTTGCTAACTGAGCTTGCGACAGGTCTGCGTGGCACAGCATCCTAGAAACACACAACAAAAACAACATTCAACAAACCTGAGAGTTGTGTTTTCATATGTTCTATCGTCAACTTTTGGAGTTGCAGAAACCTGGACAGACGCATGACGTGAAGAGATCACCGCTAGTCGGCCTCTAGTCCGGTAGTTATATTTTGAAATTTGTCGTTTTTGTTTTTTGCGGGAACTTATAAATCGGCTTTGCTTAACGAGGGTGACATTAAACAGTCTGTTGTGACTGACAAATCTGTAGCCATCAGATTCCGGATCGAATTGGAATTTGGAAATGTTGGTTTTTGAGGAGAGGGGAAACCGGAGTACCCGGAGAAAAACCCGCGGAGCAAAGACGAGAACCAACAACAAACTCAACCCACATATGACGCCGAGTCCGGGAATAGAACCCGAGCCACATTGGTGGGAGGTGAGTGCCCTCACCACTGCGCCATCCCTGCTCTCCAAATAATACTTATACAATATTGACAACTATAAGAAAACAACACCGTAATGCATATTCACGTGATTTATTTCAGTCGTTACCGGAACGAAGCAATTCTGGGGAAAGCTGTATACTGAAGGCTCCTTTGACTTCAATTTAAAAGGAAGGGCACAAAAGCGCTTATGATCATATGGACAAGGCATATATATGATATGTACAAGGGATATTAAAAGACTGTAATAATTATTTCTGCTAACCTATTAAAGAATCCAATTGCTACAGCAGCCTGCCTCTTGAGCTCCTGATGGCGGAAATGCAAAGAAAGTAAAGAAATAATTTGCATTCGCATCAGATTTTAACACTAACGGAAATGATGACATTAAGTTACGAGGGAAACCCTTCCGTTTTTAAGGAACTTTCTCAGGAAATGCAAAGAAAGTAAACGAATAATTTCATTCGAATCAGACTTTTAGGGCATAAGGAGAAGGAATGGCATTAGGTTATGAGGAAAACTCTTCTGTTTCTAAGGAACTTTCTCAGGAAATGCAAAGAATGTAAACAAATAATTTTTCCACATCAGACTTTTAGAGCATTAAGAGAAAGGATGGCATTTACAGCGTCAATTATAAGGAAAACCCTCTCCTTCCTCAAGAACTAACAAATGATTTGCTTTTTATCAAAATATTTTTGTCCAATTTGTGAATGATCAATTTTGAAATTCAAAGAACAGAAGCAGGTGTTCAACTGAGTAATTGAACTAATGTTAACACACTTACTTCGTTGGACGTGAGGGACTTCAAGTGCTCAAACACTGCTTCCATTAGTGTGGATATAATTCGATTGATTTCAGTCAGAAATTTCTTATCACAGCCATAAAGCCTGTCGTTTGAATCCACTGAAAATAAATATTATAAATTCACTCTCATTTTACGCAAACAACGCTTGTTTCAAAGAGTAATGTTACATTTTTAAGACAAACCAAAAATTTTGACGAACAACGTTGTAAAAAAGGGAACATTGTAAATAAAAATATATCAAAACCAGTATTGATTCGAAGGGAGTGCATGGAGTATTCTGCTATATTCATGCTATCTTGCAATCTCGTACCCAGATTCCTCAAGCTCTTAGTGGTTGGTTGCCAGGAGACCAACCGCTGGCCAAAGAGCGAACAGGCTCTGAACTGAACTGAAAACTTTATTTCAGCACGATAAAATCAATCAGCAGAGCTGGTGGCGTCGTGCATTTAAACAAATAATTCCAAATAACGACTGCAAAAACACTAAAATATATCACAATCCATAAAATCTATGTAATTTTCAATTTCGCGCAAATCTAAACCAAATTCGATGTATTTTTTTTTTAAGGTACTACTCAAATTCTTTAATGGCATTCGTAATTTTTCTCCTTCTGTTTGATCACAGACACAATGGGATCTAAGTTTACTTTGCTAAAGTTAAATTTAGTTCGTTGGCGCGAGAATTCGTTAAAGTTTTTGGCCGTCGATTCTTTGCTAGATAGACTGTTCCATGCTACTGTTCCTCTGTATCGTATCGATATCTCCATATCATCGCTCCCAAGTGGGGTAGAGTGCGAAGAGAAAAATCGGCGTGCAGACCAAGGGAGGGAGGCTGGGGATATTCTTTTGATGTTGCCGTTCAACGATACCAGATTCTGGTATCATGATCTGATTGGTTAGATAGATGATTGTTGACAGCTTGTAGAAAATATTGACGCAATGAATGTCGCACCATGTAAATTTGCATAATCTGTCAATGAAGCAAGCTGGAGAGAGAAAGATGTCGTCTCGCTTTTCTTTCTTCTCACTCCCAGGACGATAACCCAAGGGAATTTACAGGCTACATTTTCTCTAAACACATTCTGTTGCTCTACCAAGTCGCATTCAGATTGGGTCAAATTAGCAAAGAGAATACAGTTAGTACCTTTATCAATGTGATATATGAAATATTCCTGCAAAAACAAAAAAGCAAAGCATCAAATTGGTAGACTACTTAATATCCATTTCATTTTTCTTGTGTATTTTGTTACATTAAAGCAAAAGAAATTAAAAACTGATCACTACGGCAGATTAAACATATGTGGTAAGTCAGTCTTCGCTGGGATTCAGTCGTATTTTCCACTTGTTTTAGGCTTACAAATCTGATTGGTTTATATGTGAAACTTACGTATGAAGTCCATTTATTGAGAAAAACGGTAATAGATAGAAAGGAAAACAGACCTGACTCATGGCGGAAAGAAGGCAAATCGCGTTAAGATAAACGCTCATTTTAGAACCACCGTTTAATTCCCAGGTGTACTCCTGTACAACATTGAGCAGACCTCGCACGAGATGCAGAGCTCCTTGATCAGGAGAGTCCTGGAAACAAAGGAATACAATCAATCAATCACGCCTAAGGGATTACCCGCGGGATCAGAAGAGGTGGTTTAATGATTGGAAATTCTATATACAGTCGAACCCCGTTAGTTTGTAGTAACGCGTTGTGTGCGTTAAGGGGATTAATATAATGGAAAATGAAAGTGGTTGGCGGGAATAAGAAAAACTTTCGTAATAATGAGATGTCCGTAATAAGTGGCTTAATTCTGGGAAGAAGGGTCGGGGCCCGAAAAAATTCCCATAATAACGTTATTTAAAGCGGAGTTCGAGTGTACAGCGTTTGACTGAAGACTGATTTACGTATGAGTACTGAGATGAACGCTCAGAGCTTCAACTACAGGTACATGTATTCCGGATGACTAACATAGCGATCAACATCAAGACCCACACAACTGTAAAACTGCTCGGAGAACAAAGATGGAAGAGCAAGGAAAACGAGCAACAGAGGAAATTTACATACCGGGACCACCAACAGTGTGGAGAAGAAATTGTTCATGTATTCAAGAAGGTATGGCTCAGAGGGCTTCACTTTGTGGTCGATTTCTAGATATACAAAAGTACAAAAAGTGAGAAGAACTGTGAGAAAAGCAGGTCGTCTTAGAGACTTATTTATCTTTTTTACTAACATTGTTGATATTATAGTTATAGTTGACAAAGTTGAGGTTGCCTATACTGTGTCCAGCTGAGTGAACTTGAGTTGTTGCACGCGCAGATGAGAAATTTTGTGAATAGAAAATTTATTGCGTAAAACAACTTAGGGAATAGCAATCCTGCCTTGCGGAGTGGGCTGGGTTAGGGTTCGAAAAATCTCTCCGCTGATCTGGTTTAAAAATCGTTATAACAACAATTATTAAAAACTGAATCATTGTATAATGCAATTCGAGGGATTTGATTGGCTTAGAGGCCATGGTATATGAGCCATTATACCATGGCCGAGAAATGACGATCATTAAATTGTCTTCTGGTTGTTCTTGCACAGCGAAATCTGTAAGATCTAGCAATATTTCTTGATTGTTTTTAATAAAACAATTATTCCACTTGCGTTTGTTGGATATGAGATGATTATAGCCAACTCGGCGCTACTCGCCTCGTTGGCTATCTATCATCTCATATCCAACGCGCGCTCGTGGAATAATTGTTAACTACTTGTAAAATTGCTGCCTGGTCGATATCCCGCAACAGAACCTTCCTCACCCTCCCAACCCATAGACAAATGACAAACTGAATGAACGTCCTTACCAATGGTACGAGGCACTTCAGAGATAAGACTTATGACCGCTCTGAAAAAGGCATCCGCTGAAATAAGTAATAAAAGAGGCAGGTTATTTTGCGACAGTGTTCTCACTACTAAGACATGCGTGACAGACGTTCGTGAAATCATCTTTAAAGAACAGAGCAGCTTTGAAATTTCAACGTTTTCGCCATACGTCAGGGCATCTTCTAATCCTCGATCGCTATGTGACAAAAGAAATTTTAGGACTGTTGGGGGAAATATGTGTTTAAGATTTGTCTAGGGTCCACCATCAGTTCGCTTGTATCCAGCTGTTATCAAATTTGCGTGTAGAGACACTACGAAATGGATCGAGATGTCTTGTCTAGAGCATTGACAAGCTATCTAATGCGCATGTCGACTAAAACCACGTGTTCAGCTGCTTACCTTGACTGAGGGCTTGGTTTGCCATGGCAACCTGCCCGGAGAGGAGGTAGAGCTTGAGGCGAGTGAAAACATCGTCTATGGAGGGGATGGTGATGAAACAGTATGCCACACAAGCCTGTGGGGGAGAGGGTGAACGGAGCTTTGTTAGAGACAGAAAATGGTGCATGATGAGATCCTCAAATAACTCTCTGGGGAAATGTCCATGGGGAAGGCCAAAACAGAGCTGGTAAATGGGGTTTACATTCGGAAGGATATAGTCGTGAAGCAGTTCTCACAAATCTTCATGACGGGCTTAAACAGAAGTGTACAGGCTTTTAAATTTACGAAAGACTTCTAAAGGACTTTTGCATCAATTGTTGCGTTTCTGTATACATGTTTTATTGGGTAACAAATGGCCAACACGCATTCATTTTTTTGTTTTTGTTACAGCACTTATTGCATTAACTTGAGACCAACTGTTCAGAGACAAGGTTTCCAAGTTAGGCTAAGAACACACAATGTGCAGGAATACAGGATTTATCCACACCGATTGCCTGAAAGGTAGCAAGCGGGCGATTTAATTTACTTTTTACCACCATTTCCAGAATGTGAATTTGTCCATGAATGTCTCGAGCGTATTGGCGGTCTCCACTGAAGCATTTAACTAAGAGTGGGCCAACTAAAGCAAAACGCGAAATTATAACGAAAGGGTTGGGACCATGCCAATAGTTCATACATCGACACCTTCACTTACCCTGATGAAGGACGCTGTCTTCCGAGTATGATTTCCCTTCACCACATCACGAGTTCGCATGGCCAGCAAATTCACACTCTGATCATGAAAAGAAAAGGACAATAAAATCTCATCGACTGAATTGCGGGAAGTGACAACGAACATTACTACTCCATCTTGGATGACAAACTGAACTGAATTCTGGGGAAGTCGAAGGGTCGGAACCTTTATAGAGATGAAGGTTCTTCTGATGCCCTCAATTCCACATGAACCCTTTCTGTGGGACGCCACATGGCTCGGTAGTATTCATCCGTTAACCAGGGAGAATGTACGTTTGTTTTGAAAGGATATGACGTGAAAGCCTGGGACTCGAAGTACCGACCAAGAGAACAGAAAAGCGCCTGCGATAACCCTGCAGTCAGCGGTGTCTAGAATGTGCGCATCCCGTCAGGAGTTCATGTATGACCCCGTGAACTGTCCTGAGCGCCACATAGGTATCAGGCGCTCAGGACATGTCATGGGGTCATACATGAACTCCTGATTCGCATCCCTTGATTCCATGTGCTCTCGAGTTGAACAAGTTAGCGTAGCGTTTTGGCAAACTTTCTCGACGCTTCTCGCGTGGTTTTGGCCCGACCATTTTAGTGTGTCGCGTTAACCCTGAACAAATGTTATTTTATAACTAATATTACCTGCACAAGCATGACGAGAACTGTTTCCAGATTTGAGAAGGACGAGCGAGCATCCACATAAGAATCAAGCTGCCTTTCAAAGTCACGACCAAAATCTATCTGCAACGGAGAAAACAGGACTAAATCATTGCGAGGAACAACTTCTAAACACACCTTGTTGAACTGTTTGCCATACCATTCATTTTTGTTCCACGAACACACAGATATTAAAAATTTCAGTGAACATATTTATAAGGATTTTGCTTTATTTATAAATTCGTAACTATTATCATAAGCAGCAAAGAAAATCGCCCCACCTTACGCAAAAATCCAGTGATTAAATTACCAATGACTCTCCTCTCATCAATCAGAGTTAAAGCGCTGTTGAAATAAGTGGAAAACACTTTACATAACTTTGATTTCCTGCTTCGCTTTGTTATCAACATACCAAAATATTCTGTAGTAGTCCAGTTCTTGCTAAGGTGTACCGTGTCCAACCATGGTAACAAGGGTTCGAATTAAACAGTGAATGAACCTGATTCCTGTTATAATACCAATATGACTTATGGCGCCGGGTTTTTCCTAGGCTCTTGTTTTAATTACTTACTTGACAGAGTCGTGCATCGTTTTACAAACAAACAGCAACGCATTCACCACAACCGGGTCGTTTGTCGGCTCCTGCTGATATCTGCAACAGAAAAAAAATACATTTTCCTCCATTTTCAGTCTACTCCTATTAAGTTGGGTCTCTTAGTCTATGAAATGCAGTTAATCGATGATCGATCTGGTTACAGACAACAATGGAAATTGATGACAAATCAGAGATCGTAAATTTGGTGTCTTAAACATAATTTTCTCAACAGTTGTCTTTCAGGCGTCATTGCCTTCGTGAAACATTTTGGCTTCATGAACTCCAAAGATCCATTCGCAATTGCAAACTTCCTAATCGAGTAACATGGTTAAGTACAGTGAATGATACTCAAGAATAAGAAAATCAACAATCATTGACTAATCAAGACACAATGACCATCAAATAGTTATCTATTGGTTTAGTGATATAAATCAAACATGCTAGTGACCTGATGTAACAAGCCAAATAAAATAGAGATTGGTTGGTTGGTTGGTTGGTTGATTGATTAATATGAAAAAGAGGAGCGCTTACTTTACAAAGGCTTCCATGATAAGTTTACACACGTCCACCTTGATAGTTTCTTTCTGGAACATGTCCAAGAAAGGCAGGAACTTATCCTACAAAAACAAACTCAAGTTATGCACTGATAAAAATTTTAAGGACTTCCTTCTGGCCGTATAATTTCAATCATTTTTTGCAACAAATATTTAGTTTTATCAAAAGAATTGAGAAAGGTAATTTGGCCAACGTAAACAAGGCTCCAACCTCTCTACAGTGGCCAAATTACCTGCACCACCATAATTATTCTCACTTGTCGCAATTAAAATGAGAACTTTTTATATGCTTTATATATTTCTTTCGGGGGGGGGGGGGGGGGGCGGTGGGAGTGTAACAACTATAATGTATAATGAAGGTGCCTCTCATTAACTTACCATTGACACCAGAATGGAGAAGTCGTGCATATGATCCAGTACTTTGGCCATGATGGACTGCAGCTGTTGAAAAAAGGGTAATTCGAGGTCATTTAATGGAGAAATTTGGAGTTGCGTTTACGGCAAACGGCAGAAATGACCACGTGACCATGGTTATCCTACACAGGCCACTCGCTGTTTTAAGTTTCTCAGTAAAACTGAGTTGTTTTGCGTTAGCATCAAAGGACAGAATTAGCTTGCACCATTCCCATCTATGTCCTTATTTTTGAAGAAACAAACGCGAATCTCACGTTTGCCGTAAACGAGATTCCAAATCTCTCTAATGTCACAGCGTACCTCAACACTTTTCACAAGAGTGTTCCTGTTTAGTCTTATGCCCCGTATAGAAGTTATGCTCACACCATTCCAGTAGAAACAGCAGCAGTACTCAAACAGGCTTTCAGAAACCATTACCCAGTGGGGTAGACAAGGGTAAGAAGCAGTGTAATCATACCTGAGGATAGTGCTGTTCAAACGCCCTGTCTGGTGTCATGTGCTTGATCACGTCACCGATTAGAGTGTTCACTTCACGTTTCTTGGAAAATGAAGCAAAGAAAAGCGTCAACAAAGTAAAATTTCTGTAAAATGGGACGATTTTAATTTACAAAACATTTGGATAGGATGCAAAGATAGCCAACTAAGATAACAAACTGGTAAGGCTCGAAAACTAACTTTTTAGCTCACTAGCCAAGTGGCTAGTAATAGAGTGTTTTCACATGACGTCACGGCGGCCATGTTGGTGTCCCAAAACAAAGAAATGTTGGTGTCCCAAACAAAATCTCTGGGAATTGAACTCTATTTTTATGCAAATGCTTTCTTTTGTTTTAGTAAACCAATATGGCCGGTAGTCACGTGAATGAAAACGCTCTATAGGTCTGATTTTACTAGCCAAAACAAACTTTTCATTCATGTATGGCGGGAAGCAGATTCTGCCATTTGCCGCATTTGCAATCCTTTGTTTACTTTTTAGCTGTTTCAGCATGATACCGTTTTAATTAAAGCAGCGAAGTCTATGAAATCCACTGACAGTCTTTGTTTGGTTTATTATGGGCCGCCGTTACAACCAAAAATACATGAATTTCAAATGATACAGACAAAAAAGAGATGTTTCAAATGTCCATTACAAAATAGCACGGACAATTAAAAAGTGGCACAGCCAAAGTACAAACTGTTCGGGCTTCTTTTCTGGAATACTGGAATATTGAGTACTTGTATCCAATAATTAATGGATTGTATATTGAGTCGTTGTATCCAGTAGTTATTGGGTTGTATATTGAGTAGTTGTATCCAATAGTTACTCGATTGTCTTTTTTGAATATCGGGAACTAGTCCATTCTCGTTATGATTCAGTGTTCTACATTGCAAATGAAGGGTGAGCTATTCACACTTTGACTCGACTGTTTAACTATTTCATGTTCCACTTCGATATGAGATGCTAGTCTGTTTCAGTTTGTGTTTTGGCTAGACCGTTTTGATTTTACACTTTCCTATTCCAGTATTGAAAGATGAACAGTTTGTGCTTTAGCTGTGCCACTTTTTCATTGTCCGTGCTATTTTGTAATGGACACTTGAACGATCTCTTTCTTGTCTGTATCGTTTGAAAGTTTGTTGGTAACGGTGGCCCATAGTTTCTCTTCTCTCGATTCACGTAAAAGATTTTCAATTTTGTTGAACTTGCAGTATTTTTCAATTTTCACCAGTCAAAATGGATGGTGAAAGACCAAAACGTACTAGATGAAACTAAACCGTTACTAGTCTCATAATTAGTGTGGCTAGTTGGCTACCGTTAGTCTCAAGCCTTGAACTGGCAGTGCTTATAAAACACTACAACCAGTTGCAATATTTCTATCGTCTATATATGAAACATATTTTAACTGGAGCCACAAAAGGAGTCTGCTCTGCCAGGTGATTTAACTTGAGTGGTCTCCTCTATTTTCAGCCCGTCTGTACCTCTATAATATTAATATACTCTCATGCTCTTTTCCCTAGCAAGGTTTTGGATTAAGCCGCCAGCATGTGCATCAAGCAATGCTATAAATCAGTAATCAGGGCGAAGGATTTTTAGCCGTACAATGGCAAAAACATAAATTAGCAGTACACATACCGTGAAGTGCTTACAGACGTATTCTATCCAGGCTTCAGCGCAGCTGATGTAGTCCTGAAAGGGTTTCAAGGAAAGCTCTTACCAAATGAACATAACACTTTACCTTCCAAACCAGCACCGCAGATGACAAAAAATTTGGACTCAATTTGATAAAACTTTTAAACTTGTAGTTTATAGCCTGGGCACTTGTTTTTACAAACGCGTGAAACACACCAAAACCCAGGTTTATGAACATTTAAAATAAACATGTTACAATATTTATTGAATTTGTTTTTATATGCGATTGAAAAAACAAGCACCCTCCTTGTAACATGTAGAGACAAAACTGTTTAATTTTATTGAATTGGTCCTGATGTCACGCGATGAATCCCCAACTTTATGTTACCTCACTGTATCACAGATGACAACATTTCTGGGACACGTTCGTTTTCCGGATACCAAAAGTACAAAGAACATTTCTATACTCCCCATCACTTCCCTTGCTCCCACCCCACCCTCCCACAGTTGAATTCAACAGATGTATACAGAGGGTAACTGTGATTCTGCGTTATACTTAAACTTACCACCGGAATTTTCATTTTCATCACCACTTTCCAAACCTTAAGAAAATAAAATCTTTGTTAAGAAACTATAAATAGGCTGATTGAACTATATATACTATGGTTTTGAAATATTTTTTCCTACACTCTCATTTTCTCTCGGCATTAATTGGGCGAGTGAAACAAGCGATCGAGCACAAGAATCGTCTTCAAGGAGACGTGACACATGTCTCGCGATGTTCACGCGCTTTCACATGTTTCGCGAGCACTACTATCCCTTACAAAAATAACAGACTACTGATAATATATTTCCGCCAACTGTTAAATTGAAAGCAGACATTTTAGAAGAGTTTAACAGGTGTTTTCTGAATCGCCCTTTAATGGCTGCCTGGCATGATGCACAGCTCTTCAAACCAAACTAAACTACAACCTTTTTTCACATAAATGAATGAAACAGTTTAGTTACCTCACTCAAAATCTGAAGCCTTTGTGCTTCAGGAGGATCACAAAGACTTAAGTTCAGTCCTAGGGATCTGTACAGGTGATGCTAAAGATAAACAAAAGAAAATCGTCACAAAATGGCAGTTATAACCACATTGAGCCTCACTGCAATGTATGTTAGTAACAATAACATCCAGGGAATCACTTCAGTATCACGTGTGTAGAAAGCATGTGTAAAAAGGTTGTAACAACAGCAAATTCACAGATACTGTAATTTTTTTGCAAAAAAGTGTCATGTTTTTTAATTCTCAAAGCCTGTGTAACGACGGGAAAAAACTATGCCCACATGTACCTTAAACTATCGTGCCTCACTCATCCTTAGCCTTTAATAATAATAGTTATAATTGCCTGTGCCTCGCAATGGAAAAGCCTGCGGTCGCTAAGCAGTGTCAGCAATATCCACTAATTATCACCACATGCTCAATTTCCTCAATTTTCCCTCCCACCTTTGCGCTTGGCACAGTGTTGTGTACTTTTGCACAAAATACAGTACACTAATGATGAAGGCTGGACTTGGCCAATACACTTGAACATTTGGCTGGTTACTCACTTGGGACTGGTCATTTGTTGCTTTAGTTCAATCTCAAACGTGTATTACAGCAAAACTGTTATATTGCACTTTGCAGAAAAAGCATTTCTGACATGTACCTTCGGAAATCCTGCCTCCTCACAGTTTCTGATCAGTTCAGTGAATTGCAAGGCCCTGAGAAAGCACACAAACTATTGAATAAAGTTTTAACTTACTTTAGCCTGCTGTATGCAATGGATTTCAAAAGGAAACTACACTGCTATAATTTCTTTTGGCAGTGGTCTGAGCATGCTGTATATAAATCCAGGCTAATAATGTTTCCCCACACCAATACGCTCAATGCATTGCCCTCGCAATGCAATTTAAGGTGCAGTGGCCTAATGGTCAGTGCATAAAACACTAAGGGAGCGTTTTTTTATTCACAATTCTGGAACGAGAATGGACAGAATGTAAAATGCGCGCGTTTTTCTATTCCGCATTCCTATTCCGGAATAGACAGAATGCCATTCAATCCATTCTGCTCCCAGGGGCAGAATGAACAGAATGTTGCGAATGAAAATCCAAGATGGCGGTCGGCGAGATGAGCGATGCAGATTCAAATACGTCAGGTCTCTAAAAGGGAAAAAAATCAGGTTACACTTTTGGACAAAATGAAACATTGCTTATAATTCCATTGTACCAAAAGTACAAGAAAAATTGCTGCGATAACGGCTTTAATGGCAGCCTCTTCGTCGGCCGCCATATTTGTTACGCAATGTTTACTCGGCCAGGACCGACAGGTTTTTTTTTATGCAGACAATCCGAATTATTCCTAGCATTCCGTACCAACCATTCTTATTCCAGAATTGTGGATAAAAAAACGCGCCCTGAGTCAAATGGTGCGGCTTCGAGGTCTAGCCAGGCTCATTATATTGTGTTCTTGGGCGGGCACAACACTTTACTCCCATGTTGTCTCTCCTCATACAGGACTGGCAAACTGTCAAGGACAGTTGTCTAAGTATTGCGGAAGGGGAAAAAGCAATACTCCTAGCCACTTCACGCTACAGAAACGGGGGAAGTTCTGGCAGCAGTGGGACACTAGGCTCGTGAAGGCTTTACCTTTTTTTTACCTTACGTTTCAGCTTCAATTTAGATTATTAAAAGTCTTCCACTGAATGTGGTTTAGTTCTAGTGCCGATACAAATAGTCTATACACAGAGTCTAATAAGCCGGTCACTCACTTACCTCTCCGCAATATATTCAGGCTTGAATGCTGTGATAATGGAGTTGAGCAACAATGCACTGAGGAAAAACAAACAGAAATCTCAGAACTGTAAAGCCGCCGTTACACGTTGAAACTTTTAGCTGAAACTCGTGTGCAACAGCCAACGAGACCAGTTTCACGAGGTGGTGTTACACGGTGAAACCACTGCGACCGTTGCGAGCCGTTGCAGAAGTAGAAAGCGGTTCTACTTTTCGTGAAACTTGTCTCGCAACGGAAGTTCAAAACAGTTTCACAAAACCAACCATGTTACACGGTGCAAAGGCTGCTGAAACTTGTTTCGCTGCCGTTGGACATAAGTTTCAGCTAAAAGGTTCAACGTGTAACGGTGGCTTAACTGAAGCAAGTTGGCAATCATAGCTTTGATACTTACCTGTTACATTCTTGCTTACAGCGATTCAAGATATCTGTAAGTGTGGACTATGAAAAGAAAATAGCATAATTAAGTTGAGAGGCCTATAAATGGTGCAAAAACAATGTAAGTGATGATTTATCCTTGGAATCCAAATTTCTCAGAATTCGCTCTAATTTGGCATACACACAGACTGGTTCTTGTGACAGAAACAAAGTAAATATGAAACTATGTTTCTGACACAAGAATCAAAAAACGAATTCAGAGAAATTTGGATACCAAGGCCAAACCACCACTTATGCTGATTTTTCACCAGGGTTGAAAGTCATGCTTATTTCATTAGAAGAACCAGACATGTACGATACTCTGGCCAATCGCAACATATGCAAACAACACAACGAGCCAATCACAATTCAAAGCAAATACATGTAACTGGTGCCAAGCGCGGGAAAACGCGTGCGGAGAAAACACGATTGGTTTTGGTTTGGATTCCCATTGGTTGAGAAAGTGGCGCGAGTTTTGTTAACCAATCACAGAGCGTAGTTAAGCAAAATCAAAGCAAACGCGAAATTACTTTCAACACTCAATTGAAAACCGCTCTAAAATTATACTAATTTACAGGGAAATTTAATATACTGAAGTAAGGAAAAAAAAGCCTACAGGCAGACACCTCCTCTTTCTTTACTTCATGCATGAAGGAAAGGAAACAGAAGACGTCTGCATGCAGGCTAACTAAGTTAAAATTGATAGCTCACCTCTGGGCTTTTCTGTGCGATACACTGTAGGATCCAGTCCAATGCAGGAGGATACAATTGAAGATACTGTGGCATCTCTAAATTTCAAAACATGTTCATTAGCATACCAACTATTCTGAGTTTCAGCAATGAAAATTGCGGATAAAAAGCTTCAATGCACATGTCAAAATTAGCTACGAGTCTTCTGCGACATATGAAGGTGCTATGATCACAAAAGGACTCACCAAGCCGCTGCTCAGCAAGGATATTCTGTACTGTGTCACTTTGAAGCTGAAACAACAGAAGAGGCGAGAAATTTACCTGTTCTTAGCAATGTGAAATCTTGAGGCTGACAGTTAACATCAATGAAAAAGTTGCGATAAGGTGCAAGGTTTCATTACCTGTTTATAGCTGACTATAAACCTGAAAAAGTTCTCAATCAAATGGTCTCGCACATCAGGTGCTACAAGGATGCCAACCTAACAAATGAAACACACTTATCATGTTATCATCCCACACTTTGCTCATATTTGTTTCTACTGCCAAAAAAAAAATAAATTGTAGTATGATTTTATGCACTCTTAATTTTCTTGTCTTTTGTTTTGTGCTACTTAGTTAGTTGCACGTTATACGCCAGTTAGCTGCACGTGGCAGTGACCAACTCGAAAGCCTAAGCTCATTTGGTCACTGCCCACATTTTACCTTTGAGGAGGCACCCTAGGATTCCCCGCGTGTATACATATAAGGAATTTCAAAATGTAAGAAAGTAAGTACTGTAAGTAAATTTGTTAGTATGCGAAAAAAATCTCGATTTGATCAAACTAGGCGCGCACTGTCGTCTCGGGTAATATTTCAGCAAGCGCGCAAGGTGCTGTCGGGTAGCCGTCATTCTGCAACCACGAGGTCTTCGAGCAGCGTTTGACGGTCTTGCAACCCGGGGGGGGTACTTATGTTCAGTTTTGCTGGGTATGTGCCGCTGGCCTCTCAGAGCCCCTGCCCCATTATAGTCTATTTTGTGGCCAGTTATAGACCCCATCTTAGTCACTTTTAGAAAAATGTAATTTTCGCGACCCCAACTAAGTCACTTTCTATTAATTTTATGCATCTACTTTTTCAGTCCTTTTAATAGGTCATCCTAAAATGAATTGACAATTTTTTTAAATTGAATAAAGAACACTTTACTTTCCACCTACAGTACAGGCATTCTGGTACGTTTGCTAACCGTGAATATTTACAAACGTACCGTCATAAATAGTTGAAAATGAAAACATTCTTCTTCAAACGGGAACGTCATAATAGAGTTTTAAATATGGATAAAAGCAATTTGATTATAACAAATTATGGATGAGAAGATTCCTAATCCCAATGCATGAAATGAACAAATATGGGCAATCCCGTTTTATCAGCAATTGTACAACTGTTTAAATATTACTGTCAAAACAATCGTCCAAAATTTTATGCAACTTATTGAAGGAAGTTTAGAAAAGGATAAAGGGAAGAAACCTATTGTCCAATCTAGTTTTACAAACAATTATTTACAGTAACTTCTTAGCTGCGTTAGAAAAACTAGCAAAAAAGTTCAGTGAGCTGTGCAGCCAGCAAATATAAGGCATTACATTTTATCCCTCGTCATACCAAAGGACAGTTCGTACTCTGTTTGAACGCCTTAGTTCACTTTCCCCTTCTTGTTCAGTTGGACGAACTACTGTCCTGTTAACTGCATCGACGTCTTCTACTGATGTGGCAGTCCAAGTTGCCGGCCGACGTCTCGTTCGGCGTGAACTTGAAAGTAGTCGACCAACTGCAACCAACAACGCAGAGTGTTCATCAGCAGACAGCTCCAGGGTATCTATCTCGTCCTCAGTTGCCCTCAGGTTAACGTGGCACATTATGTCTCTGAAAGGGACACTTTGAAGAGTGGACTGCAGAGAAAATTTGAGTTGTGGGACGTCTAACTTGGGATATATTTGAAGAAAAGCAGTTATATCTTTTCCCCGATCATCGCTGTAACTAACTGGTCTCTTATAATCCTGGCTTCCACGAGTTCCTTTGTGACTTAAACGAACGAGATTTCCAACAAGATATCCAGATTTCGATCTGTCCAGCACTGCATAATCGTCAAACAAAGAAACCATTGACGCGTTGGTTGGTGCTGTTTCCTCAACAGTCTGGTACTCTTGCCTCTGACGGACTCTTGTTAATCTATCATGAGAAAGGCTGGGATCCTGATTAAGTTGTGCGACCAGTGTTGACTTATAAATCGTTTGATTTCGTCCAGGAACGGCCACACAGCTACTGATTGGTGATTTGGACACTCCCTCTGCGTTTAAGTCTGCATTTGGCAAATTCTCGTTAAATGTAGACATTTGCCCTAAAGCAGGATCTTCACATAATAACCTTGCATCTTCTGAAAGCCTTGTTTCAGGAGTTCCAATGTCAGTTTCATCAGTTGCAATAAGATTCGTCTCATCTTCACCATTCACCTCTTCGTCATCTACACTGAGCATCCAGTTCCCGGCATACTTGAATGGTTTATAGAACCAAGAATCGCCATTGTCGTCAACACTATCTGGACAACATCCACCACCCCCATCATCCCCGTCATCGTCTCCTTCGTTCCCAACTCTGTTGTTCTCTGGACCCATTCCTACTTCCACTGCCAGTTTTCGGGCCAAATGTATACCCTCTTTCCAAGCATTTACTTGCGCTCCGTGTGCAGGGTAATCTGTCAAAGACGCTGCAAACTCTTCTGAAGGATACTGTGAATTCCAAATACATTCTTGTTTAGGATGTGGCTTTGCGAAGTCAGGTGCGTCAGGGTCAGTCTTGATCTGTTCCAAACGGATCATGTGGGAAACGTTTGATTGCAATTCACCATAGTGGTAATTGTGGTGGTTTCCCACCCACTGTCCGTTGTCACTCCAGAACGATTCTACGTTATCAGACCCTGTGAGATCAAGGCGACAGTCGACATCGGCAAAGTTGTCACCCATGTAGCTTATCAACATAACAGCAAAATGGCATGAAATGATGGTGTCTTGGTATGTCTCTCTACTTATGAAATTCTTCTTAAGTGACAGTCTGGGATCCCTCAGAACAAAATTGTTCCAAATGCCCAAGAAATGTACAACAAGTGCGGCTGAGACAATTCTTTGATAAAGAGTTCTCACTTTGCTGCAGAAAATCTCAACATAGTTCCAAATGACCTTCAGGTAAGTAAGTGTTCCGATCAGTGAAGGATCAGGGCGCCGACCATCCTCGTCACCGTTAATCAGCCTCTGCAAACAATTCTGCACGCGAAGAAGCGTTAATTTTTGGACTGAACGCCAGTTTTGTCTATCCCTACGATTGATATCATCCAGCCCCAATCCATGCTCAGTGTGCGAAAAGGTGTCATACACAAGCTGTAGGTGATTCATATGCACTATATTCTTCCCCATCATTAAAACCCTTGAGCTGTGATCCAAGGGATTTAACAGTTTTTTGTGGTTGTGGATATAGTCCTGGTCTCCTAAATCTCTAACAACATAACTGTCACCCTTTATCTCCTTGCGGCAACTCAGAACAAAGCCTAAGTCTTGCGGAATTGGCTGAAATCGTAATCCTTCCCTCGATCTCATTAGCTGAAGCATAATTTTCCGACGACGCGAATCTCCATCGGAACTGTGGCCAATCAGAGGACCCAAAGTTGCTTCCAGTTTATCCTCAAACAATCGTTCAATTTCTTGCCACTGCCGATGGACAAACTCTGTATCAAAACGGTTGCAAGTTGGCATAATTAGAATAGGTAGGCGTGGAAGATTTGGTAGTAAGGGGTTGAGAATGATTGCTCGAGCATAATTGCCAATTACGTTGTTTCTGAAGGCACTGAAAATGTTGTTATAGCCTTCCTCGCCGTCTCCAACTTTGACTGTGAAGTGGTCAAGACATTGATGGTTTGGACCTTTGATACCACAGAACCCCAACAGCTCGTCCTTTTCCTGACTGTAAATAACTTTGCTGATAACTGCAGTTTCGTCTTCTGCAGCCAAAACTGGAACTAAACTGCTTTTGTTCTTAAACTGTTTGGCAATTGACTCACTATAGATAACTGCAATCTTTGACATGTCGGCGTGATTTATTCCACCTTCCAATGTAGTGCGGTCACGATTGCGCCACCTATAAAGTGAGTGTATCTCAGGACCAAACAGATTTGATGCAACAAATGTAGCCAATCTGGGACCACCCCAGATAAGAACAACTTCAAAGAAAAGCTTTGTGGAGGCCTTGTAACGTTTCCCCTGCTTTTTCACATGCAGGTTCTTTGAGATGGTAGTCAAGAAATCCCTGAGAACTGTTTTGTCATTAAATAGCCCCTGTTCGGAGGCTTTTTCAAGATTGTGACAAATAGCTTTCATGGACCCACGTTTAGCATACTCTTCAAGTTTTTCTTTAAGATTTCTCAGGCGCATTTTGAGTCGCAAATTCCTGGAGGTTTCGAAAAACAGTTTTGACTCTAAACTGTCCAGTTTTGCTCTTTGTTGTGTTACTTTCCCAGCGATTTCTTCACTCGTGAGATATTCATTTCTAACGCAACTTAGGTCTCGTTCACCAGTATCTGTTGTTTTCTGAATCCTTAAAAGAAGGCGCTTTCGAAACGATGGCAAGTTTGGAATGTTGGCACAGCTGGAACATATTCCATCAGCACTGATAAACTTACACGAAACACGTTTGCACTGTGAACTGCGAAAAGTTCCCTTAATTTCCCATGACAAACCACTTGAATCGTCATTCTTCACAAAACAGTAGAACGGCTCTGGATACCACGACTGTTGTCCCTCGTCGGTTCCAGGTTTAGTATCATTTAGCAACAACTTTGGTTTGGTCTTAATGTTTTCTCCCTTTATCGTTAAAGCGTAGTCCTCATAATGGAACCCATGGCATAACGACGGCTTAGACGAGGCTTGAACGTTGGGTTCTTGTCACTTCTTCTGCGGAGGTGCTTGGAAATAGGAAGAAATATCCTTGCTGTTAACTATGGAACTCCCATGCATCTTTGTTGTGTGTGCTTTGCTTTCCACATGCTGCTTGGCATTTCCGAAAGGATTTCGTTGACCACTCAATGAAATAGTGGTATTGCTGCAGACACGGCAAAAGGCTCCTTTGTGTGTCAAGAGGAACACGCGTGGAAAAGCTTGATCGATTTCCCGGAAACACGCTGTAATGGAAATTGGGTAATCCTGTTCATTCTCCAGGATCGCAATCTGCAGTTGGTGCTCACGGCTGTCCAAATGCTTCTTCAAATTCTGTACACGAGAGTGCTTTGTGTCGCCGACCAAGACATCTTTTTTACACACTTTACAAGTAACCTTAAGTTTTCCTTCTTCTGTGATTGACAATTGGTATCTTGAGACCGGGGGTGACAAGTCTCCTTCCTCTTTTGCAACGTTCTTCAGAAACGACATCACGTTTTTCGCTGCCAAGGGATACTCTGACGAGGCTTGTGGATTGACACTTACTATGGTTAAAGAATCAGATACTGCAGCTGTGGAATCAGCAGTGGGTACTACAGGATCGGAAGATGAAGGAGATGAATCGGAGACCTCCTCTGACAAGCCAGCTGGTACCAGAGAATCGGAAACTGTGTGTGCTGAATCGCAGCCTCGCTCTAACAAACCAGAAGAGGGGATGACCGCCGGTGATAAATCAGGAGCTGGTGTTGTGGGATCGAAGGTTACTTGCGTTGAGTCGCAGAGTGGCTGTGTTACATCATTGGAAACCGTCACAACTCTTTTCTTAGCCGGTGGTGAGAGAATATCACTATGCTTCTCATGTTTGACTGGTGGGTGGCCACAGTACTCACAAACGATGCTGTTGACACTTTCAAACTCCTCGCACTCACACTCACTGCATTTTCCTCTCAGAACTCCCCGCTTGTCGACCCCCATATTTCCAGGATATACTAAGGCAATAAACACGTATTTAGAATAACATAAACACGAATAATCAAAACAACTGAAATGGTTAAATCCCAAAATTGCTACTTAAAAAATGCATAAGGTAAAATCAATGCTTATATTGGTCCTCAGTTACCATTTCTTCAATTCCAGACAATCACTTAATAAATGTGAACAGAGTCCCAGGGGGAGGGGGGAGGGGGGAGGTACTCTGGATTTCAAGTGATGGGGATGATCGAAGGATTTATTTGGGTTTGAAATTTTCGATTCCGGGATTTTTTTCTGTAGGAAAATTTGGCAAGTATTTTTTGGAGTGGCTTGATTTAAGTAGGGATTATTTTGGGTATTCAAAACAATCTGAAGATTCGTGGTAGTGCCTTCCTATCCCCGCCGCGTAGTTCTACAAATAAAGTACAACCAAACTTGTTTGCGGCTGTTTTAATATTTAACGCATTACATTGCATCTGTTTCATAAAACCGGTTAATATACAATTAAACTAAACTGCAAAGTGTCCCGGGATGTAAACAACGCTTCAATTCATTTAATTGATATCTCGCATTTTACCCCCGATCAATTAGGTCAAATTCCAAAAGTGGTATACCTGGTATAACTATACGGAAAATGATCAGTTGCACTGCTAAATAAGAGAAACGGAGAGTCGGTTGTCTTGTTTCATTTAATTCGATCATCCCCGTCACTTGAAATCCGGAGTACCCCCCCCCCCCCCCCCCCTATCGTCGCAAATTTTCAGCTAGATAACAAGCACTGGGTTTGAATAGAAGATAAAAAAACGTAGACCGACCACATGCACAAAGAACTGTATTATTGTACGTACACTTTACACAATTAAACTGCCCTTGTCAAACAGAGACAGAGCAACACACCCTACCCGCGGAGAGATGGGTAGTAAAATAGCACGTGTTATTCTCGGTGAGATTTTTGTCTGTAAGCTGGCGGTAACAATGGCCATGGCAGATTATTCTCAGTCTTATTCCAGTGAGATTGACTTCAAGGTTTTGATCAGATGTCTCGTCAAAGGTTATCAAGAGTGCATGTTTAAAGTAGAAACAGGCGATATATTTACTGCTGTCAAGAAGATCGGGGATTATGGGCGTGCATTCAAGGTTGTTGACTCCAAGCGAGGTCAACTTGGACATCTTCAAAGAGAGGTCGTTTCAGTGCTCTGGCCTTTAACATCTGAAATTTCGTGGTAAGTTTTAAATGATCTTACGGTAGTTTGATACTCTTCCGCGGAATAGCCAATAAAACTAGGGATTTATTCTATTTCCATATGTCTTACCTGATAGCGTGGTCACCGGAGAGCCGTATGATGATCTCAAAGGTCGCTGGCGTATTGGAGGCGGTATAAATGTTCCTGTAAATGTCACATTCAAAGTAAACAAGTCCCAAGCAAAAGAGATCAAACGCTCGCTAATGCAAAAGAAGATCCACGTTGTATTATCTTCGATGGACGATAACAATCCAGTTGAAAAATAAATGCCGTAGCACGGATGTTTCGGTGGACTTTGTTCTGGACCGGTGGTTTTGTGCTATTGTGTAACTGGTTAATATTTAAGTTGTGGTTTCAAGAACGGAATGTAATGCTAGGCGATTGTTACATTTAATAAACAACAATTTCTGAACTTTTTAACCGAGACCATTTTGAATCCCTACTTAATAGAATTTTCTTACCCCAAAAATCCTAAAATGTGCGACCCCATTCTAGTCACTCTATTGAAAATGCAACCCCATTTTAGTCAATCCAGTCGTGAAAATGCGACCCCATCCAGCGGCACATCCCCATTAGCCTCTTATAAGGAAGTACCCCCCCCGGGTCTTGCAAGCAACTGTTTGCGTTTCGTCGTCCTCTAGCAGCATTTCGAGTTCTTTCTAGCAGTGTTTCAAGGTCTTGCAACCACGAGTTCGCATTTCGCCATCATTTAGCAGCATTTCAACCACGAGTTCGCGTTTTGCCATCTTCTAGCAGCCGTGTCAAGGTCTTGCAACCACGAAGTCACGTTTCGCCATCTTCTGGATCTTTAGCAGCCTTTCAAACCACGAGTTCAAATCTTCGAGCAGCGTTTCGCAGACGATCGCAGAAGGTGGAACCATGTTCTATCTCTTGCGATCGTCTGCGATCATCTGCGATCAATTGCGATTGTGCGATCATATGGAAGCCAAAGTTTCAAGTTCTCTCCCACGATTCAACGCTCGTGTGTTCGATTGTAGGAACGGTCTACGTTATGAATGTGTTTATTATCGCAGCCGCAAAGATTTTAACGACTGCGATCGTCTGCGATCATATGGAAACCAGCCTTTATATCAACTGATTTATGGATAATATATTGCAGGTAATTATACATACAATACGTTGCTGTTTCACAAAACAAAACTGTATGACTGTAATAGATTTCAATGTCAAATTTACAGATAAATATGCTAACCAGTTACATGGATGTTAACTTCAATAAATATTCAAACGTTTCTTTTTTAAAATTCGTATGCACAGTATTTATATCCAGTAAAAACCATATACAGGTGTTAAACAGATCTTCAAAAGCGGGGGCAGCTCTAGTGAAAACTATTACTAGTGTAATTTAATGTTGTCTTTATGTTACTTTTGTGATGTATTGTTATTTTCTTTTGTAGTAAACTATTGAAATATTACATAAATAAAAAATATGAAACTGAAATCTCAACTGAATAAAATCAATTCAGAAAGACCATGCAAAGCTATGATCCAACTTTATCGGCTTTGCTTAAAGGGGCAGTGTCAGCTGTTTGTGATGTTACTTTGAATGGTGAAAAAACATATTTGTATGACCAAGATTGAAATGGATTGCAACTCGCTAAAAAACTGATCAGGAGAAAATACTTATAATATTTTTTCTTCCTGAACTAAGAGCAATTTGATGTTAGCTAAAAGGTACCTTGTCAAACAATTTGAGTGGTTTTGACCAAACACAGAGAAATCTCAGTGACAGTGCCACTTTAAACCTCAGTGTTGGCATCCATTATCTTTACTCACCCTACAGATATAAGTTCTTGCGTACACAGCCACAAGAGGGTCACCCATCCCTCGGATCATCTTAGTGAGCCGAACAAGTGCTTGTGAAAACTCTCTGAAGAACAACCCAAAAAATAACTGCCTGTTAATTTTTTCCAGTCGCAAGCAAAATATTAATAATTATTTCTACACTTACCAACAACAGAGGATAAAACATTGTTAGGAAACCATATGAAATATATATTCTTTCTCTCTAAATGTGGTGCATTACTGATAACAGACTTTATACTGACCCAGTGGTAAGGAAATTGTAGCTTTTCAGGATTGCTGTCTCCACATAGCTTTAATAAATCAAGGTTAATTCATAACGTAAAATGGTAAAATTGATACGTCATCAAATGACACAGCGTACAATTTTTGTTTCCAAAAAAATTAAAATAAAAAAGGAATGAACTCACTTTATTTATTTAAGTGCCCTGCAATGTATGTAGTGCAGAGCACTAATTGGAGACTCTCTCCAGATTGAATAATAGAAATGGTGGTTTTTGAGGAGAGGGGAAAAACCGGAATACCTCTCAGAAACCTCTCAGAGCAAGGACGAGACCCAACAACAAACTCAACCCACACAACACCGAGTCTGGGAATTGAACCCGGGCCACATTGGTGAGAGGCGAGTGCTCTCACCACTGCACCATCAATGCTCCTCAGGGTACCAGAAGAAAGATCTATTTACAACCAGCTAGCTCGAGTTTGCATTGGATACAATCGAGGAACAAGTTCACGCACTGAAGCAATCTTGTAAAACCAGTTTCTGCAGGTTTCCTTGGCTGAGTCTGGGACCTGGTCTGGTGTAAAGTTTTCTGCCAAAAAAATATGTCGGATTAAAACAATTACATAATATGACGTTAGCAACAGCGGTCACAAATTTTAATTTGTGATACTTAAAAGTATCATCTCAATTGAGAGATTTAGAATAATAATTTACATTTACGGCAAACAGCAAACGGCAGAAATGACCATGTGACCATGTTCATCCTTCATTTGCCACTCGCTGTTTTCCATTTCTCAGTAAAATTGCTCATGACAAGTAGTTTTGAGCTAGCATCAAAGGCCAGAATTATTTTTGCACTATTCTCATCCAGGAAATACTGACAGTTTTTCAAGAAAACATAAATGTGAATCTCATGATTTCCGTTTGCCATAAATGCAATTCTAAATCTCTCTAATATCATCTGAATTGTACTGGAAATCTCATCTCTGAAGATAAGTTGACAAACTGAAAGCTGCCACATTTTTCAAAAAGGCTGCTATTCAGTAGCAACTACAATGTGATGTATTGCTTGAATGAAAGGTGAGAACTTAAAATATATTACAGACTACTTTGTTAACATTTTGTTTTACCTGGAAGCATGGTGGGAATATTACTGCCTGGTGAAAAGGTGCTGGATTTGCGGAATATTCTTTCATACACAAGCTTTCCTGCAACAAAAAGGAGAGGTAATGTTAAGACTGGGAAAATCACTATGATCTGACTCTCATTGACTTTCCTATCCTTGTCAGAAATGTCTGGGTAATTGTAATCCATAAACCTAAGGGGCCTGGCTAGTATTGATGGATAGTACTTCGCACAATATACAAGCATTCCCAAGCAAAGTTGTCTTTAGGAGTTAATGAAGCTTTAAATCCTCCCCCTTTCCATCAAGCCTTGGGCTCAGATTACCATTGTAGTGGTTCTCATGCTCTGCCTCATTGCAACATCTACCCCCAGGTCTTTCTGTTAAGACGTTCATCATCATCATCATCATCATCATTGTCATCATTACGCCTCAGGCTCTGATTACAACTGTTAGTGGTTTCCATGCTCCGTATCCTTGCAACATCTACCTCCAGGTCTTTATGTTTAGACATTCATCATCATCATCATCATTGTCATCATTAAGCCTTGAGCTCCGATTACCACTGTAGTGGTTTCCATGCTCCGCATCCTTGCAACATCTACCCCCAGGTCTTTATGTTTAGACATTCATCATTATCGTCATCATTGTCATCATTAGGCCTTGGGCTCTGATTACCACTGTAGTGGTTTTCATGTTCCGCATCCTTGCAACATCTCCCCCAGGTCTTTATGGTTAGACATTCATCATCATCATCATCATTGTCATCATTAAGCCTTGCTCGGCATCCTTGCAACATCTACCTCCAGGTCTTTACATTTAGACACTCATCATCATCATCATCATCATCATCATCCTCATTATTTACAGTCAAATACAGGGTAGTTATGAAACAGTGTCAAAAGTCACCTTGGCTACAATACTCAAGTATGTAGGCCTCTTACAGTTATCCCAGCAATAATTTTACTTTTGTTCAAATATCACTCCATACTACTTAATAATTATTCACTGAAGTGGAGGTGAATAGTGATGGATGTTTACCGAGCCACGAAGCGGTGAGGTAAATATCCATCACTTTCACCAACACTGAGGGGAATAATTGTTTTAGTATATACCACACAAGCTGAATAACTAGCGGACCAAAAAATTATATTATTTCTGACAATATACCGGCAAATGGTATGAAATTTTAAAATCTTGCGCGCCACGCGGTAAGCGATTCTTATTGTAGAAAGTTCCGTCTCGCTTTCTTGCAGACAAATAAAACTTTTGGAAACACTTGTTTAGTTCCTACAGTGTCATTTCTTCAATTTTTCTGTGAAACTCCTCTTGTTTTTGAAACCATGCTAAAAAATATACGATGTTTCATTGTTTTCATTGTAATTTTAGTGCTCGGCAGTTTTCGTAAACAAGGGACTGTATTTCGATTCCTTTGTCGTCTTAGAATATGAGGTCGAAAAGATTAAATAACTTACCATTTAATGCCGTCAAACCAAACTTTGTTGCCATTTATGTATTTTTTTTTAACGGCCGCCTCATTTATCGAAATAATTTATCCTTAAGTAGCCGTGGTGAAATGGGAAGCCATCTTGTTTCTCTTCGGCTGCTCGGAGGTGAATAGTACTTGGCTAATCACCTCCGAGCTAGCCAATCAGCGCGCGCAAAAAGTACTATTCACTTGTGTGGTATATACTAAAATAATTTATTGAGTTGGCAAAAAAAAAATCTGCAACCCAAACTTACCAAATGTATCCAGTATGTCTGTAACAAGAACAAACTTGCTGGGGTAGAACTGAATGACAGACACATCAGCAAGAACCTTTGCACACTGCAAGTTGTAACAATAAAAAATGTATGTAACACAATCCCAGGTCATTTGTTCAAGTGAGAAAATGTTGTCGAGTTATCCATAGCTGTTCCCAAACCTTAGGTCCCACGTTATAACTGAGACGAAATGTTTAAGTCACTTAATTTGTCGCCAGAATTTAAAGCAGAAGTGTCACAGAGATTTGATGTCATTTCAAAATACCAAACACATTTTTTGATCAACAAAATAATGGTCCAGTTTTTTCATAAACTGTGCTGTTCCAGAAAAATATCCATACTCCCCCCCCAGAAGTTTTTGTTGTTGTTGTTGTTTTGTCCCCTGCCCAACACCTCTCCCCAGGAAATTCCAGGTTAGCTTCACACTTTGCTTATAAAATTTTGGCTTGTAAGTCCCCCCTTCCCCTAGGAATTTCCGATGACCTTCCATGGGGCGGTGGGTATGGATTTTTTTCTGGAACTGTACATTACCACCCCCGGTGGTAGCTGTAGTCTCTCTGGCCAGGAATGGACTAAGTCAGAATGGATTGCACCTTGAAAAAAGTTAGTTCTCACAATTCCGTTTCTAAAATGTGCTAGAACAGATCAAAAGTTGTTCCTTTCATGAATTCAGTTCATTTTTTTCTCTCAACATGATTGCCAAATTATTTTTTTTTTAAATAAGTGGAGGTATTGTTGCACTATTTTTGCCAAAAAAGGGCAAAATCCCTGTGATACTTCCCCTTCAATAAATCTGAGAGTTGCTGTATTTATTTAATCATTTGTTTTGTAATTAGTTTTGCCAACACAGACCTGTATAGCAATCTTAAGAGCTTTTACTCTCTGATCTGACTCCCAAGCTGTTATCAAGGCCTGTAAACAAAATAGATGAATACCATAAAGTGAGCTGTGCACTGAGAATGTTAGATAAAGACAGCATTGGTTATACTGTGCATTAAATAAAAATTTCTATAATGCCCAGACTTCCTCTAACTAGGGAAACTTTTTAATAGAGTATGTGTAACATTTAATTTGCTGCAGCCAGACTGCATTTTAAAGAATTTGTGAATGTTTAAAAGCATTCAACAATTCTTTAAAGTACAGGCTCAACACCTGTCAAGTGATCACTCATGCTACAAGCTCACAGTTACGGCTCACATTGTGTCAAGTCACTTAACTTGGGAGTCAATGTTTGCACTTATTGTTAGATAAAGATGTAGCATATTTAGTTATCCTACATGCATTTAATACAAATTTCTATAATGCCCAGACATCCTGTAACTAGAGAAACAGAACATGAGTTACGTTTAATTTGCTGCAACCAGACTGCATTTTAAAGAATTTGTGAATGTTTAAATGCATTCAACAATTCTTTAAAGTACAGGCTGGTCACCTGAACACTCATGTCACAAGCTCACAGTTTCATGCTCAGATTGTGTCAAGTCACTTAACTTGAGAGTCATGCACTTATTAAATATTAAATCTTGTGTTAAGTGTCAAGTCAAGACCTGTGACGTGAAAAATTATTAATGTTTAATGAGGATACCAATGAGGATACCAATGTCACAGGAGTGATTTACAGAGGGCTCCTCTAAGAAATTAAAATATAATTACAAATAACTAGTGTTGTTATATACCTAGACTATCACTCAACAAAACAAGCACGGTGATTGGTTGATTCTTGGTCACATACCCCTGATCAAATACAAATGTATCCCGACCGGGATACAATTCTGCAGTTGTTGCCCTCTCAGTTGTTTGTTCGTTTGTTTTGCTGTGATTGTTGAAAGGAAAGGCTAAATATATAACAAAGCACTTTAATAATGTATGGTCCCTCGGGAAACTAGTTAGTTTTGTTTTCCCTCGAGTTCTGATGTTTCCCTCAACTTCGTCTCGGGAAACATCAGGACTCTTGGGAAAACAAAACTAACTGTTTCCCTCGGGACCATACATTAAGTGTATAGTAATGCATTACACTAAAAAATACTGAATACAATAACACTTTGATGTTTTCTTTCATCCAGCAGCCCAAATTTGCATCAACTGACTAATTTTTCTTTATAGTTTATCTTTGCTTTTATTGTTATGAAGTCATGACAATTATCAATACATTGTACAAACATTCTACTGCTTAACCCTTTAACCCCTAAATCAAAGAACAAATTCTCCTACCTTGTTCTCAGACTTTTCTTATAAATGTACTGAGAAGAAGTTATTAAAGTGTCAGGAAAATTCACCATAGGTGATCATATCCTTAATTCTCATGAACTCAAGGTTTTAATAAGCATTGATATTACAAGGAGAAATTTGCTGCTGATCACTGTTAGGGCTGATGGCCAATGCAGCCAGAGTTTCTGTAACTTAAACCAACTACTACTTCCTCTGGATGTGATGCTAGTCCACTACATGTTGACCCATAGCATGATATGGCTTCTGTGCATAATTTTGGTGAAGTGTTTATGTTTAACAATTCTGTGCAAGGTTACAGGTCGGAGTGAGCAGACTAAATAATACAATACAATACAATACTGGTTTATTGTGAAAAAAAATATAAGATACTATTAACAATTAATTATTGTAACATTTTGCTACTATTACAGTGCCACACGCCTTACCGTGGCCACCCAACAAACTTTCTTTTTACAAGTTAGCCATAAAATACAAAATGACATGTTTCAATAATTCGTTGTTGAGTCACTTGCCTGTTTGACTTTGCAAGGAGGCGTGACCGTTAATCAAATTCGCGTTTCCTGATTGGCTAACTTGTAAAAAAACTTTGTTAGGTGGCCACAGTAAGGCGCGTCGCACTGTA
>NW_028145639.1:2457500-2460000 GCF_977016875.1 Pavona decussata
GAGCTTCTCAGATGTTGTATATTTAGCAAGGATTCCAGATCTTTTGCTTGACCAGGGTTCAAAGAAGTCATCCTCGCTTTCACTTTTGCTGGATTTACTTTTGGGTGAAGAAGTTGACTGCAAGACAAACACACAAACAAACAGCTGTTGATGCTGTAATGCACAAACAAAAGCTTGTTGGCATGCTCCTGGAGTAGCCCTGGGGGCAGGGCAATTTTCCCTGGTTTTTGCGAGTCTTCCCCACTTGCTTGGTCACACCTATACTGGAGCAAGATTTAATGGACAAAAACCTCCATTTTGTACAAAAATACTGCTTCATGCATCAATATTTGACCACAGATATTATCTGTTCCAAGAAAGAACAGGTTTTGGAGAGCAAAGCTTGAGAAAACTTCCAAGCTTCAGGGAAAAGAAAATGTTCAACCTTGGAAAAAAATTAACTGAAAGCAAAAACCAACGCTTCATGTACAACGGACAGTGTAGACATTCAAATAAAAGCTACTAAGCAGTACTTTCGTGTGGTGCTGTTTATTATGCTGTACAAGGTGGTTCTAAAATTTGAGTCTGTGGATGAAATCCTAAAGTGTGACCATTCAAATGAAAGCTACTGAGCAGTACTTTTCCGTGGTGCAGTTTATCAAACTGCACAAGGTGGTTCTACAGTTCTGACATTTGAGTCCGTGGATGAAATCCTAAACTGTGACCATTCAAATGAAAGCTACTAAGCAGTATTGTCCTGTGGTACTGTTTATTCAATAGTGCAGCACGTAATATATAGGCAGTCAACAATCAATTTCCAAGACTTTAAAAGGTAGTGTGATTAACAATCAATATGAGCTGTGAGCCAGAGAAGTTTCAAGTTTTTTAAGTCTTGCAAATGAAATTAATTGAGAATAAAAACTGAGTCTAGGAGGCCTGTGAAATTTGACTTAAAAATTTGACACACATCTTTTCCAAATTAAAGACCACTTATACCCCCATTTTCCTTAATCAAGTTTATCAACAAACCTATCCTCTTGTGATTTCTCCAGAAAATATCCCTACCCACCCCTCCCCATGAATTTTCAATAATCAATTTCTACAAGGAAATTTCCTTGAACTAGACACTTGGGAGCCAATGAGTAAATTTTTTTGTCCACAGATTATAATATTATTATCACCAACCTTTTCCTTTTTTGACACTGATACAGAACCTGATGGAGTTTTTGTATTTACGGTGGCTTCTTGAGCGGCAAACATTGAGAGCGGATCCAGGCCATCAAACGTATCTGCTTTGGCTTGAATCAAACTTAGAGGGTCTGCTGCAGATGAATCTTTTGATGGACTAGGAGATGGCGTACTAGATTTCTTGCGAGTGTTGTCTATATTCTGAAACAGATTTTTCAATTCCAGTTATTTGTTTATTTTCCAGAAACAACCTCTCCTTTCTTATTTAAAAAAAAAAAACAGCTTGCGAACAAAATTGTTGGTCATTTGACTGTCTGCCAATAAGCAGTCAAATTAATGGTAATTTAAAAATTGAAGAGTAACCAGGTTTTACAAACATATTTAAAAATAGCACACACAAAAACCAAGAACATTATTTTTATCAAAGAAATACAAAATGTTGCTTCTTGTGCATGTTGAGTTACATAACCACTGTTTCCAGCTTATACTCGGGCCATATTTGACTGTGTGGTGCGTAAAGCCTACAATCTTTTAGCAGTGATAACCTCCAGCATTGCCAATTCCCCCAAATAGATAGCCTGGAGCAAGCTCCTTTGGGGGTGGATCCTCTTTCCCCCTCCCACCCCCCACCCCCAAGAGAGCTTGCTCGCAGGCTACCAAATAGATAGATACAGAGATATAGTGAGGCAATAAGTAACCACCAAATAGAATTGCATTTCTTGCAGTCAGAATGAAGTACAGGGGAAAACAACATTTGTCATACGAATGCTTTTTATAATCCCCCTGCTTTAATCCTTACGTTTTCACCTTTTGTTTAGAGACAGAAACCATTTGTACGGTCCTAATATGTATGTGACGCCAGGGTCCGAAATTAACTTTTTTAGGCAGGCGCCAAGTGGCGACTGAAATTTTTTTTTCAGTCGCCATATGGAAAAATGTGGTCGCCAAAGAGCAGAAAAAAAGTGTCAATAAAATTTTTCCTTCGAGGCGAAACACAAACCAAAATTTTTGGTTGCCAGATGGAAAATTCTGGTCGCCAATTTTTATTTTAAGAATTAGAACGAAGAGGACGCGTTTGGGGCCGCAATGACGATTTATACACCTACCACTGAAAAACCACGACGAACAAATCGAGTACACAGTTTCTTAAGACTGCTAAATGTTTCAAGTCAACTTTATACCTTCTCTTGTCTCTACCTTCTGGAGAAGAAATGTACCCGATTGAAAAACTGCTGGTTGGTTCTTTGCTCTATGTTCAAAACCGTAAAGGATCTTTCCTTTCGCGTTCTGTCAAGACGATCGACGGATCGCCATGTTGTTTGCACCAAGGCAC
>NW_028145639.1:2462500-2620000 GCF_977016875.1 Pavona decussata
AATGGAGGAAACACTCATAAAAACAAACTCTGACTTTTTGGTCTCCAAAGTTTTGCACAGTTTTCGCACCCCATTACAGCAGTTGTCAATGAGGACATGCTGCCAACCAATGGAAAATGACATACTAGGGGTTCCTTACGGAGACTCTTGACAAAACAATCTATTGAAATTCACGAGAAAGGTACAGTGACACATTCTTCTAGTTTTATTTCTGTGGATGCATATAATCAGCAATGAGCAAAACTAAAGGAAAACAGTGTGCCGCGTTGTGCCTAGAGCTGTCAATTTATTCTTCTCCAACCTGTGATGTTGAAAGTGGTTTGAACCAGGAACCCTTGTCACTGTCAACAAGACTTTTCTTTTTCTCATTGCAAAATTTGCTTTTTTCCATCTTTTGGGATCCTGGCTTAGCTCTGGTTTGGGTCCAAGCCTTTCCTTTCTTAAAGAACGTTTCATGACAACAAATTCCCTCCTACCTCAACACCAATTTTTGACAAGCATGACACTCAAATAAAAACAAAAATTGCTAAATAAATGTGATGTAAAAGAAACTTCCAGATTAACCTATTTGCTGGGAAAAGGTCAGTGGGGAGTCGTGCGTTTTGGAGATTTTGACACCCCAGTGGTTATATAACTTTTATTTTTAAAAGTTGTTTTCCTCAATAACTCAAGCAGATTTTAAGATTTCATTTTTCTGTTTTTGGAAATTGTAAACTTAACAAATGAACATTAATTTGGCTGAATAAGTATTTTTCATAAAAGTAGCCGTGCAAACCTTTGGAATAGCCATTAGTTCCGGCTGCATGAACCATTCAGGCTCAACATGCGAGCAAAATTTACCCAGAACCCAAAACATTAAAATTAATATTATTTTCTTATGTACAGGGTACAAGCTTACATTTTCCATACCAAAATCTACCCATGCTCGCTGTTTGTGTAAGAGGGTTATTATGGCAGTGGAGTAGGACAGATTTAACAGCGCTCGAGATCCAGAGCTCGAGATCATTGTTGGCATCAGCGATTCATGTAGAAAATGATGATACTTTGTGGATAACGAAGCCGCAAGAAAATAAATGAGAGCTTAAAGCGAGAATATGAATGAAACAGACGCACTAAATCAGCAAAGAATAGAGTAAATCAAGGAGATATCACTTACCACTCGTAGGCAGCCATCTTGTTTTGGCTTGGAAACCGCTCGGGTCCCCTCTCGGGGTCTCGGGACGACTAAAAAACCCAATGACGTTCCCAGGGCTTTTCCCTTTTTTATATTGAAAAAACCTTGGGGACAACCTTGGGACGATGTTTAGGAGATTTAATGATAGTTAGTGTCCATCAGGCTTAACCGGCACCGTTTGCAACGTCTTGCATGGTTGGTCGAGAAGACAAAAGAACGAACAACAGAACAATGCTTCCAGCACTAAAAAATAATGCAACTGCAGGCCGAGTATCAGGGTCCAGTGAAAATAGAGCTTTTGAAAGGTGCTTCCTAGAGGTCCAAGGGGGAGGAATAGATTGTGCATCCAATTCCAGAGACACTGGTATGAATAGTAGTGGAGCGGATGATTTTGTGAATTCGGTAAGATTTGTTTAGCCTTGTTAGCAGAGCTGAAATGATCTCTGGTCATAGCAATCTGAAAATGTAGACTGCGAACAATCTCTTATTTTACTCAGGACCTCTCAGCGGTAGTAGAGCGGGTGATACACGCGCGGAGCGAACTCGACTGATCACTTCGCGCGTCAAGTCTCCAAGGGGAAGGCGATTTTTGCGCGTGCTAGCGTGTTTCACTCGCTTTACTTACACTGGGAAAAATGAAAATTAAGAGACTTCTAGCCTACTTAACGTGGTCTAGTTATGCGTGTAACGCTTAGATCTGAACAGGCTGCCATAAAAATTCTATTGAAACTGAAGCTCATTGATACGACCACCAAACAAAAGGAAAGGCTATGAAAAGGTTTTTCTAACTAATGGCTGCGGTTATTTAAAACAATGTTAAAAGTTCCGTTAAGTAACCCGGAGATCAATTTCTCTTGTACAGGCCAGAGAAAAGAGGCCATTGATTAGAGCTACAAGTCGGAATGAGATTTGAATTGGGCCAGTGGTTTCGTGGAAAGTAGATTTTCCGATTTTTCAAGAAATCAATGGGTATTTCAATCATTTATTGGAGGAAAGATAAAAGACATTAAATGTTCAGTTCATTAATCGGATTCTTCAGTCTTTATTGTTATCACTGTTACTGATCGTACATTGAAAATTCACAATGTTTGTGTGTGGTAATGATATTGTCCACCTTTACAATTTATGTTTGTATCTTTTTTTAATGCTGGAAGTTTCATCGCTTGTGTCTTGTGAATTCCAGGGCCATAAACGTTTGTTTACGTCACCTAAGAAGCAATAATTTTATAAAACAGTTTTTTTGTACAACTAGACATGACTAGATATTTAAGAAAATATGAATACGGGAATTCAACAGAAAACTTTTCCAATGACGATTTTCTCCATGCAACTTAGTTCCTCAACATCAATGGTGGTTTCAAAACCTAACCGTGAAAAATACGTAATGCTCAAAGGCTCGTTTGTCGGATTCTAAAGTATAGCACCTTTCATAAATCATAGGTGAACTAGACAAATTAATTAATATGGGGATTAATTTACTGTGGGTCTTTTCTTTCTGTTGCTTTTTTTTCTTCTTTTTCCATTCAGTAAGACTTTGTGACTAAGTAGGGGCAATTTTCCTTGATCACATTAATTCATTTGAAATCTTTATGTAGACCAGGTAACAAAAATCTACTGACACTACTGGAAGGACACCTTAAAATTAGTTTTTAAAAAAATGCCAAGTTTAAGAGTCTTGTATTTCAAATAGTGAAGATCTTGTTCCCTTAAGGCTGAGAAACCGAGGTCAATTAACACTAACACGGGTCATTTTTGCTCATTTCCATACAAAACGTTTCTAAAACTTCCCCAATTTATATGGATAATAATAATATAGCACTGCAGTGCTAATTGGGGACATTATCAGAAATGCCGGCTGAAAGAAATATTACAAACTAAACATAACATTCGTTAAAAATCCCAACTGGCGGGAGGAAGGCCAGTTGGCTATTTACATAGCATGGCCTTAGATTTGAAAACGGGGCTACGTGAAACAAATCGAAGTGGTCAGAACAGGACATGAACCAGGGACCTACGGATTACTAGCCTGCAAGCAAGCTCTCGCAGGCTACAGGATTAGAAGTCCGGCGTCCTAATCAGTAAGCCCTAACAGTGATCATCATCAAATTTCTCCTTGTAATATCAATGCATATTCAACTCCTAAAGTCATGAGAATTGGGGATATGATCACCCAAGGTGAATTTTCTTGATATTTTAATAGGTTCTCCCCAGTATTTTTATGAGAAAAGTATGGGGGCAAGATAGGAGAATTTGTTCTTTGATATTAGGGGTTAAAGGGTTAAAAGACAAGACTCTCAAACTTGGACATTTTACTAATCATTGTACTGAATGTGTTCTTTCCAACACTGTCAAAAGATTTTCGTTATAACTGGTCTACATCCAAACATTTACTTTCCGTGATCATGTTCTTCTCATGGGGCAATTTTCTAGTCCACCAATCCTTTCAAATACCTGAGCGATGCCACTCGTTCGAGGTCCTTTTATTCTCATCGAAGATTGATTCTCGTTTGCGAGGTGTTCCCAGCAGGTGAAGACGAAAATTGTACGCATGTGCGGAGATAAGAAACGCAGCCAAGAAAACAAAAACAATCAGTTGATGCTTCATTGTCGACTCCTGTTAAAGAAAATAAAGGAAGAGTAAAAATTTTTGTGCAAAACTTAGTTTACAGTATAGTCATGAAATAAATAAAAGCGAATAATCAGTTTAATTAGGTAACGTTAACTTATCGCCTGTTGAATAAATAAAGAATTGATCACTAGAACCACAATGTTATTTATCACTTGCTAAATTTCAAGATTTGTTCTGTCTGGTTGTCTTGAATATTGGTTTTCATATTGGCCAAAGTTCTACTTATGCTTAGAATTGCATGTAAAACGCCTTAATTCAAACAACGACTAATGGTCAATGTAACTGTAAGTCAGATCATTTCATAATCCCTTTACACTCAGATCAACGGTGACTATTATCTTAGTGATTTTTAATCGGATTTTTTTCCTTTTCATTTTGATCTTGTCTCCTATAATCCCCTAAAGCTAAAATGCTTTGCCCGATCTTTCGTTAATTTTTGACATTTCTGAGATTTTAGGGGTTTATGGTTTAGCATGGTAAACAGCCATATAATTCCGAGGTTATGTTTTGCCAGATAAAAAGTGTTAATGTCTCGATTAAAAGGTTGAAAATTAACCGGGCTTTTGGTGTCAAGTCCAGAACCCATAAAATAAAAAACTTCTTAAACTAATCAAAAGGAATACTATCAAATGTTTATCGTGACTAACTTGAAAAACTGGATCGCGATAACTGACATCAGGCCGAGGCCGGGCAATCGACCTCGAAAATGGTTGGAAAAAATATGCAAAATTTTTCCGACTTTAACTTTGCAATCTACCTCGATAATCTAGTGTAAAACATCTTTTTTTTTTTTTTTCTTTCATTGGTGATTTATAACATTTTTGATGTGACTTGTACACTTTTTTCAACTTCAACCTGAAATAAGCGCCATGATCAACTCACGCTTAAGTTTCAAGGGCTTCACGCTTTTCTGGAAAAACTAACTTATTTCACTAATTTGGTCAACGAACTAAGTAAGTCTGTAAGTCACGGGTGAGTTGAGGGGCAGTGCAATGACATTTCAAAGCCTAAAAGTAAAAACAACCATAGTTATACCTGTTACTGACAACCGTTATAGGAGTGCGAGAACAGTCTTCCAACATGAAATTGGTCCCACGCGAGATTTGAATGATGAATCGTCCTCTTCTATCTATCTTTGGCTACTATAAACATTATAAACAGCTGCTGCAGAACAAAGCAAACTAAACTGCTTCTTTTTCCTGTATCTTCCATTAGGAGAGAAAGTTATTTACACAAAAAAGAAGTTTAACCTCATTGTAAACAAGGAAATTAATCGTGGCGGATGAGGAATGACTCAACCATTTCCGAAAATTTCAGTTCTTTATTCATTTCTTTTAATGATTGAGTCATATTGTTTCCGATATTGACAAATGCTTAGTGAATTCCCACTGGAAATTGAATTTGCCATTAATTGTAATTGCTTTGTAGTTTAACAGAATCGACTCTTTTAAATTGTAAAATGCCGTCCACCTTGTGAAGAGTTTGGGAAAATAGAATTGACTCGTCTGGCTGAATGAGCCCGAAGCGAGTATTTTTCAGTTGAAAGAGACATGTCCGCGTTTGTAGCTGCCAGAAATCTGGACAGTTAAATTACCGTTTACTGACGGAAAAGTAGAATTGATTTGTTCTGTTGAACCATTTAATTGATTTGTTTGTCGTTATCAAATAAAAAAAATTAAGGTTTGTATGCTGTGTAATCGTTTTCAGCCTAGCAACCTTATATGTACGCCTTCTAAGAATCAAGTCGATGCAAGAAAATCTCAAATGTGAATTTTCTTCTAGGTAATGCTGTTTAGCTTGCAAATTAAGAATTGCGACTCGCTTCCCAGATTTAAGTCGAACATTGGGCCGGTACTATGAACACCTTATTTCTGCGCGTGTACATGAATAAGTTTTCGTAACAGAGCGAGTAAACATTTGTTTTGATATTTTGGAAAGAACTTCAAAGCCATACCCCTCTTTCAATGGAACCTTGATGATCAAGATCGTCACACCGCATAGCTGCATAATCTGCGGTTGCGTTCGATTGACCGCATTCTGGAATAAGAATAAGTGAAATAGCTGTTAGATTTATCTATTTAAACAAATTTGGGAAGTTATTTCTGCAAAATTTCGTTTATATATGATACGCGATAATCATGCGTTAGAGCCATGCACTTTGTACTCTAGCAACTCCAAAATTAAACTTCTTACGAAGAATTTCTTGTCATCATTGGACGCATTCCTATTCCGGAATAGGGTCAATCGAAGGTAACCCAAGTCATAGATAATCCACTTGAACGTAGCAAACGAATCGAATCAGATCTGAGATTGGTCGATAATCAGTATCTTTATCTATTACTGGTAAGAATTTCTTAATATCTATTAAGAACATAACTTGAATCAGGCATGAAACGATGGAAGAAATACAACGACCTTTCGACGTTACTGCAGCCACCTGCTTTATTGTTACTGCTGAAAAAGGAACAGCTGAAGAAGAGCAGGTAGATTAAGGAATTAGCCAACATGTCATGGGATGTTTTAAATCACAACCAATAGTATATGCACAGCAGTCACGAAGATTAACGTGGCTTATTCCATTTAACTAAAACTGGCATAGTTTAGTGGAAGACTTAAGACTGAGTGAATTCCTTACTGTATGAACACTTGTTTAGTGAATTGGTTCCAAGTATACCAGTCTGTGGGTTTGTCCTAGTCTCTCAGTCTCCTCTATAAATGTTCACAAAATCCGCTGAATTTATATTTAAAAACTCGATTGACGGATAGAACTCAAGAAGGCCAAGAGTTAAGTAAAGCGTCACAGTGCGTTCTGTTATAACACCCAACTATAGATAACTTAGGACTGGTTGCACTTGCTGAAGAGGGTGTGGTCATATCTGAAGGTCGGTGGTCCGAGGCCAAGCTGTCTAAAACAAGAAACTGCGCTCCAATTAATATTTGGTTTTATCGCCTCTGAGTTGATAAGGAAATCTGGAAACTCAGGCCCGTAGCAAGACTAAAACAACTGAGGGGGCTCAGCAAAATGGTTTAAAAAAAAAAAAAACTTCTCCCCCCCTCCCTCCTCTCACCCCCCCCCCCCCCAAAAAAAAAATAGACAGATTAGGGAGTTTTAGATGCAACGAGAACATAAAAAAAAAAGAAAAAAAAGCAGATTTAGTAAGTAAAACAATAACATCACACTTTTTGGTACATTTTTTTTTGCTGTTTCTTTTACGTGGACCACCATGTGAAGTTTCCTAATTTCACGTTTGAAGGAGGACGTAAACAAACGACGACAAATTTTCCTTTCTCTTTTAAAATTTGGTTTTAACCGGGCAGTAAGAATCCGACTGTAGGAGAATTTTTTCTCTGGCTCTTGAGAGGACATATTTGTTTCTTTCGACAACGTGCGAACACTAAATTGTTATAAACTACGGAGGTCTAAGGACATTAATTTTGTATTGTTATAAATGAGCGGATGCCCTAGAAAACAAGTAGTTTATTTTAACGGCTTTTAGGGATTAAAATTGGTTGATTTCGATACATTTTGGTTCTTATTTACAATTCACAAGGTAGGAGTGCCTTTTTTGTTGTTGTTGTTGTTGTTGCATATAAAAACAGACTGTTAGTGAAGGAAACTGAAAGGTAGTAAACACATTTTTAAAGGGCTGTGAAACGGCATTTGCAGCATCAGAGTTTAAGACTGATTGCTGCACATTAATTTGGTTTAATTTTTTATTTTTTGGCGAACTGTTTTGTAACTTCCAAAAATTCTGGGGGGCTCAAGCCCCCCCTGCCCCTCCCCCTGCTACGGGTCTGAAACTGTAAAGAGATTGAGAAGCTCACGTAAGATAAGATAAGAAAAGTTCTTTTTATAGATGGCCTATGACACACAATGTGGTTTTCAATAGGGTACTGCATAAAAAAAATTTAAAAAAATGGATGAACTAAGAAATGTCACACTAAAAAGAAACTTTTTGAAATGTTAAAATTTAAGAAAAAAAGATTTAAAATTTTTAAGTAATGAAATTTTAAAAGCATCAAAAAGTAAACATCTCATGTCTTCTGGAAGGGAATTCCAGTTTGTCAATGTACTATTAAAGGATCTGAGTAGTCCCCAGTTCGTATTTGATCTCTTTCGTCCGAGAATATCAAGGAATTGTGGCGAATTGTTGTGTGGTTTTTTGAACATTGGAGTTACGCAGTCAGGTAACGTGAAAAATAAGAATACATTAGCTGAAAGGAAAGCGTTCACTGATTAAGAGAGAATTTTAAATGACGAGTGCCGATTTGAAAGACGAGATCTTGCTCTGAGTTTTTGAGGCCTTCCATATTGCTTTGATATGTAGGGAAAGGCCACCAACCGCCATGTGTTGGTGAGAATGTCCAGCAAATGGCTTGGATGTCAGGCTTTGTCATTTGTTTCAACTTCATGGCACATGTTCACGGAAACGGTCGTCTGGTCTTTTCCCTTTTTCGCAAACTGATCGATGTCTTTTTGCATAAAGTGCACATTATGCAACGAATAACATTCGCAAGGGTGCATGTCAAACAAATAAACCGCGCGATCAGTGATTTTAATCAGATCGCTTGTGTCCCGATAGTATGTCCACGTTAAGCCGTGAATGCCAGGACAAATTCCATTTCAGCACGCTACTAACTAGACAGTCACCTACGTTTCTGTTGTATCAAGAGTTTGAATGAAATGAGTGGGTACTGTGAATGATTCTATCAGTTTCGGAGTCACCCTGAACATGGCAAAGTTCAACTAGCTTTCAACTGACAAATCCAAACTCAAATCTAAACTTTTTACATTGCCTGCTTTAGCAGATTTTATTTTAGGAGGTCATAACTGTTTACTTTTTCCTCGGGTCAATTTTGTCGTGAAAACTGTCTTCGTATGACATGTGACTTTTCCATGGCAACCAAGTCCAAAAACAAAAACTGAGTTTTTTATTTGAAGTTCGGTGTTTCGTAAGTTTTCTCTGGTGCTGAATTTTTACTCTGCTAGGCTATTTTTTTATCGATGTACTTTGATTTTCTAGAGACAAAAAAAAATCCAATGTGGCAGCTATGCAAGTAAATAATGTGATATGACGCCTCTCTCCTCAGCGGAGGCAATCTCGTTCAATCTTTCGCGATCGAGCGGAGACAAACAACTGTGCAATAATGAGGAGAGCGGGAATCCGTAACCAGCTCTTCCCGTCGTCCCGCGCGCCCCCTTTTTCTCCATTTCCATGTTTCTCCCCATTTCCGACTTTTCCCAATTCCTTCCTTTTTTATGAAGAAGCCTCTGCGGAGGAGGGCTGAGAGATATGACGCCATCATCTACACATAACCAGCTACTGATGAAAAAAAAAATCGAGGTGAAAATATTATAACTGAACATAACAAAGACCCAAGGGGTGGGGATCCAACCACCCCACCCCTCCTCGGACCACAGCAAGGATGCGACTGGTTTGCTGCTACGTCTTTTGGTGTGTCAAGGGTCGGTGAACAAATCAGTGTTTGACTTGTTATATTTGATCATATTTATCAAGTTCGTGTAAACTGCGATCGACAACCTTCCTTGGTGACCTCAGTCCCGGTCCTTTGAATACGTGATCAATTTCAGTTTCCTTCATCAGTACGTTCCGTGCCTTTGCCAGAGATAATTTTTCAACTGAGTGAGACAAGTGCGGCGCCGGGTAAAAACAACAACAACAACTACTACTACTCCGCTCCTCGCCTTCTTCTAAACATCGATGCGGTTATTTGCTCATTTAAATTTTTTAGACAACGGAACTGTGGAGCCAACGCCGTAGAGGGTGTCATCGGGGAGGGGGAGGAGGAGTGAGAAATAGTGAGGGAAGAAAGGGGGCTCTCCCCCCCCCCCCCCCCCATCCCCCCGATTACGCCTGCCACGCAGGCCAGGACACATGCTCTACAACAGTCCCATAACTCTTTGCACACTGCTTTGACCCGAGGCTACCCCCGAAAGGTCTGTGGCCTTCCCTCATCCACCACCCCTAGTCAAATGGCTGGATGACCTCCCGTTGAATACCGCAATTTGCTTTGACTTATCAGCTAAATAATCATTTATTACAGCCTTTGTAAACAAGCATTCTGAAGTGACATCAAGGTGATGGACTATTTACATTATTCAAATCTGACGCTGGCGGGTCTGTGAGTTCCCAGTTATTCGTTTCATTGGCTACGCGACAGCAACCGGCCAAATTTTATCGTGTCCACGGCTGACTCAAGGATATTAGAGTTGCCCGATTGGGGATTTCAGCCGTGAAATTTGACGGAAACAGCGACGGCTTTCGTCAGTTGGACGGGCATTGTAAAGAGTCTTAAAATAGCACAAGTCACTGAGCTGACCTTAAAATCACGCCATCGCGAGTTTTGTTCGTCAAACCTGACGCAAGCGTGGCTACCAATGTCATAGCTTTACAAGTAACAGAGGAAGGCTGGTTGTTTCTCAAGTAATTACAGCTATACTACAATGCAGAGGTAGGTATTGAATATTTTGGCTTTGCTCGTACTGTAATCTGTTAAACTGCTAAAAGGATAATTTTGGTATCCTGGGGTTTCTTGTTCACCCTTCACATTGCGTTCGTTTCGCGATTGTTAGCGACTGTGCGTGCGCTAACATGTTTCGTCAAGTAATTTCTGTTTAATATGCGCTTATATGCACTAGGCTTTGTGAGGGGAATTATATCGGCGTGTTTCTACCAGCTGGAACAAATTCTGTACCGCTGTCACAGCGTTGTGGTGGCAAGGAAGTGTCGGTTTCAAATTCCTACGACGCGAACATCTTTTAACGCAACGAAATCATTAGTTGCAAATTTCTCAGGGCTCGAAGGATTCTTTGACATGGATACGTTCTCCATATAATCGAGTTCTTTCTCTAGCGGAGAAGCTTTGATGTTGTTGTCATCGTGTGTTTGTTAATCTCCCTACCGTGTCATTGCGGCCGTATTTTCCCACGCTAGGATATAGCTATAGTAATCAGGTTAATAGGCAAAAACATTCCAAACAATATTTGCTTCAAGCGCATTAATTAGCGTTTGTTTTTTAATGCGTTGAACTGATCGGATTCTATATATTTCCGGGCCATTTTAAGCCGGAATTTATGTCGATTAGATACAATCGTAGATGCTACTGGCTGAAAGAAATCTGAAACGCAACGATGAACAACGTGCGACTGTAAACCGACTTGTGTATGTTCAACAAAGCGTGATTGCGATTCTTATCGTATTGTTTGGCATTGGGCTGTAATTAAGGGCAGGTTTTATCAAGATATTGGGTATATAAGCCCGCAATGCACATGGAATAAATTTCAGTGTGAAACAAGCCACCCTGGCTTGCACGTAGAGCTGTATTGTTCCGTTCATTCGCAGAGAAGACTGCAAACAAAGGCCTTTTTTCTTAATTACAGTGCCTCATTATACATCATTATCAGGAGCCTGCACAAAAGACTTTCATCGCTAATCAAGTCACTCTCTGTCTTTGTTCACCAAAGACATTCTAATTAGCATGGTTGACTTTATTTTCCTGTAACACGTGGTTTGCCTTGACCTTGCGTCATCGGCCACCAAATCTGCAGAATTTGAATCCACTCAAGCGAATCGAGGACAATTGCTATTTTTAGAAGAGCTGAGAGCTGATGCTTACTAGGGAAAAGCCCTTTATGGGATGAGTTCTGGTCTCACACCCTCCCCCTCGACGTTTGGCGCTCAAGCGCACGGAAAAAAATTTTACAAATTGCAGACATCGACATATTGCTTTGATGGTACTGCCCGATCGACAGGCTTAGTGTTGGATTGGCGGTGTTGATGCACCAAATCCGGGGCCTGTCTTGCTGTTTGTATTCTGTCCATCTTTAGGCGTTCAGGCTAGACGAAGTCAAAAAAACAATATTGATATAGTGGCTACACGGGTGGCCATACTATCAGTGCACATGTGAGCTGTTCAATACAGGCTTAGCTTGCGCCATCTTTGGACCCCCCAGTTTGAAAACCCGTAGGCTGCGATGGCGGTTTACGAAAAGGTAGCAGCAGAGTCCTTACACTCTTATCACACGGAAACATGGTTAGAGTTGTAGAGAATCACGAAAACTCGAAGCTTTCCTTTTCTTTTTTGAGAAGTAATTTTTTAATCGCTTTAGAACATCTTGAAATTTGGCAATGATGTATTATTCAGTCAGTGACACAGACATACTATAAAGACTGGAAAAAAAAAAAAAGAAAGAAAAGAAAAGAAATCTGAGTGGGCCTGTGTCACTGATTGAATGATACATCATTCTCAGTTATTTACCATGCTTAAAATATAATCTTAAAAATTGTTTAGAAATGTCAGCTGAGATTCATCTCCAGAGTATTTATCGCAAAACAGGAAAACATTTTCACCATAAATCTCGCTTGTTCCGCTAAAACCAACTACATTTGACACCACCAGCTTAAGGTCACGTGACTTCTGTGGTTTGTGTTTATTACTCGTCCCCCCCCCCCCCCCCCCCTCCTTCGCAAGAATTGATTTCTGAACGCGCCGAGTTGTTGCTGGTTTTCCCGCTGTCACTGCAAATTAATCGCAGTTTTTCATTCTTCTCAGGAGTCAAAAGTTGGAGGCTGCATCTTCCACGTGCCAGGAAATAGAAAAAAATAGACGAATTCAAAAGGAATTTCAAGAGGCAGTCAACAGGCGAGACCGTGCCGAGATCAATCGGTTGCTAAACAACGGTGTCAACATTAACGCGTTAAACGAGGCTGGGGACACTCCATTGCACCAGTGTATTAGAGATGGCAGAATAGAATCCGCAAAGTTGTTGGTCGAGTTTGGTGCCGATGTCACGCGGACGAACAGAGATGGATGGTCACCGGCTCACCTTGCCACGTCCCTCGGTCACAGACAGCTGCTTCTATACTTGATAATGAATTCGAACGGGAAATAAAAGGCAACTCAACAAAGCCCGGAAAAGTTGGATTAGTTTCAAGATGCGATGGCATTGAGGATCCATTACAGTACGATTGCGAGGCTGTTACTAGTTTCGTTTTTGTTATAGAGAACGAAGTGAACCAAAGGAACGAAAAACTAAAAATTTTATCTGGCGTTACCGAGCAATACTATTTTACACTTTATCGCGTCACTAGCCAACTTCTTAACATAGAAGTTTATATAAACCAAAGACGCTTTAACTTGGGTTTTTTTTAATATGACAAGTAATTTGACTAATCTTTGCTTGTGTCAATGACATACGAAAATGTCGACGTACATCAAGCAAAGTGTAAATATTTTGTTCATTTCAGAATTCATAAGAGACCCCAAGAAAAAATAACAAATAAAGAGCGTGTTGTTGCCGACTATCTTGTATACTGATACGCCGGTGGACACGCTGATGTAGTCGTCCGTGTGTTGGACTTTCCATCCAAAGATTGGACGGGCCGTTGTTTCCATCGTATCATGTTACTGCCTTCACACGGCAAAATCGTGCCGTCAAACGCCAAAATCGTGGCAAACCTACTCTTTCGATCGCAAAAACCTCCGAAAACTTGCTTAAATAGAAGTTTGGCGGCAGTTCATTCTAAATCCTCCTCAATGGCGGTTGAAGTAATCAGCGTATGTTTAACAAACGTTCAACGTCAAATGAAAGTATGTTAAGCTCGAGAAAATGCTAGAAAGTAAGCGAGATTAGGGACTAACTGCATTGGTCGCCAACACTTTGATGTGTTTGTGAAGTGTTGTTACCACACTCGCCAACTTGCATGTGCCAACACCAAGCGCGTAATTTGTCGTGTGAACGCAGCTTTAGACGGAAAACTTCACTTCACACTATCTCTACCCAGGTACCACTAAACTGTCCGCAGATCGGACATGCTATCGGGGGTGGGGTGCGCAGTGATAATGTTCCTAGTTGCCACGTACTACAAAATCTCCGCCAGAGAAAACTCAACCTAAGGAAGTCAATTGTAAGACTGTTATTACTACGTTGAATGTGTTCACTCGTCACATGTTGTGAATAGTCAACTGAATTACTTGTGAATTTTACACGCGATGAGACAACCCTTGTTCAGCTTTATGATACACATGCAAAACTTTTTTTTTTTTTTTTTTTTATCAAAGTCAGTTTAATGTATCGTACAGGGTTCCATAGTAAATTTCATTTTTTTTCGTTTTTTACTTACACCCTTCTCTTTTATAAATAAACGCTCGTTAATATCAGTTTTTTTTTATCTGAATCTGTGCCAATAAGACAAAACAAATGGTTGATCGCAAGCGGTCTGGTATTTGAACATTTAGTTCTGTCTACCGTGTGCGCCGGTTAACTGATACACGTTTGACTGTCGAAAACCACCAGCGACCATTACCAATGACACGTCAAAAACCAAACTAACCTTTCTAAGAAAGCCTATTTTGCCTTGCGAGAGTTCAAAAATGAAGCTAACAAAGTCGCCAATCCAGTGCACTTTTCACCGCTGTCTTATTTTATTATTCATAATTTTTTTCCCCACAATATTGAGGAGCGCCGCATTCCGCGTAAGAAACTCAAGTAAGATGGTGAAGTGCGAGAAAAAAATCTCGTTTATGGCCTGTGAACAAGCTAAACGTCACATTCAAAAGCCTTCTAGCATTCCTCTCTCTGCTCAATATGCGGTTAAGGACATTGGCGCGAAATCACCAGTTTCCTCGCTGATCTAACCCTGAGCGGACCAGAAGGATGCTCCGCCGACGAACTGAGATAATGGCTTCACCGGCTTCAGTTTGTCTTTACTCAGATTATTTTTTGGATTTCCAGGCACGCAGTTTCTGTACAAAGAAGCTCTCCAATACTTCAGCGCAGCGGTAGTATGGCGAGTCTCGCTGGTTGAAGTATCGGCAGTTGTCGAAAATCTTGGTGATGTCGCTAACGAACGACTCCAGTGATGAGTAGGCCTTGGAGCTCATACGCTCCTCAACAGTTGATAGGTCTGGAATTTAGAACAAAAGAAAAGCAGTTCACACAATGAAATACACCAATGACAGCCTACTGTGCACGGGCTTGGGGATTGGGTCTTAGCGAGTCTTTTAGCCGTATAACCGCCACTTACAAGCCGGTGAACCTGCTCGCAAGCCACTTTCTTAAGAGTAGGAGGGGTTCTTTACAGTGTGTTTCACGCGCTTAGCACTAGTTACTTGTTTTCCTAAGCTTGACACCTGTCGTAGCCCTTCCCGCGCTTGGCACCACCTGGTCAGTGAAGGATTTCCCGCGGTTCGCACCAATTGGGTTTTATCATTTACCCGCGCTTGGCACCGCCTGATCAATGAAGGATTTCCCGCGCTTGGCACCAGTTGGGTTTTATTATTTACCCGCGCTTGGAACCCTGGGTTTTCCTGCGCTTGAAATCCGTTGAAACTATATATTATCCTCCGAGTACTGACTTGTTCATTGCGTTTTGTAAAGTTTACTGTGATTGACAGGGTGGTATATGATGTCACAGGTGTTACAACAGGCGTAAGGCGAAACAACACACGCGTGAAGAGATGTTTTATAACCAGCTGTAGATTTCATCAATCGCAAAATTTCTCGAACATTGGTTTTAAAACACAAAACAACAATCGTGCATTAATGGATTCCCTTACCAATAGGATCCGTGATGACGTCGTAGTACTCGGGCACCTCATCTGCATTGACAGGTTCCAAGAATGGCCACGCCATCTTATGACTCTGTGAGAAGAGAAAGAACGATCCACTGAACTAATTGTACCGTACGCAATCTACCACCTTAACCAGATCTCTTTCTGTGGATACGCGGGCTTCGTGCCGAACACATGACAATTGTTTTCCGATACTTCACGATAAGCTTTGATAGATTGTGCTCGCAAAAGTAGCATAATATGCTACTAGCAATATTCGTATATTTCTAAAATTATGCCAATAATTGTGTTTTTTTTCAAAATTATCCTCATTTTAGCAAAATATCCAGAAATCATGCTTCTACTTTTTACTTTAAATTTGGTAAAAACACCTCAACAACAAACAAGTAAATGGCAAACACATTTACCCTATTTACAACTAGAGACTTCACTAGTGCATACTTCATTATAAATTCCCTGGCTATCACTGTCTTGCAAAGTATTTGCAGTGATAGATGAATGTAGAAAGCTGAACCACTGAAACAACAAAACTGTCTGACAACTATAAAAACTCAAACAATTAACAACCACACAAAAGCGAAACACTGCTTTTGACTCCGCTTGTTCGGGGGCACCGTTCAGCAAAACAAGTCAATTCATGTAAAATAAAAGTAGCTGTATTAAAGTACTAATAGCGCACAATCTCTGTTCTCATCGGTTGCTGTACTTCTTGGGTAACCGAGCTAGTTATGCGCATGCGTTGAGTCCTGTGGCAAGAGTCCTGGGTCACTTCCTGTGGGACCCAGGTCCCATGAATGTGACAATAAGCAGACAAAAAAATTGCTTTTGTTACTTAAATTTGTCTGTAACACTGATCTCGGGCCAAAAAAGTGGTTGCATGATCAACAAATGACAATTTTGTGCTGCAAAACTAGCCAAAAGTGCAAGTTATGTTAGCAGTGCTTTGACGAATTGTGCCAAAAATTATGCGAGCACCATCTATCAAAGCCTACTTCACGAACCAGACAGACAGTTATGTAATGTTCTCATTTTGTTTTGTTTTGTAACGAGGGGATTAGATTACCGTAAAAACATTTCGAATGTTTGACCTGATATTTAAAGTGTATATGACGGAATTTTTAATTTGCTTGATAAATCTTCATGTTGCTTTGTACGAAAAACATTTTCCCTATTAAATTTTCTTTTGTGGGTTTAAGGCGAAAAAAACCCTGAAAATTCACTTCCGGTTGGGATACAATACCGCGCAAGACGGAAGACTGGGGATAGTAGGGTTATGACGTCAATGTAGGATTGCTAGCTTCGCGGTTTCTTTGTTCCTTAGCCTTTGGTTATTTTTCGTGTGCGGAGGATGAAAACTGTGTGAACGAAATTATGACTGGGAATGTTGAATGCTCACAATGAAACAACTGAGGAATAGAGAAACAGTGAAAGAAGCGATAATGTATTGACATCACAGTTATACTAACCCCAGTCTCTCATCTTGTATCCCATTGGAAGTAAAAAATTCCACGTTTGATACGCCTCAAACTCGGAGAGGAAAAATTGATGGGGATTTTTTTTTCGATTTTCACACGAGAATAACTTGAAAATTTGAAGAAGTAGATAAAAAAATTCTGTCATAGAGGGCTTGTTTTCGGAGCAAGGGAGTTTCATTGTCGGAGGGCTTTTTATGTTTCAAAATGGCTGGATAAAATCAGCTTAAAAACAGCTTGATGCATTAAGATAACGGCTTCAAACAGCTAGCCCTAACATTCCACGGGCTTATTTACACTTTAGATCCCTTACTATCGGATGACTGTTTGTGTTTGAGATTTGCGATCTATTTTTGAGCGGCTTATTTTCGGAAGCGAGGAAGTGATTATGGCAGTAATCTTTAGCTCCAACGTACCTGTAAAGAACGAAGCAGTCGTTTTAGTGAGTCGTGGTCCTTGCCAGTCAGTGGCTGCTTGCTCGCTTGGGCCTGGGTCTGAGTGCATCTCGGACACGTGTAAAAGTCAATGTTCTCCGCTTCGGCAGCCGTGATACCGACGCATGCGCCGTGAAACCAGTCCTGGCACTTATCACAGCCAATATAGAATCTGTAAAAACACGATGTGGCGTATAAGACACTTCCTCGCTCATACCACGCAAGAAATCTCGCAAATTAGATCTCTCCAATATTAAACCCTTTTAACTTTTAATATCAAAGAAGAAATTCTCCTATCTTGTCCCCATACTTTTCTTACAAAAGTACCGGGCCCGGTTGTTCGAAAGCCGATTAACGCTAATCCCTGATTAAAAGTTAACCGAGGTTTGTATCTCGCTCGTTAAAAATGTTTTTAAAGGCTGATTTTTGGCTAAAGTCAAAGAAAATTCTAAGTCAAAACTGAAGGAGAAAAATCTTTTGGAAAAAAGCTTATTAACTAGTAATTAAACTCGAATCAAACTTCACGTTAACCCAGGATTAGCTTAATCGGGCTTTGAACAACTGGGCCCTGGAGATAAAATGTTAAAACATCAAAGAAATTCACCTTAGGTAATCATATCCTTAATTCTCATGACCTCAGGGGTTGAATAAGCATTGATATTACAAGGAGAAATTTGATGCTGATCACTGTCAGGGCTTAAAGGGTAAACAGAGTAGTCTGCTCTTATTATCTCTTTAGGGAGAATGCGACCTAGAAATTTACTTTACATTCAGCGGGTTCTCGTCACAGACATCTCTCGTGATTATATAGGCTCCGCGGTAGCTTGCCGATCCGTCTGAACATGTTTACCTTTCTCTCGAAGGTGTCGTTTACACAATAGGGACCTTCAGATTTGACTACGAGTACGAGATTGAGTACGAGTACGACTTTCAAATTTCAAATCAGTAACACCTCCAAAACTCTCACTCTTTCCTGTTGTTTACCAGCAGATAGCAAGACTCTAGAAACAAGATTGGTGTGACAAGCGGTTATCTAAACCACGCAAACTAAATTTGAAAAGTCGTACTCATACTCAATCCCGTACTCGTAGTCAAATCTGAAGGTCCCTAATGTCACTTTTGAAACAACAAGTCACAGACGTTTTGCAGTGTATTTCAGAACAACACCCCTCACAATGTCTTCTGTAAACTTATGGCAACGACGAGTGGCATCAACAAATTCAACTGGCGAAAAATCGCATGAAGACTCCGCCCAATGTAACCCCGCCAACGGCAACTTGTCTCGGAACGGCGCCACTTTCAGCCGTTCAAAGGCAAACTGCGTTCATAAGCCGTTGCCGTGGACTCGCTCAAAATTGACCAACATATCAAGATACCAAATGCACATCCTCCTCCTTAACCCTCATGAAATTACACAATTTTCCAAAGAAAACACACAACATACTTCCTTTCATCGTAAGGCTGACGGCACACACAGTACAGCTCTTCCTCCTCCACCCCGCGGCGGGCCTGGGTACACTCGGCACAGGTCCACTCGTCCATACTTTGTGCGGCTTCTGGCGTGACCTGGACACAAAATCCGTGGAACCAGTTTGCACACATATCGCAGCCAATGTAGAATCTAAGAAAACCCAAATGAACAAGAAACGTCAGACAAAATCTTCTAAATGCTAGTCGTAAGAATTCCTATTGTGTTGTTCCTTGTATACTTATACTTCCCTGGTTTAACTTCATACTTTCCTTAAAAATATTGGGCTTTTGAGAATCCCCACCCTCCCCTCCCATTAACTCCTCTAAATGTTCCAATGGCCTTGGTTGAGTATGGATATTTTCTGGGACCGTTGTTGAAAATCATGGTGAAAATAAGTTTATTTCACGAGGAGACATTGAATTAAACTAAATTATTGCAACCATAAAACAATACTCCCGTGCATCTCATATCGATTATCACAAGTCTCCCAGCGCTCGATTCGAGACGTTTTAACTCAAAATAACAACGTAACGACTGAATTAAGACTGCTCATTTTAGTGGCATATTGACCAAGATTAATACCGAAACAATAAGATTATTCGCCCTCGGTTTCTAAGCGGGATTCAGCCTGGACTATCACGCCCTCGAAATCTCAAGCTCATAATCTCATTGTTGATTTAACCATTCTGATTTCGTATTTGCAACAGACCACGTTGGATGACTACTAAATCTTAACAGACCTTTGATGTGATAGTTAGAGATACACGCCGTTACCACTGCACTTTGTTGTTATTGTAAAGATACACGAAACTTGACAACGGAATCAAACAAACTGAGTAAACAGACAAAGCCTTACTGAGTTGGATTATAAGGCTTCTTGCAAATACAGAACAGCCGTTCATCTTCCACTTTTTTCTTCTTAGCCTTGGGCCCCTCTGGTGTACTGTGTGAGTTCCTTCTCTCCGAGTTCTCGCGCTTTCTTTTGTGCTTATTGCCAGATTGCAGCGCCATCATAAGGTCCCTCTCGAGAAGGTCCCTTTTTCGCACAATCTCCTTCTTAAGTGCCTCTTTTCGTTTTTGCAGCAACACTCCAAGTTTGTTCGCCTTCTGTTTCTCCAGCCTCAGAGCCTGGCTTTCTTCCTTGGCGCGCTTTTTCTCTTCTTTCTTGCGTTCAGCTTCTTCGTTGCGATCGATTTTGTCCAAGATGCAGTCCAGAACCTTTCTACAGATGGCAACCCTTGTGGAGCAAAACAAATAAAAACCTCCTTCATTTTCTGAACTACAAAACAGCCCGCTTTGAGAAAGATGTTACGTTCGTCACGTCTCGGCCACAGACCTTCCACAGTTGTCGGCCGCTCTGACCACTGAATTACGAGGAGACTGGTACTAGGGGCGTTTTGCATTTGTCAGAACTGACCGCTGACCGGCCAGACTGGACAGCTCGCAAACGGGAAAGTACAAATTTGAAGACCTGGTTATATGGTAGTCCTTCAAATTTCTTCAGAATAGCGGGTAGCATTTTCGGAAATGTTCAAGTTTGGGAATTTTACAGAATATTGCCTTCAAAATGACCTATTCCATTAACCGACTGACCTAACAAATTGAAAGCGCCTTAGGTTCGTATTATGGCCTGGCTTGTCACGATTTCCAATTAGCTCAGTGATCAGGTGTACGGAGAGTCATGTATTCAATTCCAGTCAGGTCGAATATTCTCTTTAATCCGCGCTCTTGACTTGATGACATCTTTCTCATTTCATTACTGAGCTTAAAATTGACTTGTGTTTATTATTATAAACATTTTCATTACTGACTGATTACATCTTCCACAGATCGTGCGTATACTAGCATTTTCGTTCGCGGTCCTTTGCAATTTATTCACTTTAAACGTTGCCATTTATTGTTTAATCACCACACAGTCTGCCTTCTCTCTAGATCTTGTAATGAATAATCTACGCGAAACATCGTTGACCGCGAGGGTAGCTTGGGCGCCATCAGGCGAGACCGTGCGATTCGCAAGAAAATGAATGGAAATGAATGCTGTGCCGCTAGCAACAATGACAAAGTGATGGATCAGAGAATCGACATTCATTGTATCCTACAGTCGGATTGGTTTTACTTACCTGTTCAAATCTTGTCTTGCCTCCATGGTCATATACTTCTTGTTATGCAGCACAGGCACGACCCCACCCCCCTTGCGGGATTTTGCCTTGCTAGCTTGTTTGACTTGTTCTTTAGATGAGTGTTTCATTCGAGAAGCAGTCATCGGATTGGCTCGGACAGGAGCTGGCTTGGGAGTAACTGTTGTGACAGGCCGCGTGACTGCAACAAACGAGAGAACAGTTTTGTGACCGTTTGCAAAAAAAAAAAAAAAACTATGACACAAACTTTTTTTCTTGACCACACCACCTTAATGCTTTGGACTTACCTGCCAGTCAGTAGTGAAACACCCTGTCCCTCCCCTCCCCCGCAAAGAATGGAGAGTACCGCTAGTATATCCTGCTAAAACCAATATACCCTACGCAAAAATGGCTGACATTTTAATATTATTTTGTTTGCATTTAAAATTAGCCTCACTAACCTCGTTCTTGAGTTTAAAAATCAAAAGAATATTTCACCTTGAACGAGGCTAGTAAAGTTAATATGAATAGAAACAAAAGAATAATTAAATGTCAGCCATTTTTGCATAGGATCTATAGTGGTAACTCAGCAAAATTCTCGATTTACCAGTGTAACCAGGTGTTGTGGCAGCGACGGTAACACGTGAGATTTGACTTGCTGCTGTTGCTGCTGCTGCAGGAGCCGCGTAAACCCGCTGAGTCACTTGAGGCTTAGGCTGTAATCTCTGTACATACGGAGTCGGTGTGACGCCAGCAGTTATCGTGGTTCGCGGCGCAATTTGAGTTCGCATCTGCGCCGTTACAACCGCGGGTTGAATCCCTGGCAGCTTGGTGGGTACTGTGGGGCGTACAACAGGCAGCGTACGGCGTAATGCACCGAGGGGGACGGGTGCGGTAACAGTAGGCTTGTAAGTGACTGCAGGGTTGACTACAGCAGGCTTGTACACAGCAACTTTTCTTTGTTGAGTCTTGATAGCATTCTGAACCTTCTTTTTGTTCATCTTGAGTAAATTCTGTTGCTGCTGTCGCGCCTGTTGTTCTTGTTGTTTCCGCTGTAATGCAGCGGCGCGTAATTCTGCTGCTCGCTTCAATGCTTCCTCTTGTTCTTTCTTTTCTCGTTCCAGGGCCCTCTCCCGCTCAATCCGCTCGTGGTACTGACGGATCTCCCATAGTTCCAGTTTTGCCTAGTCAGAAAATAAAAGGTACTTCCCTTATTCACCGCTCTAGAAACTCTAAGGAGCCTGGAACGAGTCAGGGATTCTAGAATGTGATTTTTTTGGGGGGGGGAGGGGGGGGGGAGGGGGAGAGGGAGCGAGGAGGACGGAATTTTTAAAACGTAGAGGAAACATTGTTAATTATGAAACCGATCCAAGGGAAGTGGTCAAATCTACTATACTCGAACAGGACTCACCAGACCACAAAAGAGATGGTGGCCTCTGCCTGCTCACCTCCACCTCAAAAGATGGCTTCTTTATTGTATAGCCACCCCTCTATCCAGCAGTAAAAAATAACAATGAGATTCAAATCTCACTTTTCTTGTTTATCTAGCAATGCTGACTCTTGTTAGCTGAATAGTTGTGTCAACTGAAATTTTAAAGCCAATAAAATGTTTCCGGTAATGTTCATGAGATAGGTGGTGTCTTCGATAGATAACCTCCCTTCCCCAGACAAGGTGGATACTCTTCGAACAAACTTGTTATGACCAGTTTCTTAACAATCACCCCGAGAAGGCGCCGAAAAATTCATTTATTCATCGGTTATGAGGTATGACGATCCAGAATTTCTCACTTGTGCAAGTGTACCCACAGTTTCTGGAGTGGGGGGGGGGGGGGGGGGGGGGGACAAGACTATAACTTGTGGACAACATGCTAATCACCACCACTCCGCACTGAACAACAAAAGAATGTTCAGTTCAGACGAGTTGAAATTTAATTCACATTCAAGAAATACTTGAAATAAATCACAAAAACATGGCCGTTGCTACTGAAGAAAGATTTGACGAAGCCCACAACGCCAAAAGCTGAGAAGTTGGAAAACCAACATGTGAACCGTGTGGGTGCTACAGGGAAAAATTTATCTGCGGAGTGCCCAGAGTAATTCTCAAAAATTACTAGGCTGTTACTAGGCAACGACCTTCATAAATCGATCCAATAGAAACACAAACAAAAAGTAACAAGACGCTTTTGAGAGCGTTACGCGGGATGCTTGGGTCGATGTAAGCATTCACTTTGAATTGAATGGTTGATTACCTGTTGGAGTTGAGATGGTTGATTGCATAAAATGATGACTTTTTAGTAGTTAGTTATCAATCGATTTTATTTTGAAATAACAGCAATCTGACAGACACCGGAAATTCTCGTGATTGTTACGAGCATCGATAACAAATCTTTTCGTCAGCGCTAATCATTCAGTAAGTTGTTTTCATTGCTTAGGTATCAGTTCGACAACAGCGTCACACACCAGTAATGACCTCTGGTCCAGTTTCCTTCGCTCTGGATTATTCGATCTGTTTGTCAAAGCGTAATTTCTTCGCTGTGAACTCTCCAATTTCCACCGTTTAAACTGTCCAGTACTACTTAGAAGTAGTACCAAGATACCAAGCCCAATTTTAGACACGGTCTGCCCTCAGGGCATCCCGCGTAACAGGCTTTACTTGGGAGATGTGTGACTTGAATTGTACTCAGCTTGATTGAACTAACTGGTATAGAGCTTTTTCATAAATGTTCTTTTCAAAATATCTTAATTAGCCTTACTAACCTCGTTGTAGAGTAAAAATTCTAAGGAATTTTACCCATGCTAACGAGGCTAGTAAGGCTAATTTCCATGAAAATAAAAGAACAATTTATCGGCTGCCATTTATGAAAAGGTCTAAAGACTATACATTCTCACTAAAGCTATGTCTACTCTTACCCTGGGTACCAGAGGTTTTTCTCACGTGTGAAGAGGAGCTTTGTTGACCGAAGACACGAGCGGCGAAGCTGCGAGAAAAACCCTCTGGCGCAGAGCGCCTTGATTTACCGTGCTAGACAAGACCTTGACCTTGTCTCTAATCTGTTAATCAAATCGGCGGTTTTCTTACAGTGATCACATGCACAAGCGCAAAAAGCACATGAAATGCCTCTCCAACGCAACTCTTTCATGTGCGATTCAATAAGCGCGTTCACCGGGCAAATAACTAAAATAATGGCTTTCTTCGGGTAAGTTGTATATCACATCGTATTGAGCGCACGGCATATGCTAGGTAGTAACTGGAACAGCAGTGATTTTCCATAGCCGGTCGGCAAGACCGCCAATATGTCTTTCCTTTGAATATAGATAATTTACGATGACCTCTCTTTGTTCTGCACTTTGAAGACTCGAAACCGGAAACCGTGCATGAAAAGCCTCTGGCACCCAGGGTAGTATACACTATACCTGATAGCTCTTGTGCCGCCACCAAAAACAAATCGGACAGGACTTTTGTTGACACAAAACGCCGATTTCAGATCGATTTTTGTGCGGGAGCGATGCTGCGCTGCTTCAGCCTTGAAAGCGAACCAACACATATCGGATAGGTTTTCGTGACACTATTATCTTGAGTTGCGTGAACAGAAAATCGAACCGAAACGGAGAAGCGAGGATTGGATTCTAGTGGAAATATGGCGGTGGTTTTGGGCCACTTCTGTTCACACCAGGCCGGAGTATTTTTCACAACGGCATAAAATACTATCTAGCATAGTGTAGACATAGCATAAGAATCACAAGTGTAAAGCAGATTCTTACCTCAGGGTACCAAGCCTCAAACACTCGTGGTCCTGAAGGTGCAGACCGTTCATCGTCCTCATCATCGGGTTGCAGCACCATCTTAGGCCTCAGTGTCCGGCCACGCTTGCTTTTCGTGGGTGCAGCGGGCCTTGGTGCTTCCACCACCGGCTTAGTAAGTGTACGGATTACTTTGCGTACAAGGTACTTGCAACGGAGGCCATCAACGGAAACGAATTTTCTGTCTGTTATTTCTGTTGTCGTTGTGCCTTGATGAAAAGACAAAAGGGCAACAGTAAAAATCAATGACAGATAGCAAAGAAAAAGGATAAGGGCTCGTCTGTTTTTTAACCTTTACGTAAGTTCTCTTATATTCGTTCCTTACTCGCCGTATGCAAGCAGTTGATACATCATCTAACGCCCGTGAATTTGTGTAAAGTAAGCAAAATCATGTGCAAACTACACACGTACAACAACGCTTCCACCAAAATCATTCATTGACAACGCCATAATCTTCCTATTCACAAAGCGCCCACAGCAACTGTGTGAACCTCACTATGATCTCAAAACTATCATTCAGGTGATCGGTACGAACGACTTGCTGTACCGGAATCGGATTTTCGGCAAAATAGAAATTAATAAAGCCCTAGCCCACAGGTTTCCATGAGCGTGAAAAGTGCGTCACCGACGTTCATGTGTCAACGGGCATAAATGCAAGGGCAAATAACTGAAAATGTATAACTGCTTACATTTGTGCAGGTCTTACTGCCGTACAAACTAATTTATACTAGCATAAATCTACATTTACACTACGCATAACCAGCCTTATGCAAATTACCTGAGCTAGTGTAGACCGTATTGCTGTTTCCACGCGGTGGCCTGACATTCATTTCATCCCATTTCAAACATGATTGCAGAACCCTTAGCTGCAATCCTGCACCAGCCAGCGTCTTCAAACTCTGTGTGCGAAATCGCCATGCAACCTTGAACGAAGGACGAGGGATTCCTGCCGGCCAGTTAACCCCGACTGCACGGGAACTATACACATATCCACTGACTTCCTTCATCCCAGCCTTCCTTCCAAGCCTTTTGAGTTCGTGCTTTCTTAATGTAAATACACTTTTTACTGAATGACGCAGCGGCCATTTAGCAAGTCTTCGATTAAGCAGGGCACGAGGATCTTTGATGAGTGGCTCAAGGGATGGAAACTTCTCTTCTTTGATGGGTTTTGCCACCACCTTTGGTTTAACAACAATCTGAGTCTTCACCTGGGCAGCCTGTTGCTGTGGCCGCTGCACAGTGATGGTGGCACCTGGTGTTGCTGTGCCAGCAGTCCTCTGAACAGTGGTAATTGGACGGTGTTGTACAGCTGCGCCGGACACCTGCAATGTTATACTCTTAGGTACAGCTAGCCCCAATGGAGATCCTGCCTGCTGGGCAATAGCTGCCAGCTGTGAGCCCTGCAGGGTGATGGACCTGCCGTCTGGAGTCACCAGACGTATGAGCTGTGAAGGCCCAATGGTTGCACCAGATGCTGGAAGACTTGCAACTAAAGCAGCAATGCTCTTAACTGGGCCAACAGTGGACTGACCCACAGCTGTAGGCTGAGCGCTGACTCTTACTACATTTGATCCCTGTATGCCTGTGCTCTGAACAGGTGGTCTTGGTGATGGAAGTATGGGCTTAGGGCCTATTGGAACATACTGGGTCGTTTGTCCTTGAGGTCGAGTAGTAGCGGAAGCTTTCTGTGGATGAATGACTCTGACTGAAGTGTTCTGAACTGCAGGTGCTGCAGGTGAACTTTTGACAAGTGTCGTCTGAATGGACGGACAAACCATAGGAGATCCTCCTGTCACCCCACTCAGAGGACCTGTTTTGGCTACTCCAGGAACACCTGATACCACAGGCTGCATGCTTATGGAGGACGTTGAGGTAACTTTGGCTGCCAATACTGCGGCTGCTGTAGACGCTGTAGGTACTGTAGATGGACTAGCAGTCATACTTACACCTTGTACTGGTCCTGATGGTAATGGAATTGACTGCTGTGATACTGACTGAGATGAAAGCATTGCTGACACAGCAGTTGGTGGTGTACTGGACACACTAGTGGTTGTACCTGTTGAATGAGGACTTGCTGTCTTGTCAAGTGATAGCACTGTGGAAACTGCATGTAAGACATGAGCTGTAGAAGTCTGTGATGTTGTGTCAGGAACTGGCAAGCTTTCCTTAGACAGTTTGGAACTTCCTTCTTCCCTGACTACTACCTCAGTGTGAGACGTCTCAGATGTGCTTGTCTTTTCTGCTGGAAGTGACACCTGGGAGCAAGAGACTCCATCCATAGCAGAACTGCTCTTAAGTGTTGTTGCTCTGCTAGACTTCTCCATAGGAGATACCGAGACGACGTCAACATCCATAGGCTCGTCTTCCTGATTGCCGCTCTGCTTAGGATCTGCATTGACAGAAGCTTGTGAGACAGATGTTGTCACTGCAGTGCAGTCACTTGAGCTGCTTACTTCCACTGTGCTGTCCACTGACTTGGAATCTTGAGCTTCTGCTGTCAAACAACTGGTGCCCTCAGCTGCCCTTGATTCAACGTCACCTTCATTTACATCTGCTTCATTATCCTCACGCACACTTTCTTCAAGGGGTGGTTTACCCGCAGTATCTTCAGGAGTCACCGTTACTGTGCTCTGCTCATCACTGTAGTGATTTGCAGGTTTAGCTGTTAACTCGGCTGTCTGTGGTGCCTGTGACGATGAACTGGCACTACTTTCTATTTTTTCATCCTTTGAAGCGGTTGTGCAAATGTCCTTTTCTGTAGCACTTGCATCAGCCTTTTCATCGTGGTTACAAAGGTTTTCTGAATAAAGATTGTCTGAACTACTCTTTGGCACAGTACAGTCGCCATCGTTTTCGACTGATGTAACATTATTTGAAAGTAGACTGCCATCTTTCATAACAACATCATCATTACCCTTCATGCCTTCTTCCAAACCAGCCATTTGTTCAAAATGATTGTTGCTTTCCTTTTCAGTCTCAAGCAACACATCATCTAATTTTGGTTTATTTTCTGTTGTCAAACTGCCACTCTCAACAGAACCTGTGAGTTGATTATCAAGTAAACCCTCCTTATTACTTGAAAGTTGTTCTTCCCTCAATTCTTGGTCATTGTTCACAGTTAACTCCTCTACAGATTCAATTTCTTCCTCCTTTTCTTGAATTTGTCCATCCTTTGAGTCTAACGACTCCTCCGGCTTTAAACTTTCAAGTCCTCCTAAAATGTCAGAGTTTGCTACAACGTCCACACTACTTAGTGCTTTTGTTGATGCCTCATGTGAACCCTCATGAACAATATTTTCTTGGTCGTGATTTACCACATGCACATCAGATAGTTCTGTTAAATCTTCGTTTTGCTTCGATTCTTCACCATCAGTAGCTTTACAAAGTTGACTTTCTAAAGATGAAGGCTTTTCTTTTTGCCCCTCTTTGGTCAGGCCTGCCTCTGTTGTATTTTCACAGGCATTTTCACTGTCCTTCTTATCCATATCGTCCTCAGAGGCGACAATCTCTGACTCCTGGCTATGTGCTTGAGACCCTGAGAAATCATCAACATCTTCAACTTTGCAAGAAATATCTAGTATACCTGTATCTTGATGGCCATCAACTAGAGTTTCTTTTTCAGGGAGAGTAACAATTGAATTTGAAGACATCTGTGCCACTCTTGATTCCATTGATTTTACTGTTTCATCTTCTGCACATGATCCACCTGGAGTCATATTCATCAGGTCTGGCTTCTCAAAAATATCAGATTGGTCAGAGTCAAGAGATTTACAAACTGCACTTTGAGATTTCTGATCAGAAACATTCAAAGGCGAATCAGAAGAAAAAGGTTCTTGATCTTCAGAGGTTTCCTTGCCAGATGTCATTTCTGTGCTATCTTTTATACTGCTACCATCAATGGAAGTATCTTTAGTTGGGCAATCAATGGAAACATCTTCTGTACATAACTTAGATATTTGATTATTGTCTCTGGTATTGACATCAGTGTAACTAGTCACAACTGGAAGTAGACTGTCACATTTTTTGATTACATCTGTAGTTTCACTAACGTCTGGACCTAAAGAGATGAGCTCTTTTTCAGAAGTGGTTTCTGAAGAGACCACTGATGCCGATGAATCAAGCAAATCCACTGAGTCATTTACAGTTTCTGTAGTAGTTGAGACAGAGGATGCTACAGATTGTTCTGTCGATACACAGTCTGTTGATTTGCTATCCTCAGTTGATGATGTGGAATCCAAAGTTGACGCAGGTGTTGTCTCTGTAGCGGTTGGTACTGACGATGAAGAAAGAGGTGGACCTGCGCTAACCGACTGCAAAAAGCACAAGTCTGGACCTGAAGAAGCCAAAGTATTATTTACAAGGGTTGCTTCAGAACTAGAAGACAAAGATACAGCAGAAGATGATGCAGTGACTAGTGAAGTGGATGAAGGTGCACTTGAAGAGACTTGGACAACAGATGAAGGAATTTCACCAGTGGAGGATGTTTCAGTTGGTAATATCTGAATGGATGATGTCTTTGTTATTGAAGGAGGCTCTGAAACTGATGAGTTAGTGGAACTATCAGCAGTCATTTTAAGAGACGAGGAAACTGTCTTAGATAACAAATTTGTACTTGTAGACTCTGCTTGAGACGACAAAACAGGTACCACTGGACCTGGTTTAGAAGATGGAGGTTCTTCCAACACAGGCAAAGCCACTGACGAAATTGGTTGACTTGTTGTATGTGCAAGAGTGCATGATGGTGGCACTGATGAAGAAGATACTGGCACAGCAGAAGGAATCCCTGACAAAACTTGTGAATTTATTGTCTTTGTTGTCGAATGGACTGATGGCGACGACACATGCAAATTTGTTATTGTGGAATGGACTGATGGATTAACGGATGACTGAACAGAAGTAGCTGTACAACTAAGAGTCTGTGGGACAAAATGAACAGGAGCTGAAGAGGCCGTGGATGTATTAGCAGTAGTTATCATCAACGTACTAGAATTTGAAGGACTTGAAGTGGAAGCTACTGCTGACGTCTGTGCAGATGACTGAGTTAACAATGTAGAAGTTGAACTTGGAGCAGTTTGAATAGCATTTTGCAATGCTGAAGAAGTTGATGAAGGTGCAACTAGAAGAGTTAAAGTATTCTGTACTGGTGTAGTAGTTGTGACTGCAGTGGTTGTTGTTGATTTAGTTTGAACTCCTTGTGGAGTTGCTGCACTTTTCTCTTGTGGAAGAGATACCTTCTGAGAAGACGCCTGTTGTGCAGCTATTTTTGCAGCTTTATCTTGTTCCTTTTTCAACGCTTCTGCCTTTTTCTTCTCTCTTAAGGTAACAATCTTGTTAGTAGTGTCCAAAAGTTTGCGCTTTTTGTTGCCAAAAGTGTCCTTTTCATTTCGTGGACGTTTCCTTTTCCTGCACTGCAGACCACTTGTCCACACCCACCCACCGCCGCCAAACAGCCTGTACTCCTCCCCTTTCTGTTTCCATACTTGGTGATGGGGCATCCATGTGTAATTCACTGTTAGGAAATATAAAAAAATAACAGAAAAGTAAATACACTTCAATTGCGAAAGTTTGACTTTATCAACAAAGTTGACAAGGTAATTTGGTCATACATGTAAAGAGATTTGTGTGCTGACGTTTCTGGCATTAGCCCTTCATCAGAGCAAATTAAGGACAAACAAACCAAGGGCTAACACCAGACAGTGTGCGTCACGACCCACAAAGGGTGCTGGGTAAAAATATGGAAATGCCTCATTTGCCTCTGGTCACGATCGAGTAAACATCTCCCGAACAGAAGACTTATGTCGATTTACAGTCGCACTGAAACTGGGCATTCAAACTTTGCTTCCTTTTCCAAAATCTATCACTAAAGACAGCAATTTGGCAAATTTTAACGGTCTAGTGGCAGCCGTAGATGCTTTTTGTTGGATACACAAGGCAATTTCGTTGAGTTATTCCCAGTTCGGAGACAATCAAAGGCGAGAATTTTTTTTGTTTATTCTTATACTAGTATTTTGTGCTGTCACGCCTGCTTTTAGACGCTTTATGATAAACAGATATTTAGACCGCGAGCGGTCGAGTGGTATCTTTCTCCTAAATTCTGACTTCTGCGGCACGCGATGGATCTATCGAGCGGTGAGGCCACGAGCCGCGAGTTCATTTTTGTAATTTGCATAATTTTATTGTTACTTTGCACGCGTGATCTAAGGAAAAAGTACGACTGTTCGCAGTGTAATTTTCATTTTTGTCGCTCATTTGTAGTTTACTTTTTTATCTCAGGGTAATAGAGATCTACTTTTCCTTCCTCTATTTGTTGGAGAGAAAAGCATTCGCCCGTTGGCTTTTTCCGGTCGGTTTCCCGGGAGTTGAGCTACTTTGTTTACACGATCTCTTCATAGATTCTCTATTAGTTCAATGGCTTCCAACGGAAAAACCATAAAGGGTAGACCCGGGTAGACCCAAAAAAATTCTAAAGTAGAAAGGATAAGCTAGCTTCATGTGCAAAAGTATTGCCCAAACCCAGCAAGAGTAAGTAGCTTTAGCCTCAAGAAATGCAGTAAATCAATGACCAAAACAACATGGCAGCAGGCGCGAGGTCGTCACCTTTGAAATGGCTACAAACGCGAACAAATGCTTCAGCTTAAAAAGTAACCTAATCAACATTAAGCCAATTTGTTCCTATAACTTTGAAACAAATTTCGACCGGGAAAAAATGTCACAGACTTTGTTAATGACGAGATTCTCGACAGGCTGACCTTTCCAGACTGATGTTCATGAGCGCGAAGACTACTGATCAAATAACGCATTCTGATTGGTCGAATTTCGTGACGCACACCGCCTGGGCTAACACTCAAAACGTTAACACTCGAATCTCTTTACAGTGGCCAAATTGCCTTATTAACACTGTTGATAAAACCCCCGGGGGGTACTCCCTTATATGGGCTATATAGGTATGTGCGGCGCCAAAGGGTATGGTTTTTCGGCTGTTTTGGTCATAAATAGGGTATCGCTTTTAGCTATTTTGCCGCCATTTTGGTAATAAATAGGGTATAGATTTTTGCACTCTAGTCCTGGGTCCTTTTTTTTTTTAGAAAAAGCTACTTCAGGTAATAAATAGGGTAAGGGTTTTGGGAAGCAGGCCTCACACCCCTACCCAATTTTTTTTGGAGTACCCCCCCCCCCCCCCCTGGGATAAAACCAAGCATTCGTTTCTACTCCTCCACACCCTCTTATCCAAACTGTGATTAGTTTATCACGAGCACAGAAATATTAATAAAATAATAAAAAAATCTAATTTTTCCAGTGGAACTAGAACCCAGAACCCAAACTCTAGTCAGATAAGCTGTGATCACAGGTTCATCTCCCATGCATCTTACTTTTTGCTGGAACTAATCAGCTCCCACATCGCATCATCATTTATCAATCACACAATGCCACACACTATAACAAACCCTGTATGATCATGTGATAAGAAGAGTCACATAAAATCTCTAAACTTAAGACTCCACTGAACATGTATGTACATACCAAATCCCTTAGGATCCAGTTCAGGTTCCTCTTCTTCTTCTTTGTGATCCTTCTTCTTAGTTCCTACTTGTCGAGCCTCAGACATGACTCGATGAAGTTCCACATGACCAACTGCATCATTCCATACAGGCAGATAGCAGATGGGTCTGATACAACTTTCAAGAAAGGACAATGCTGCCGCAAACTCTTCAGGAGTCTTTGACAAATGAACTGCCCTTACCCAAGTGGAGCGTTGTACTGGCCACGAAGGATGCATAAAAGCAGTTGGAACAGAATTCTCAAGGCCAACTATAGAAAACCGCAGTGTGTTGAGAATAACATCTTTACTCCCACAGGTATCTCCATGCCACTTGAATTCATTGAGGCTAAACTTGTGAGAGACACTGCGCTTTTTGTCTCGTTGATCCAATTGCTGCTGTTTGGTTAGTGCCAAGGCATTGCTTGTAAACTGATTGACGTACGACAAGTAATTGGCTTCTTGACCAAGCCTAAACACAGGTCTTTCAACCTCTTGTTTTGCTGCACCCAAGGTGTTTAACTGAGGCGGACTTGGGGTACCACTAGAGGACACAGCAATCAACTTACTGTCTGCTACTGATTTAACCAAGCTACTGTTTGTCAACAAGGATGGAGACCCTTGAGTCTTAGCAATGGCAGAACTGTTCACAATACTGCTAGCTTGGGTACTTAGCTTGTTGCCACTTGCACTGATTTTAGCGTCAACAGTTTGATTGCTTGACACCATTGGTTGAACAGGTTTGTCAACAGACATCTTGCTGGGTAACTCATCTTTCGTGACATTCACAGATTTAGCAGAGACTTGGTCCTCTTTTCTCGTCAAGCTTTTATCAGCACCAGAGATTTTACTTTCACTGTCAGATGTACCCACAGGTTCAGATACAGCAGAGAGTTTACTTTCATTGACAGATTCACATCCAGGCATAGATACAATAGGAGTGTTACTTGCCTTCCCAGATTCACTGGTAGGCTTTGGTGCAACAGGGATTTTAACTTCATGACCAGATTCATGTGTTGTCTCAGATGTAGCAGGGATTTGACTTTCTTTCTCAGATTCACCCTCAGGCTTAGATCCTTCTGTCCCTTCCCCATGGCCTGCTTCTGACCTCATTTTAGGGGGATGGGCCTCCTTTTTGTCCCCATCCACACCTGTTTCAGCACTGGTCAAGCTTGATAAAGTCTTGGCATCCCCTTCAGCAGTATCAAGCTTCTTATCCTCGCCAGGCTCTTTATCAGTCTCCGCTGCTCCCCCTATCTTGGAGTGGTCTGACAAAACAGGAGACCTTCTTCTAGCATAAGGACTATCTTGGACAGCAGGTCTTCTATCTCTTAGCACCATTTGTTTCTCTGTACTAGGGCTGCTGGAGTTCTCAGCCTGTTGCCTTGTCACAATCTTCTTTACTTCATTATCAGGAACAAATGTAAGAATAGCAGAGGCAGAGATTGGTTTTGGTGAAGGCACTGCACTACCATCTTCTGCTGGTAAACTGTCTTTTCTTTCAAGTACTGCAAAAATTAAAATAACATGAGATGGTGATGGTAGTGAATAACAAACATATTAAATGTCAACTGCATTGGAAAAATTTGTCTGAAATAATATGTGCAAATATGTTCAGTTTTTAAATAATTGGCACAAATGGAGTCAGCTTGGGTGTTCAGTTACGGCCTCTTAATTCTAATAAGAAGCATTTCAAAACTCAGACACTCAAGTTTTCCCTGGTATTTATTTAAGATAGCAAGTAAATCATGGATATCTGTTGGCTCCAATTTATGATCATCTCTGAGGTGTTTTCTGATGGCGGAATGTTTGTGCCCAAATCACATTTGAATTCATAAACAACGCATTCACAAGAGAGGATTTTATATCTGTCATTTTGAGGTCTTCCAAGATCCTTTTGCTTGTGAATACTGGCTGTAGCTCCTGGTTGATATTTTACGGCAAGATCATATAGCTCTTTGCATACATCAGTAAATAAAATTTCCCCACTTGAGGTAATAATGTTTTACTTGAAGGGCAAAATCCATCACACCTTCCAATTTTAGGAAACTTCCACCTGTGTGTATTTTTTATCATTTTTATTTGAAAATGAAAAGTTTTTAAAATGCATGTTTTTCAGCCACACCCAAGTTTCATTTGCTTCGCTGTCCACATTTAAATGATTGAAAAGGATAAAAAATGCTACTCTCTAGTCACTTCTATTGATGTTATTACATGTATCTCATTCTTTTGGAAAATCTCATTTTTCATTTGTGCCATCCAAGTGTAAACAAAAAACCTCTGTTATCAAAAATTTACACTCTGGGTGTTGTCTTTGAAAATCTCTGTTTTTGGACCATTTTCTTTTGTAACCATGGACGAAAGGCTTCACTGGATTAACAAAATCAATCCCCATTTTTAAATAAAAATGATAAAAAATTGATCTGTGCAAAAAGAGCCTTACAACTGTAGTTTCCCATACATGGTACACATAGTTACTGATTGAAGTGATCTATATTGAGAGAAACAGCAAAACTGTTCTCACCAGAACTAGATTTGTCTTCCGAGGTGTCCATCTCTTCGGGTTGTTCATCCTTTTCCTCTTTCACAGCTGGAGTTGTTATAGGTTCTTCTTTTATTTTCACAGGTCTCGGCCTTCTTCTTGTCAGTCCAGATGGGAGGTTATCTAAAATCCACATCAGCATTGTAATTATTCACATTTTGGGACCCAAACAGGTACTCATTGGCTGTACTAATAAAGCCTATTTTTCATATGACAGGAAAATCCCAGACAATTGGAGATTTCACTGTTTCCCAACTATCCCAGATTTTGCCGAGATATCGGGAAATCGCCAGACATCTGTCCCAGATTTGAAGTATTCATCAGTGACAGATGCCATTTTTATTCCCCAGGAGGGAGTGGGGAACTGGAACAAAGCAATAATTGAGAGGATTGGGAACGAGCTAAAACTGTCGCTGACGTCCCTGACAGTCCAAACTTCAGTTTTCGTGTGTCGGGAATGGTCGCTGACCATCGCAGAAATCTGGGACACGTGAGAAAATAGAAACACTCCCAATTTTCCCAATTTGTCTGCAACCATCCCAGACGATCGGGGATGTCTACAATTTCCAGTTTCCTTTAATCGGGAAAGTCTGGGACGGTCAGGAAACAGTGAAATCCCCAATCATCTCGGATTTTCCCGACATTTGAAAACTGGGCTTAAGGCAATGGGATTAACAGGTTTTGCTTTGTGCTTTCTCAGTTTTTCTTTGTCTACTATTTATTATAACCCACCAATTAATTTCAGACGTTCTCTCTAGACAAAACATGTCATGTGGTAAAACATTGGATGGTGGTTACCAGACACAGTTTTAGGCCTTAGTTGTTGTAATCCATTCCCTGTTTAATAAAATCTAATAAACTAGTTAGATTGTATTTTATTTGGACACAACAATATTGTAATGCGGTTGCCATCACTCGATGCTTTTGATCATTTTCACAGTAAAGCATGTGCATTTCAGAAATCATTCAGAGGGTTATAAAATAAATAAACCCCTTTCCAGATTGCTGATATAGCAGATGATAATGCCCTCAGCTTAAAGATTATCCTCAAAATTTCACAGTTGCCCTTGAAGCAACTTTTCATTTTTCAGATAACCTTTGCCTTGGGCATTTTCCCCCAATATACCAGTTGCCTGAAGGGGTTTATTTACTAAATACCCACTTAAATTTAACCAGCCAAATTTTCACATTTTTTTATTTCTAAACCTTGTGAAAGTTAAAGGTATTAGGGTTAGGTTTTGAACTAAAAACAAACAAAAAGGAAAAATTCTCTGGATCCAGTTACATGTAGTGTCCAACCTCAGCTTTTTAAAACCAACCCTAGAACTATTTGGAGGGCCACATAATTTCATATGAAATAGGATAGAGGAAATATAAACATAAGGACCAAGCAATCCCAATTTTATTTCAAATAGTGTAACTTACTGGAACCAAAATATTTTAATATTTATTTATGTTTTTTATGTTACTGTAAGCTTGCTTTTTGTTATGCCTACACCTAAAGTAAGAAAAGTTTTCGCTACAGTCCTACCCCTTGCAGCTTCTGTAAGAGCTTCAGTTATTTCCATGTGTTTCACCATGAGTTTGTATTTTGCCTTTAATGCAGACAGCAGCCTCTTTTCTTTGCCATCTTCCTCCAAGCTCTGGATTAGATCATCAAGGTGTGCTTTGCAGCTGTAGTACAAGGTTTCATCATTTCCTTCCCTGATGAGAAACAAATTTAAGCAACATATCAAACATGAGAAAGAGTAAATAAATGTAAACATATGAGACATTTATTTTGAACTGCGGATGAAAGATCAAATAGAAGAAAGATCCTCGCAGTTACTACACAACTGCTTAAGTTGCATAGTAACTGCGAGGATCTTTCTTCTATTTGATGAGAAAGAGTGTTGCATCTGATTTCCAGATACTGAGAAGTAGGTTAAAAAAAAAAAAAAACAAGACGGAGCTGCCCATTTTTGACCAACTTTGATGATTTCACGTGTTTGATATAGTTTCTAAAACCATTAATAATTTGACTTCAAATTTTAATAATTCTTGAGCTTGAGAAAATGTTTACCATGACCAGGGGCCCATTTCTCGAAAGTCTGGTAACTTACCGGACCCGATAAGTGTCTTTAGTGATAAATGTTTCTTACAGAAGTCAATTTTTGTTAGCTTTGAATAATAAATTTTAAAATCTTATAATTCCATGAAAACATTGGCCATGGTACCATGTTTGTAATCACTGTGTAATCGGCGCAAAAACATTTCAAAATATACTTACTGGGCCCGATAAGTTACCAGGACTTTCGAGAAACTGGCCCCAGGGCACCTAATATCACAAAAATTGATGCGAAACTAGGCTTACGATAGGTTGCTATAAATCTTAAGAAATGGATGATGGATAAAAATAGCAAATGGAGAGATGCAACAGGGTCCGAAATTGCGCTTTCCTGGTCACCAATGCGACTAAAAATTTTGCGCTGGCGACCAGAATTTCACAACTAGTCGCCAGCGGGCGATTAGCTATTTCATGCCACGATCATTAAACAAACAATAACTTTGATTTTCAGCCAAAACGATTAAAAATAAAATTCAAAGCCGCCCGCCAATTGGTTACTTACTTTTTACCTTTCCACTGCTTTTGAAGTATAAAACCGATTTTCCTGTTATTTTAAATCTATCACAACGCTTCACAGCTCGAGCGGTGCGAAGCTTCGCCGCCATGTTTTAAGAACGAGAAATGCTGCACGGTTGTGGCCTGGTGCGAGCAACATGGCGATCCGTCGATCGTCTTGACAGAACGCGAAAGGAAAGATCGTTTACGGTTTTGAACATAGAGCAAAGAACCAACCGGCAGTTTTTTAATCGGGTACATTTCTTCTCCAAAAGGTAGAGACAAGAGAGGGTATAAAGTTGACTTAAAACATTTAGCAGTCTTATGAAACTGCGTATATAGCCGGCATTCGATTCATTCGTCGTGGTTTTCAGTGGTAGGTGTACAAATCTCCATGGGGCCCCAAACGCAAACACGTTCTCTTCGTTCTGATTCTTAAAAGAAAAATTGGCGACCAGAATTTTCCATCTGGCAACCAAAAATTTTGGTTTGTGTTTCGCTGCGAGGGAAAAATTTTAGTGACACTTTTTTTTTCTGCTTTTTGGCGACCACATTTTTCCATATGGCGACTGACAAAAAAAATTTCAGTCACCACTTGGCGCCTGCCTAAAAAAGTTAATTTCAGACCCTGTGCAACATGTGCTTTTTTTTTACAATAAATTATTGACCTCAAAATGTTGAAATGCTGTTTGTTCAAAGTATCCCCGTCCCTCTCCTTGCAAGCAATGTTATTTAAAAGTAAAACAAAATGGCGAGGACGTGTGTGCCGATTTGCTCAACCAACATTGAACCAGGAGAAAGTGTTGGAGTGTTTGTGTCATTGCAGCTCAACAAGAAAAATTGCCAGTCATAAAGAAAGTGAAGACCTCCTCTTTTGCTGTCTTTTCATCATTTTCAAACTCTGACAAATGCAAATCGTAGATGAGTTTTGAAGTTCACAGTTCACAATGTTGGTGAAAAGCCACAGTACTGTCCAGATTTAACAGTTTTTGTCTGTTTTGACTTTGGCATCCAGCAAAGAGTTGTCCTGAGTAGGCAAATAAATGCCTTTCTGTTGCAATGTTCCCAACTATGGCTACAATAACCCTATTGCTAAGATCATCCTTTAGCCTAAGAGGATAAACTTAAGACTTCCTCGTGTAAACCATATGCAGAAAACATAAGGCACTAAGTTGATCCACCTGCTAGGATTGTACTCCCTCCAATCCCCCATGTAAACAGAGCCCACCCTAACAATAGCTGTGGTACTCCTGAAAAAAGGCACTTGTGATTTTATGATACACAAAAGGAAAACAAAAGCAAAATCACTATTAAGATTAAAATTAATCCTATACGTTAATAAAACATTAATGCCGAGCACAACCGTGGTTGATTTTTCACACCATAGAACAATCACTCACAGCAAGAACAGAGACTATAAATTGAATGGGGATGCATAATTTGATTAGTCCTCCATGTTGGAGAAAATACTTACACAAACAAACGCCTGGCTAAAAACCAGTACTTTCTCTCCTCCCTGTCTACCCCCAAAGGAGTGTTTCTGAGCCATCCATCTCTATTCCAATCAGGTAGGCAGTCTGTGACACCCTTCAGTCGGTGCATCTCGCATACGGGACACAGCCAATCGCCATCAGGCACTTCTTCCAACGGCGGCTTCAAACAGTGAAGATGGTAGACAGCAGGGCAGTTTTCACAGCACAACAAATCGCCCATTTTACAACAGTTTCGGCAGTGATCCTCCGATTCTACCATTCCCTCGTTCATTATGTCGTACCTGACTGAATTTGAAGCGAGAAATTGATCGCAGAGCCGCTGTAGAACCTTCAATCTCTTTTCCGCCGATGAGAATGGAAAGGGGTTTTCCTTTTCGCTCGCACTGACAGCCGACGCAACGTCGCCGAATTCCGTCTTATCCGACATGATGTAGCTCCGAATAACATCAGGCCAAGTAAAGTCGCTTAAACAGTACATGAGAACGTTGAAGCTATCTTTCTCGTCGCTCGCTACAAATGTCAATCCACTAGTTTCATCCTCGGAGAGGAGAAATCGGATCAACGCGAGGTGTATTTGTGCAAGCAAAGAAGACTGGTCCGGAGTCTTAATTGCCCCGCAAAAGTCTTCAAACCTAAACGGAGATAACCGAATGATTCGGCTAAAATGTCTAAGGACCTCATAAATTCCTAAGGCTTGTAAAATATACTCCGGCTCAAGTAAAAGATCGTCTGATGATGGAGCTAAGTTGATAGGCGTCACGACTCTCAGTGGCTCAACATAACGAATTTTCGTGCAAGGAGTATTGGAAATTGAGGAAGCACGACTAGAAACAGAGTCGTTGTCACTATCCGAACCCGACGACTCCATCCCGTAGTATTTCCGCGGCGTTGTCGAACTAAAACCTCGGGTTTTAATAACTTGTGGAGAACAGACACGCGGGCTAGGATGTCCGCCATGTTGGTTGGTTGCACTCGAGACATTTGGCGTTTTGGCACTTTGGGACGGATTTTTGGGCGGTCTTCCCCTTCCTCGCTTCATTTCATCGATGTAAATTATAGAGTGCAGCCAGATCACATGAAGTAATGTGCATTTAGCTGCCTCCCTTCAGCTTTTAGTGGTATATTCTCCTCTTTCTCTTCAGTTCACTTCTCAGAAGCCACATTTCTTACTTCGCGGGGAAAGAACACTGCTATAGTCACGTGACCCTCCCAAAATGCATCATGCATATTCAACTTAGAATTTTTTGGCTGTTTGAATAAAGGATTATAACAATATTCAAGCTTATTCTTAAAAGAAATTAATCCTAAAGAATCTTGAGAAAAGGAAAACTATAAAAAGATGAGGTCAGGTGTAAATTTCCGCCTTTTTCAGACTGTCTCATTTCTTTGCCTTCATACTTCTCCCATAATACCTTGCGAACCAAGAAGACTTTCTTTCATTCCAAAATGGCGGGTTCTCCTGCAATCTCGATGTATCGTCTTCCGACATATTATGACGATGTGGCTGTCCCACTACCTAATTGCATGTACAACTTACCGAGTTACGTCCAGAGTAATTCAGAGATCGCGGTGAGTTTTTAATTTTACTTTTTTGTCATAAAAGAAGTAATTTGTTCACACTCACGTGTCCAGCAATTTTGTAGCGCTAATTTTGCAATTTTTTTTAACAAGGCTTTTGTTCAAGAAAAGTTAACCCTTGATAGCCGGACTATCTCAAGGAATTGTTTTTTTACTGTTCACAGGAATCGTCTCAGAGCCTTCAAATTCTGGAAAGAAGGCAGGAAGATATTTTGACTGAACTCAATAGCCTTAAAGCTGCTGTGGAACAAATGGCCACCAGTCTGGGAGTTTCGCTTCCGCGTCACATGGCGAAAGTAAGTCGCATGTACTTGGATTTAATAGGTTTGATGTTTATTTAAGGAAGTATTTCGAGATCCATTTTCTAGTTGCTGATACATGGAGAAGCATTGTAGGCACTGTTAAGCTTAATATTTATCAAATCAAAAAAAGTTGTTACTATATACACCACCCACAAGGGAAGAGGCCACTATTCAACTGCAAGATATCTAGGAAAAGTGGAGCAATTTTACAAAACAGCGAAACCTCGGTTTAACGCAGTGCCAAGGGACTAGAGAAATTGGCTCGTTATATCGAGGGTTCGTTATATTGAGCTTTTGTTCCATATATTTTAAAAGGCCGAGCTGGAGAATATCATTTGTTATACCGAGGAGTCCGTTATATAGAGGTTCCACTGTACTAGTACTGCCAAGGGTTTCATTAAGATTTTGAACAGTTGGGCAAGAGGTTATTGCACCTGGGCAGGTTAGTTAACTTGGATATGGTCTTTTTATTGAAAACATTACTTGAGATGTTAAAATCAGCTGGGCCAATTTGGCCGGTGGCTGGCCCTTAATAAATCCCCTGCTACTGCTACTCTGGATGTATTAGGTCTGTAGGATGTCCCGCAATCCCACATACAGTGGATGATGAATAAGAATATTAATAACATGAACACTGTATCACTTAGTGGTCTGCAGGTTCTGGATCAGGTTCCACTCAGACTACTAGTTGGAGTTGTTTGGAAAGATTTTGTTTCTGAGAAGTCCATTTCATTATTCCTGAAAAGCCCCTGACAGAGAGAGGATAACAATTCTCGGTTTTCACGTGACGTCACCAAATTCTAGAATTCAAAACTGGGAGGCCTACAAAATTTTTACCTTCATTCAAGGAAAGATTACCTAAAAATATGTCTGTTCACAATTTCTTAGCTCGATGTCGTGCATCCTTTTAAAAATAGAACAGTTTCAATTTCCGAGTTTCCATCGTGCGTGACATAAGGAGGACGGCCATGACACCCAGGGTGGTACTCGGGTATATTAGTGACGGGGAGGTGCGAATGAGGCCAAATTTTGAAACCCAAAAAAAAGTCCCGTCACGCTAAGGAAAACCCAAAAAAAGTCCAGCAGCCAAAAACGTAACCCAAAAAAAGTCCAAATTTTTTAAGCATCAAAAACAATAAAAGTACAAAACACCAAGAGAATGCGATATATTTCATGCATCCGACTTTATTCATTCCTCATGCATCTGTCACAAAACTTTAGGGAGACTGCAGTCATTTTCGTTCAGGAAAACCAAAAACGGGAACATCTTAATAATAACTTAACAAGAGTTGTCTTTGTCTTGTCATTTTATTTGCATGATTTAAACTTGTTAGTGAAATCGTTTTGCGTAAAATCAAGAATGGTAAGGCACGATTTTCATCAACCCCAAAAAAAGTCCTCGCCAAAATCTTAAGGGCAAAAAAAGTCCACCAGAAAATTTCAAACCCAAAAAAAGTCCCAAGCCGAGAATTTCAAACCCAAAAAAGGTCTTCGCACGTCCCCATCACTAATATACCCGAGTACCCCCCCTGGGCCGTGACAGAGCTTTTCCGTATCTTAAAAATGACTCTTCGGGTGATTTTCAGCATTCTAAACAATTTAAGTTTCAGGAGAAATATTAATCTAAACATTCGAAAATTCACAAGGGCAAACAAACCTCTTTTTTTTCTTTCTTTCAATCTTTTCTTTCCTTTAAACAACCCATAAAATAGACGATTATACTTGAATAATTTGAAGGTTCTCCTTTAACAAAAAAAATATAAATGAATAATAATCATAACAATAATAATAATAATAATAATAATTAACCCTATATTTCTTGGTCCTTTAGTTTCTTTTTCCTTGATGTTCCACTTTTGGTGTAATTTTTTTTTCTTACTCTTATTAAGTAGTAGCGTATCTGTTAGTGCTGTTTCTCTTAGTTTTGTCTTTATTAGTAGTGTAACGTTTAGTAGAACTGTTTTGAAAAAGGTACATGTAAACTGTCAGATATTACCTAAAGTACTGTAATTCTTTGTAATTAATCTAACTAAATAGTTCCTAACATAGTCTTCTATTGGCATGTCAATATTGTACTGTATTGTAAGTATTGTAAATGTAAGGAAAGTATTGTATAATAAAATTATTAAAAAAAAAAAAAAAAAAAACCTCTTTTCTGGCAAAAGTGAACTCCAGATGTTTTTTCGTATTTCCGGCCGCCATGTTTGTGCCCCTCAGAGGGACACAAACCTGGCATCTCCATACTAAGCTCTATAAATTTATGTGGAACATTTTGTCAAATAACTCGAGTACGGAATGCCGCACAGATCTGACACTTGGACAGTTGCCTTATTTATTTATCCTCTATACCATGTCAATTTCTTGACTTCATTCATGGAATGGTTTCGATTTTTTTTTTCAATGGCGTGACAGTGAAAACCGAGAATAATGTTAATGGCCTTAGCTCCAATGAGTCTCCTGCAGCTCAGTGGTAGAACATCCGAACTAGTAATCTGAAGGTCTTAGGTTCGACTCCTGATAGGAGCACTCAGATTTCTTTTTTCTGAGTATGCCTGTGTCACTTTCTTGAATAATACATCATTCTCAATGTTAATGTTATCATTTTAGTATTATTTAATTTTATTGTTTGTTACTGTTAATCATGTAATACATTGGCCTTTTTTTAGACAACTCCAAGTACCCAGGACCTTGTTATATCAGCTTCACCAACAGATCCACCACTGATTATCTGCACATTACAGCATGTCATGAAACAGAGAGGTTTACTGCATTCTACATCAAGCTTTGTTCACTCATCAGTTCAAGGACCCATCCCTGAACATGTTAGAACATGTTTCCAGAATTTCTCTGGTTCAACAAAAGAGATAGGAAGAGCACCAATCATTTTAACAATAGTCTGGAAAAAGGGTAAATATATAATATTCATTCAATGTAAAATCCAACAGAAGAATCCACAATTCTATGGGGATTTATGCAGTAGTAAGGAGTAGTAACAAGCTGCCAAATTATTAAAGTCTAAGCTCCTTCCCTCCATTATTTTGTATAGAGACCAGTTTCAGACCAGGAAGTAGGAGTAAATGTAAAAGTTAAGAAACAATGAAATGTTTGTCTAATTGCCATGAGCTTGTGACAAAGAAATCATCTGAGCCCCTGTAGAGAACTGAACTCATGACCTTCTGTGCACCAGTGAGCGTCTAGGAGACGTAATTGATGTGTGAATGACTTAGGTGTCCAACTATAGGTATCCAATTTGAAGTTCAAATTAGATATCTGTAATTGGACGCCCATGTGATCATGCTCCAATTACAGAACAAATAAGAACATGGGGAACCAATCAGAAATGAGAATTTTGTTATTGATATGATTAACAATGTTACAGAAAATCCTCCTTCACACAAAGTGGCTGAAAAAGACTTCCACTGAAGATAATTTTCTGCAACCAAGCTCTTAAAAAATGTTAAACAAACAATAGACTATTTTACAGTTGGGTGCTTAGTGCCTTTGAGTAGAAGCAAGGCAGGGTTTGGCTCTGATTTGTTACAAGCTTGGGTGTTTTTTCATGTGTAAGTTATGGGGACTAGTTAGCATGAGAACAACATGATTTTCATATGAAAAGCAGTGAGATTTGTATCAAAACACTCAACTCAAAGGTAAAGTCATTGAGCGCTGGACTGTAAAATGACGTGTTGCTGAAAGTGTTGGAAAGTGGCATTGGTGTGCATTTGTTGGAAAGTGGCAATTGAGTTGACTTAGTTTTTTCCATTCCAGAAAAAGATCTTCCGTATCTGGTGGCATCACCCTGCTCTCACTCTCCACTTACTGGTGAAGTAACCATAGCTCGTTTTCTCTGTCGTACCGTTCTACCAGACTTATATGGTAATTTGACGCCTGAAGAGTCCGCATTAGTTGACAGCTGGATCGACCAGTCGCTTGCTGGCAGTAAAGAGAGGGCTGCAGCTATAAAAAGCCTTGACGCGAAGCTTGGAAAGCAGCAGTGGATTCTTGGTGGTAAAATGAGCCTTGCTGATGTTGTGCTTGCTTCGTGTATTGTGAAGGAGAGTGGTGGCAAATCTGTACCTGGCAATGTAAACAAGTGGCTAAGGAGAATTCCTGGACTATTTACCAGTTAGATGATGTCTGAGTCTACTATCTGGACTGCTATTAATATTGAGCTTTGAGTAAAGCATTCTTTTTAGACCAATTGAATTAATTAATAGTATAGCACTTTGGTGGAGAGTAGAGAGGCTGGATTGGGGGACAAAAGCAACAGCCTCCACCCTTCACTAAAGTACTATACCATTTAATTTAATGGTATATTAATTTTATAATGTTATAGTACTTTGGTAGAGAGTGGTGAGGCAGGACTGGAGGACAGCAGAGATGATTTACTGAATGAAGATTCACAAATGGTACAGGACTTCAACTGACAGTGGAGAGTCTGGACTGGGGGGACAACAGCCTCCACTCTCCACTAAAGTACTATGCCACAGTATTCGACACTAACTTTCCTTATTTTTTCTTGCCTAGCGTATTTTTTGGTTGCCCAAGAAATCGCCGGCAAGCGTAAATTTGGCCACTTGGAGCCTGGGTGCGGTAAATTTACCAACATTCTTTGCGGGTTAAAAAAACATGGTGGCCACGATTTTGTGCACAGTGTTTCGTGCTCGTTTCGTTGTATCTTGTTCAAACTAATATGTATCTTTTTTCGATCTACGGCTAACGGGTATGAAAATATCCCAAGGTAGGTACCCATATTAACACAATAAATCAATTGACGGCAAAGAGTTTTCAATTCGCTTTATTTCCTGCTGGACACACTGTGGACAGGAGCAAAACATCTGCATGCCCGATCGGGCAACTTTTACCGTAGTTTTACTTGCCCATTGAATCATTTTACTTGCCCCAGGCAATCGGGCAAGCGTCAGTGTCGAACACTGTGCCATTAAGGTATTGATATTTTTCTTAAGAAAATGTTGCCAGACTATGGAAAAATAAAAGAAGCAGTTCTAGTGTTTGTTAGGAACCAGTACACAACACGGCACGCAGCTACGAGATTGGAGAGAGCACATGCGTCATCATTAAAACAGTAAAACACGTCAAAAATTAATGTTTAAATGTCTGCAGCTTGAAGAGTTACACCGATCTGGCACACAAAGAACAGAGGACTGAAAATTAAACTGTAATAAAAGGTACACACTTATAGCCCATTTTCAAACTAATTACAACCGTGCAATTGGCTTCTTATGCTGATCTTTCGGTTATGGGGCTAGATTGGCTTTCGGTCATGTGGTTTGTTCATTTTGGCTGGCATCCATGTGGTATTTGTTTGATTATTCAGTTAATCTTTCAATGGCCTTAATGGTTTCGCCCTTATGTTCACTCCTTTTTCCGTCTGTCTGTCCCTTCCCATATATCCGTATGGTTCAGTCATCTTCACTAGTGCTACTAGTGATGGGTTTTTTTTTTTACAAATAAATTTGCTCTCTATATGGGCTTAATCTTAAAATTTAAAAGCTATAGTAAAACATCAGAAGTCCGTTAAAATGTTTGGCTTCTGAGTTCCCCCTCCCCCCCCCCCCCCCCCCAAACCTATTTTTGGAGTTTACAATGGTGTTCAATGAAGAGGTGTGACTATTGTTTTAAAACCAGCGCTTGGTCGAAATGGGTTGCTTCTAGTTTCATTTTTTATTATTATTGGTTATTTTGGCAGTCATCTACGTGCATGTGTGTTCAGGCTATTAAGAATTACATGTGTAGGCACCAAATTTGGGAGTTAGTCGGTTAGTGGAAACTAAAAATGATGAAAGACTGTACAGCTTAGCTGGAAAAGTTGACTGATGTTGGATAGTTAGAAATATTCTGTGAGAATAGCTGTGAACCTCATTGTGAAAGCGAGGCTAAGTGCAAAGTTTTTGTTATGAAAATTAGTTTTCATTCATATGCAAACAAAACTAATTTTCATACGAAAAGCATTTGCACTTAGCGTCGCTTTCATAATGAGTACACAGCAACTCGGAAATGGGTGATTCCTTGTCATCATTTTATGTATTCTTATTCCGGGAAAGGGTCAATCGATCACGACAGACGACAGAAATGACCACGTGACCATGTTTAGCCTACATTTGCGCTCGCTGTTTCCAGTTTCTCAGTAAAGATACGTTGGTTTGCGTTAGTATCAAAGGCAATTATTTTGCACTTTTCTAATTTATCTACTCATTTTTTTTTTCTGGAAAACATAAACGCGAATCTCGCGTTTTCCGTTTGCGGTAAACGCGATTCTAAAACTCTCTAATAGTAATCACACCCCGATGTATTCGTAAATTTACACGTCATGTACGAAGTTCAGATATCTTCGGCCCTTTCTTGTAACGAAAGGATCACTAAAGTCTCCAACAGGGCCCACTGGCCTCTCGTAAGCCAATTTCCATCGCAAATCATGAGACATAAGGTAGAAAACTTCAACAAACAAAACAACCCACACTCGTTCGTTTATGAGGCATATAACTGTTATCCTACGTGGTCTAGTCCTCACAAAAATGGTAAAATATCATGTCAGATCAACGACGACAATGACGGCGATGCTAATAAAACCCTTTTGTCAACATTACGAAATATGCAGCCCATCAAAAGATCCTTGAGTGGTAGAAAGCTGACACTGAAACTTGAGGACACATCACCTGAGGGGGGTGATGTGGAGGTGGATCAAGTGCACCTGTGCTCTCTGTGCTCAGCTGATTCTTCCCCCAAACTCCTACCCTGAGCCAGGCAAGACACATGCTAGTGCAGGGAAAATTTTTTTTTTTGAAGTAATAAAGTCTCTCTAGTCGCCTTTTTCTTCTCGTTATTCTTTGAAGTGTAAGAAACCATGTGTCAAATGTTCCTCGTTTGTTAAATAACTTACCTCACAATGGAGGGCCGTTAAGTCATGTTTCCGGCAAACAGCAAACATGAGATTCGGTGCGTCAATGTTTTCTTCAAGAAATTAGTACATAGATGAGAATGGGGCGAAATAATTCTGGTCTTTGATGTTAATGTAAAACTATTAAATTTTGCTGAGTAACCTCAAACAGCCAGAGCGAGCGGCAAATACAGGATAAACTTGGTCACGTGGTCATTTTTACAGTTAGCCATTTGCCGTAGGCGTAATTCTAAATCTTTCTATAATATTATCACCAATTCCAAGAAGACAATAGAACGTGCATGTCGTGACTGAAAACTCAAAGGGCCAATAGATTCCAAGCACGCTAATCCGAAGTTTAAACTCCAAAGACATATTTTTAACGCTATGTACCCCCGGCCTAGCGTAACCTAGCAACAGCATTCTCAAAAATCGCCAGGCTCAGTAACTAGCGAAAAGTCATTTTTTTTAGTTGGAAATTTATCAACATTTCCGTTTGTAAAACTTCGGTTTATTTTCGGGAAAGAGAGATTTTAGTGTTTATTGTTAATTTTGGCAATATTTATTCATTGTTGCAGCTTCCTTTAGTATGTCAACAAATTTTGTAAGATGCGACAGTACATTTGACATTATTTCCGCCTGACAACAAATATCTTTTACTACCACACTAACAGTAATTAAAACGTCGTTTGTTCAAGAGGCACATCAGTTCGCTGTTAACTTGATACAGTACTACACTTAACGCATCAATATGAGACACGCTGCCACCATTAGCATGTTGCTTCTTTTTTCGTCTTGTCTTACCATTGATGGTAAGCGAAGTTTTTTGTTTAAAGTTGTTTATTAGATTTTAACAAACGTATTCTTCTTTAAATCAAATGCATACATGTAAGGCAGCTTATTCACTTCGAAAATTCAAGCGTTAGTCATCATGAGAAACTACAAAAAACGAAACCACACAAATTTTAGTTTCAAATTATAAGATCAAGAAGTATTGAATAACTTTATACGTTGTATCTGAATGTCCTTGACGTTAAGTTTCTTTCTGAGCCGGAGCTTTTCGTGGTTAACGACAACTTGGTGATCTAGTTACGGAGCAAAGGCAAACATTACACTTCAGAGTCCCAAAGGCCTTGACGCGGAGACTTGATCTCTGTCACTCTTGGCTCATTTGGTCTCTTGAAACAAGAGGTTTTCTCTCAAGAAATGATAATCCACGGGTGATAATCATTTGTCACGGTTTATCAAAAAACAACTGAAATTTCCTAAACTGGTTAGATGGAATTGACAATGAGTGAAAACCTAGTTTGGTTCCTTAAATACTTGTTAATTAAAACCAACAGAGCATGATGTACAACATCATATCATGATCAAGGTTTCCATAGGGTGGTGGCTCATATCATGGCTTTGTTCACGTGGTAATACATCCTCGATCCCAGAGCTTTTTCTCTCAATTTACAAGAGCAAACCCTAACAACGACATGGCAAGCGAGAGAGAAGATTATTGATCCTTTTACCTCCCTCCCCCCCCCCCCCGCCCCCTTCGCTAATTAAAGCTATGACAATGACACTTAGAGCATAAATAGTACGCCCAAAGATTTTTCATCTAAGCCGTCCGCAATGAGAAGTGTTGTCATATGACGTGATAATTAGGTCATAAATTGCCAAAATGCGGCCATCTTGGATCCGCCATTTAGATTTCTGGATTTCTCCAAATCTATAGTAAAGTTAAAGCGCCAAAATTGAACAAAAAGTAACCAAAACCAGTAACCGAACACTAATATTAGCTAAAAACTTATAAGTTACTGTAAGAAAAGCAAGTACTGTAGTAAAGTCGCCAATTCTTAGGCGTTTGCGCATATATTAGAAAGAGAGGTATTCAGGTTCAAAGTAGCAGCGAAAAGAAGCTACCCCCTCCCCCTCCCCCCTCCACACACACCCAAGTCTAGATCGTAAGCGAATCATCAATCCGAGCAAAAAAGATTGTAATACTGCACAGCGTAGTTAATAAAGGTGAATTCAAAATATTATAAAATTAACGCTGTTTAAAATATCTTACAGCGTTAATTTTATAATCAACCCCAGCACTCGAGAGAACCTTTTTTGTGTGTGATTTTATAAACTTAAGATTCGATAAATCTAATATTCATTCAGTCGTTGGAACGTAAATTAAAACTTGAAAATGTTACAAACATTTGTACGAAATGAATGACAGTCATGTTAACGTTTGCACACTTATAATCAGTTTTAGACCGTGATGTCTAGAATAGGCGGCAGGTGCACTGGATTGATTCTCTTTCATACTTATGGGGCCTGTTAATTGTTGAATGCATTCCTTTCTTGAGAATGATGTATTATTCAAAGTGGCACAGGCATACTCGGAAAAAGGAAATCCCGTGCTCCTACCAGGAGTCGAACCTAAGACCTTCTGATTACTAGTTCAGATGCTCTACCACTGAGCTACAGGAGACTCGTGGGAGCTAGGGCCAGATTGAACTATTTTTTTCCGGTCGTTTAAGCGTCGTGGTCCAAAGTGCCAGTATACAAGTTTATTAGCGGCACCAGCCTGGGTTCAGAAACCACTTACTTTGGTAGCCTGGCAAGCGCAAAGCCCCAGTGCCAAAAGAGATGCGAAGAACTACCACAATGCAAGGCATTTCGTCTGTACGAGTTTGTTGGTACAGTTTACTGCACTCTGTTTAAACAAATCAGTGATTACTCGTGTCCAACAGATAGCACGGATTGGGGATGCTTGTTCGCTGAGGGCGAGTCGTGGGCGAAGAGCGAGTGAAGCTGTAAAGGTGAGACGTCATGTTCGTGATGCGTGGCAACGGAACACGTCTACCATCCGAAAGCAGCGCTCGATTGTGACACGAATTAATAATGACGTCAAAAGCTGATTATTTTCGGTCCCATTCAATTGTTCAGAGCCAGTTGTCTCTTTCTTACGTACTTAACTTCTGCAAACCCAGTAAGGTTAAAGTTTAAGGCATTTCCGTATGAAACCCGCGCACTGCAAATTTTAAATTAAAAAACCTAAAAAGCTCAGTTTGAAAAGGAATGCAGTAGACTGGCAACCTGGGTCGACAGCGGTCGTGCATTCAATAATGGGATCGTTTGGGGGGGACACCATAAGAGTGCGCGCTGAGGTGCTGTGCACGAGTACGTGAACTTAATTCAGAGTACTCTCTTATAGGTTAACGTGTTTTGTACTAAAAGAGCTTTCGAAATAATGACTCGAAAGATTCCTTCCCAGAGCGGGGAGGAGAAGGAGAAAACCCTGGGAAAAAGTTTAAAATTTGCACGAGAAAACTAAAACTGAAGGTTTTAGTCAGTAGTTGTAGTGATGCCATCATGAAAATGACCTATTGGGAAAAGACTAGGATAGTAATATCACTTGGGAGTTCCTTGGAGCAATTTGAAAAATCCCATCTTAACTCACTGACGTAAATTCCTCGCCGTATTTAAAGCATATTATACGTTCAATTTGTTGGCAAAACTTGACGTCAGTTTCATACTGGTCAGAGAGCGCACAAGAAATATGGACTTTTGTTGAAAGCGTATTACAGCGTTCCCGCCTTATGCTTCCATTTCTTACATCGAGTAGTACAAAGTTGATCATCGAAGAATAATCATTTCAAACTTTTATTTACAGATAACAGATAGAACGAAAACCAGTTTTACTTTTTCTTTTCTACAAGAGTCAGCTTGTCAATTCTGTCTACCTGATTGATCAAAACTGCCCTGTCCAAGTGTTGATACCGTAGTCTACAAAAGTATACCTTGCTCTTTTCATGACTTAAATAAATTCCATACAAAAAAACTGTCCGAACTCTGTGTTATATTTTTATATTTGAGCTGTATAAATTTAACTTGGATATTTGGCGTCTTTTTCGTGATTCGGCCAACTCTGCGTTGCATTAGTATTATCATTAACAGTGGTCAGGAAATGGCTTCAGAATAAACCCATTCAGGAGCCCATGATTAGAAGCCTCTACCTGTATTAATTCCTTGCGTTAACCCCTTTCCCGAGTAGATTTGTTCAGGAAAGGGTTCATCCCAATGCCCCATCCACGCTAATACATTTTCGTTTGAAAACGCCGCAAACTATTTGATACTTTTTCGCCCATCATCCACACTAAAACGCCCGAGAATGCCGATGAAAACGGAGACTTTCGAAACGTTTTCAAAAGTTGAGACTATTGAAAACCCTTCGTTTCTAGTGTGAACAGGTGAAAGCTGAGACTTTTGAAAACGGTGACGTAAAAAGCGTCACATGACATCGATTCCAGTCCACATCGGAGCATCTATCCAACATGGCGGATGGTCTTGTGATATTAACGCATGCGCAATCCCAGCTCCCAGACGTTTTTCTCGTTTTCGAGCGTTTTAGTGTGGATAGGTGAAAACGATATGAAAACGCTAGTGTGGATGAAAATATTTTGCCTCATTTTCGCCGAGATGAAAACGGACACTTTTGAAAATTCATTATCGTGGATGGGGCCCAAGGCTTAGAATGAGACACAGAGGCTCCAGGCCACCTGTATTTGAAAGAAAAATGATCCTGTGATCAGAATTTTGATGTGGACAGGATATCAGAAGTATTGAACCACTTTGATGAATGAATTTCATCTGGCAGACGCAATGAATGTTTATAGATAAGAGCTTTTCCTGGAGAAAGAAGGAAAACATAAGTTACCTTGTCACATTTACAGGCAACACTGTATTTCCAGGAAATTTTTTTGTGAGGAAATGAAAGGCAAGATGATGTTAGTTCACCATGACTGATCACGAATCACCTTATGGTGAACGGAAATGAGTTTAAAAGATTGTTACATCTACAAGCGAAGGAGACCAATTCTAAAGCCATTTAAAAGGTCACCTACGAACAATTTTAATGCCCTAGCTACACTAATCCTCTAATGGAACATTTCTAAAGAGATATCCCATGGACTCCCCATTGTGGATCCGACGGATGGCTTCAGCCAGCAGTGTGCTGATGTCCACTGTCTTGATCTTACTACATTGAGCCATCTTGGAGTCATGCGACACTGTGTTAGTGACAACAACCTGACAAAAGCAAAAACATAGGGAATCAGTAGAGCTAAATAGCCTTCAACAAATTGAACATAATTGAATTTTAAGACAGACAAAAAGAGTTGGGATGACTCGTCAATTAGTTATTTACTGGCAATTGCACTGTAGCTCTCCAATTTCCGTAGCATCGAGCAATTAAGAGGATTGCTTCTCCGCACAGGATAAAATGCTAGTCCACTGAATGTTAACTGTCCCTCGCTTGGCTTTTTTAATGTTTTCCCAACGATTCACCAGCAGCCATTTACATGCATTTTAGGAGAAATGTTTTGTATATTACCCATCAAACACATAAAAAGTGAAACTCTAGTCATCCTGATCAAGTGTTTTTGAGTACAATCAAATTTAAAAGGGCCTTTCACTTTCTGATCACGAAAAATAAAGGGCTGAGCATATAACCACCTTATGTCGAATTCTAGACCGATTTTTCGTTTTGCTCAAGTGTCTGAACTTTTTGCATGTGCAAGGCCGGTTGCATAAGAAAAATTGCAAGAAGTTTCAGAGAAGTTAGGAGCCCTACATGTGAAGTGTTAGGTGCTGCTGCAAAAAATTGGCACCCATAACATTTTCTTGGGCGCCCCAGGCTAACGGGCACCTGTTAGGCAGCAGTCTTGTTGTGGCCTTTAATTTAGTCAGAGAAAATTGACCTGTTTTTTCTCTCCTAGTAATACTTAGTTTTCGAGAAAAACAAGGCCAAAATATCAAGTCAGCAGAAAAGAGTGGACCAACACACAATTTAGGTGAATTAAAAAAAGAAGACGAAACAGAGCTATGTTCTTTGATTAAATTGAAGGCCACACGTTCCCAGCCCTTTCACTGTTTTGCAATCAAATTTAATACACAGTCAGTGTAACTCTAACATGTCTAGTCTCACTTTTCTAATCTCAAACAGCTGAAAATCTCAGTTACATGCTGAGCAACACAACACAGTATTTCACCTCGTCAATGACAGAGTCCTCAATCAGGTCTGTAGCATTTGCTGACAAAAGCCCATGAGTTACCATCACTAAAATCTTGTATGCTCCACGTTCTTTTAAGAGCTTGGCAGCTGTGACAAAAGATTCTGCTTCATCTATCATGTCATCCTGTAAGCAATGAAAACAAAACAGTTATCTTAAACGTTTTCTTTTTTTTTCTTTTTTTTTTTTTATTAGTCTTTCACAGCACCAACATTTACAATGAATGTGTAAACTTCCAGGATTGTGTTTGTGGGGGACAAGATGTGGTGGGGAGGATAGATAGTATAATTTTAGTAGAAAGTTTAGTCTACTTCTAAAAGAAAGTAGGCAGAAGCGATAACCTCAGAGTAAAGGTGGCAAGGATTGGATGAAAAGCCTGTTAATGGGCTACAACTGATCTACAGACCACTGGTCACCAGCTCCAGTTCTTGTGACATAAAGCAACTAGTAGTAGGGTTGTCAGTTTACATTTATACATCTGGCCCGGGTTGTTCAAAGAGCGGATAACGCTATCCAGTGGATAAACTGCTGTCAAGCAGATAAAATGTACTCCAACTAATACTCTTTGTCCCCTGGATAGCGACTTATCTGCTGGATAAAATTATCTGCTCTTTGAACAACTGGGGCCTGGATAAAGAGAGGCAATGATGAGGCAAGCTTCTTGTCAAAGTAAATAACATGGCAATGCAGAGACAGACCTCTCAGTTTTTCATCTTTAGACACAAATGAATCATTTTTGGGCTGTTTTAAAAAGCAAATAAAGCAAACAACATGTATAATGCTCTAAAACACTCACAACTATGATAGCTATCTTTCCTCCAACATCACCCACAACATTGATTGGTGGCTTAGCTTTGGGAAGAAATCCTGAAAAGAGGAGGGAAATTCATAGGATAATAATTATTATCATTAATTTTATTATTGCTCTGTTATCCAAATTCAACAATACCTGCCCAATACTAAATATCCAAGAACAGACTAAACTAGACTTGAAGCACTAAAATGGCAATAACTGCATTTAAACAAAGTCAGGGGTTTCAATAAGACTTAACATAGGAGTCTTCCCTAGTGTAGTATCCATCAGATAATGGCACAAGGGGTTGAAAGCCACATCCCTCTTGGAGAAGAATTTTTGACAACTGCAAAGCCTTGAATTACTGTTTCAGTATTTTGAGCAAAATGGCATGTTAGAACCATTGAGTATTCTTTATTCCATTCTCAATAAAACAGTTTCATTTCACTTGCTTTGCACTATTGTACTGAATGCAAGAATTATAACCAGCTTTTCACAACAGAATACCTGCCAGAGCTCCAGTTGGTCATTTGTCGGCTGACTGTTAGCCATTTGTCGGCCAACCTTTTGCTGTTTGTTGACCAACAGTTGACTGTTTGTCGACCCACAGATTACTAACAGTTGGTGAACAGGTTTAAAGGGGGAGCTGTTTTTCAGTTTTACCAAAAGCATTGCTACCTAAGTTGAAGCTTAGAGTTTCAAGGTGACTATTTACCTGGCAGATCCATGGCATGATCAGAAAATGTATAAGCAAATTTCTGTGATTCAGCTAATGCAGGTGGAGGTGACTGACGGCCATCAAGACGCTCACTTTCAGGCTCCTTTTGTTCCCCATGAATTACAGCTAATCCAAGCCTTAAGCGCTCAGCAAAAGATGTGGCCCTTAAATACATCACACAATTACAGATTTGTTGGTATTTTGAATGAATTCTAACCCAATAATCCATGACAAAAATTATGCAACTTCACAAACATTTTTAACAAAACATTTATCAGTAAAATGTACTAGGTGACCAGGATTTGCCTTGTTTACTCCTCATACAGGTAGCTTTATATTAAGCCCACAAGTTTGTACCTAACTGACAAACATAGATTTTCTTTTTTACCTTATAGCTGAACCAGGATTCCTGGCGACAATTACTGCATTTCTGAAGTCAGCAACCTTAAAATCAATACAACATTCCGTAACTTTCACAGCTGTGACAAATTAGTAAGTTTCAAGTAAAAAACAACAGCTGAAGGACATCATTTGAATTCTGGGGTCCCAGGTGAAAGTAAAAACAAAATAGAAAACAGCTGTAGTTAGCAACAGTGTCTCCAACAAGGATCCTTTTCAAGACTACTGTGGCCTGGATAGACTTCTGAGATTCCTGGGTTTAGTAACAAAACCAATACCACCAAAAACAACATTAACATCCATTAATATTTTCAAAACTTAGAAACAAGATGGATTCAGCCTGCAAGAAGAAAAGACTGAATCAAGGCAAGGGAAAAGTATACACAAATAAAAACGTAGAAAAATGTAGGATTATGTTAACTTATAATACAGCAACATCTGTAACCAGTTGAACCAACATTTCTTATTTAGTACTCTTACCTTATCTGTGATGTACTGAACAAGGAATGGTGAAGCTCTCAGATTGTCAACTGGAGCATCATAAAATCCCTGAATTTCCTTGGAGTGCAGATCGACTGTTATGATGTTAGTAAGTCCTGTGGTGAAAATAAAAACAAGCTGCAATTCAGAGATATTCCATAAAGCAACAACAGTTATGTGAAGAACACAGAACCAGATTTAACTGAAATCCTTAAAAATTTACCAGGCGAAAACCCAGATACAAGGATGTACTTAATAAGTACTTTAACAGCCAAAATGTTTGGACTTCAGATGATAAACTTCAGACAAAAAACTTCCAGATGATTTCTTGGCACATCTTGAATGATTTTTCTGGAAATTCTCGACTGAGCACCCTGCGAGGATATAACAGTGTAAATAGTGGTAAACTCATTTATAACACAGCTCCATTTAGACAGTTAAATTCAAACACAACAACCTACTTGATATATCAATATATTTTGAGCAAAAACAGGTTTTTCATCGACTGTTTCCTGACTGTGGCAACCCTGATTAATACTCTATTCATGTAAAATTTGCTACCAATATCAAACACGCAAGCGAGAGAGAAAAGGGAAGCTGGCACAGCACAGAAAAGGAATTGTTTGCGTGGCTTCTAATCATACCTGCTTTGCACATAAGAGAAGCAACTAGCTTAGAAGGAATTGATCCTCTTTTGACCATTTTACTTTGTTTGGAGTATGGCAGGTATGGAATAACACCTGCAAACATAAATGGTTCAAAAATGTTACAAACTACCAACAGGGTTTAGTCTAGTAATTATTGGCTTCTGAGGGCAGGGCCCATTTTAGGCTCCTGTCAGAGATTTCACAGGGCATTTTGTCATGAAAAGGGGCCCCAAGATATTTCAGCCTCTTAGCATCCTAGCTTTAGCTAGTTGCAAAGAGCAATGAAATAACTTGATCCCTTTGTACGACAAAACCTCTTGTCTCCATGGAGTATAGGCCTGGGCACAGCACTGGGGCAAAGGTTGTAACTATGTAATAATAATAATAATAATAATGATAATAATAATAATAATAATAATAATAATAATAATAATAATAATCTTTATTTCCGCCTTTTTTTTAATGTACATAGTTGATTGTTACAATCTTGTAGTGGTAATACATAGAATTAAATTAATTATTAGTTAAAATAATGTGCAAGCAAGGAAGCTTAATGAACCATTTGGTTATCTTGTTAGCTCCCTGGCTAATTTAGGTTCTAGATAGGGGCAAAAAAGGCAAAAACAAAAATGAAAAAGCACCAATACTGCATTTACTTGAATAAGCGCCGCCCTCCAATAAGCAAAATAAAAAAGTTAATAAGCACTGCAGCCCGATGCGGTGCTTATTCGAGGAATTCAGTATATACTACAAAGTTAGTCTAACACAGCATTGAAAATTTATTTTTATCAAAAGCGATGTTCTTCAGTTGCAATACGTAGTTCTGTTGTCAAGGCCGTGAACATTGCCGGCACAACAAGCCCAACCTCTCTCTTCCTTTTTCCAGTTACTTGTGCAAAGAGTGACAATAAAAAGACGCTTCAGTTAGTTACTGTTAAATTTTCATTCAGATAGCAAATATACCGTTAAATTAAAAGAAAAAATTTCTTTGTCGCATCCAACTGTCAAATAAACGCCGCCCTCAAATAAGCGACACATTTGAGGCACAAAAAATTTAATAGGTGCTGCGGCGCTTATTCAAGTAAATATGGTATATTTTTATTTGTGGTAATCCCACAATGCTAACTCTAGAATAACCCCTGTACTATCAATGTGCCAAATGAATATAAAATGTAATAAAGAGAAAAGTTTCATGCCTACCAGTAATCCTCCTGGCACAGGATGTTCTACAGGCATAGGCCAAAATAAACAATTCCATCAGAGCATCATTCACATCAAGAGCCTCTCTTGAAAGGAAAATGCCATTGATAATAATATGTTAGAAGTGATATCCTGGCCACTGTTCTTGACTTTCACTTTTGGATAAAACTGACATATCCTCACAGTGCTTTTTTCTACTTAAGAACATCATAAAGGTGCTAATGAAATGCTGAGGTTAAAAAATTTCGAGGCTCGTAAAAATTTATTATGCCTTTTCTCTAGGACTCAACCTGGATCCAAAGAAGACAGTTTTAAGGTTTTAAACTCGAACTCTGACCAACATTGAACTTCTCCTTACAACATCACCACTTGATCAAACAACATAAGAATAGAGTAAAAATTAGATTTCCAAATGTGGAATGTGGTGTACTGGCAGGGCTGTCATTAAGAAGTGGGGGCCGGGAATTTCCCCCAGTTACTAAGAACGTGGCCCCCGGCTATTTTCATAAGAAAATAGAAGAAAAATAGAACCAAAAGAAATTCTTAGCTGTTTGATTTCCCGCTTACCTGTTGTATTGATCCAGCAACTTGAAATCTTAGTGACAGCCCTGACTGGGTACGAGTATAAGGACACGTTTACATTGGGGAATGTAAGTAAGCGAGAGAGAATTGAAATAGAAAGCATAATAGCGGACCTTAGTGTGTCTCAGTGACTGTGTCTGACTCAGTGAAGTGATTGCTATTCAGTTTTACTTTGCTGTGGTTCTGTCCAATCTTCCCAATCTCACAAAATAGATGCTGTCAAGAGGGTTTGTTAAATTCTCCTTTGACAAGAAGAAAAAGAGTTAGTCCTGGAGGTATATTCTATCTCTTACCCAAGCCCTGACTGTATAATGTATACATCCCTTCCACGCACTGACACTCCTATCTGTACTTTGGTCTCTGAAAGGAATAAATGCAAATAACTTACATAAAAACAGGCTAACATGTCTAACTACATATAAACGCTAAAAACTTACATAAAAATATTTTTTTCATTCTTTGCAACTCTTTGGAAACATTCAGAAATTGTTGAAACATCTTCTGAAAACCAGGTAATGTGAGGATGAACATTTATGCATTTGACTTGGTAAAAGTTGGTAGGTATAAGCTTAACAATCCCTACAGAATTTCAGTCCCCTAGGTTTAGTAGCCTTCCTTTAGCATCAAGCTGAGCAGGTGGATCATCCTTGCAGACAGATCAACCAAGCACCACATATTTTCTACATTTGGTTTACATTGAGAGGGTTGAAATATTTATTAATCCTCTTGCCACAAATGATCCTGCTACTAGGACTATCTTAATAAGAGAGGTGGGATCATCCAAGCCTTGCAAACCCTTCAACTTTTTGTCATGCTGGCTCCATCTAAGTTGTGATGTATTTCAAAAAATTTCAAACAAAAAAGTTTCCTTTTCAGAATCGAAAATTTATATTTAGATGTGAGCTTATATTTAGGTAGCTCGTATCTAAATATAAATTTTCAATCCTGAAAAGGAAACTTTTTTGTTTGAAATACAATATGACAGGATCAAGAAACAACTTTTTCTCTAACATATTTCAAAAAATTTAGCTTCTAAGCTTCATCTTCAATTTAAATTCCTCCCCAAGAAGAGACCATCGGGGGAGGATTGCAAGTTCTTTGCAAACCTCCTAAAAAGTCTGTATACAAAATTTGAATAACAGCACCTAGTTTGAAAGTTGAAATGAAGTTATGTAGGTTGACATAACCTGAACTTAGAGTTACACAAATTGGTTTTAGCACCAAAATAATATAATTTTTCATTACAAGTTTCACGGTGCTTCACTCCTCTCATATGCTTGTAAACCCAAGCAAACTTGTACCTCATGCTCAAAGATCCTCAAATTGCAAGGAGATTCTTTAGCAGGCAATGCTTAACATTAATAAGCAAATATATAAATTTATTGTAATTTTAAAGTTACTGCTGTAGTAATACTTATTGAAGTGAAAATGACAGATATTTTTTTTATTTGCTTGATTGAATCTTCATGTTGTCCTTGTATGAAGGAAGAAGGAAGGAAGGAAAACCAGGAAGACCATATTTGTACATAATTATGATACCGTGAATAAATAAAAATTTATAAACCTTATTCCAAAATGGCTTCCATTTTAATATTCTTTTGTTCGCAATCAAATTCGCTTAAGAACAGGGTAAGAAGGGATAATTTGAATACAACCAAAAGAATATTAAAATGGTAGTCATTTTGGAGTGAGGTGTATGATGATAATGATGATGATGCTGTGAGGATGATAATGATGATGATGATGTGAGGATGATAATGATGATGATGATAAAGAGGGCCAACATAAAACTATCACCTTGGTTCTGAAATTTTCCCACATCACACTGGGCAAGCTCTATACCAAGCTTCCTAAAGACAACGAAGTAAACACAAAATCAAGAAAGAGTAAGCAACCAACCAGATGAGAAATCGAAAACACAGTTTACTAACCTCGCTATCTTCTCCGATAATTCCTTGTTCGAACTTAGTGCAAACACGATCAAACCGCTTTGGGCAGGATTCATTCTATACCTGAAAGAAGATAAAATCAGGCACTATCTTTAGCCTCAGTTTTGTGGCATTAGTCAAAGAAAAGACAAACGAAACAAGAACTTTACGAGGTAGCCATTCTTCAATTTTGCACCATGCCAGAACACACTTCCCGCCAACCTGAGAAACCAAGCCTCTGGCAAGAGGAGTGGTTACCTGGTAATCAAGATGGCGGAATTCAAGTTCAATTTTGCGTCCACAGAAAGCGATGATGAAACGGATATTTCTCCTAATGAAACTGATTCAAAGCGGTTCTCTCAACCTGAAAATGTACGCCAAGCAAAGGAGATAGTGATTTCGTCTAATTTTCTTTCATATCTTCCTTCAAAGGTGGAAGAAATGGTAATCGGTGATGGAAGTGTCACGATCAAGCACGTGAGTGAATCGAACGTGGAGGCTGTTCTAAAAGAGAAAGGAGGCCGAGGATGTTCCAGTTATGATATTGTAACAGCTGCTGAATGTAGCACTGACTTGATTCCTTCGGTTTATGAAGGTGGGCTTAAAATTTGGGAATGTAGCGTTGATTTGATAGGGTATTTGATGGAGAGTGGAATAAAATTTGAAGGAAAACGCGTTTTGGAAATCGGCTGTGGAGCTGGCTTACCAGGAATATTTACTCTTTTGCAAGGAGCGGAAGTTGATTTTCAAGATTACAATGAGGATGTCATCGAGTATGTCACAATTCCCAATGTGCTGCTGAATTTGGAGCAGATAAGAAAGGGCAAAGCAGGTGAATCAGATTCAAGAATAACATTGAATCTCCTGCAAGCAGCCCGTGAGAGGTGCCACTTCTTCTCTGGGGACTGGGCAAGTGTCATAGATTTTATCAACCCGGAGCTAGTCGAGGAAAAGATGTATGATGTTGTTTTAACTTCAGAAACAATCTACTCCCTTGACTCCTATTCTAAGTTGTACAACTTTATTAAAAGGCATTTGAAGAAACCTGATGGTGTTGCATTAGTGGCAGCCAAAACACATTATTTTGGAGTAGGTGGAGGAACGAGGAGTTTTGAGGAGATGGTAAAGATGGATGGTGTGTTTGATATATCAGTGTGTAAGGTGTACAGCGATGGTGTACAACGGGAAATTTTGTGTATGAGGTCTAACATAGAGGATACTAAACAGCTTATAAAGAAAAAATAAATGGAGAAAGAGATTTATGTTTTATGGGAAGGTAGCCTCCCTCACAGATGCTTTTTTGGCTTGTCACACAACTTTCCTCTCATTGGGGAGGGAAGATTGCATGACAAACCAAAAGGGTGTCTGTGAGGGAAGCTAACAGGAAGGGTGTGAATAATAAAATTGAACCGTAATAAAGTGTTCTTTTCCAGTTTTTGTTCCATTTGTATAACCTGATCATGTCCCTTCTGTGGAGTTCCCTGAAAATGATTCACTTCTTGGTTATGTGAAACCTGAAATAATAGCAAAAAAATGGCTGATCATTGAGCTTATATAATTCCGACCTTGAAATGAAGAAAGGAAAAACTAATTCAGGGTGCCGTTATGATTTTAGTATTGATAAGGTATGTATTTTGAAAAATAAAATGCAAAAACCATACAAAATAGGGTAAAAAAAAATGACTTAAATAGTACAATATTTTAGCCATCCTCAGAGACTTAGTCACCCACCCTGACTGACTCTCAACAACAATAACAACAACAACAACTTATTAAATATTCATATCTTTTACAGGAATACACACAGCCTGCATATAGCAGAGCTAATCGAGGCGGGCTGTGTGAGTTAATAATTATTACAAACAGAAAATTACAAACATGCTGGCAAATGGAAAACTTAACCCCTCCCCCAGGAAAAATCGGGGGGAGAGACGTGTCCCACTCCCTGATTTTTCTTGAGGGGAGGGGGCAGGTGTACACAGGCTACAGCCCCCCGACTCCCCTAGCCTTGGGTCTGAGAAATGATGCCACTAGCTTTCCTCCAACACCAGTTATCCTCTCTTAAAGAAAGGGAGGATAGCACAACTATAGAAAAATATAATTTCCTAATAGTGCCATGTCAGTACCAGCATCCTGGTTGGTCAGAAATCCCACTCTTTTTCTGTATTGCGTGACAACTTGCGTGATTGATGGGGTAAAGATGGCGTGAGCTCTCCACACCAAAGTGTATCATGGGTAATTTCCAACATGGCAGTTCCAGCAGGTGTATGCATAATGCTGTCTCTCTGGTAGCTCACTTTGGATATGGTTAAAACCAATGGGAAGCATCTTAGAATGGCGAGGCGATGCCTACCAAGTTCTTGCTTGCTGTGGAATTTTCATTTTACTCTCCTGGGTTCTAACAAAGCTCCTTGGTCTGACATGGAAGCGGGGTTTTCGTGTTGGCGATCCTCACAAAGGTCATCGATGGTTTATGACAGAAATCCTCGATAAACCAACTTATTGTAACTTCTGCGAACGTCCTCTAGTCAGAGGAGGGTACTGTGAGAACTGTGCGATTACAGTTCACGAGGAATGCATCGATGGTGCGACAAAAAAATTTGCTTGCAAAGTGCTGGTTCTTTCAAAGAGGAATTACATGAACCATCAATGGGTACGAGGTAATTTGCCTCTCTGCAGTACGTGTAGTGTCTGTGGTTTTCATTGCGGCACAGAACCTAGATTATGTGATCTTAGATGTCTGTGGTGTCAGGACAAAACCCATGATCAGTGTCTTCGTAGCAAACCAAACGTGTGCGACTTTGGAAAATACAGAACGTTAATTTTGCCTCCACATTGCATCAGTTTGACAGTTGAAAGTTGGCGAAGTAAGAAGAGATTTGTTGTTCGTGAAGTTAATCCACCGCCGATTAAAAACTGGAGTCCGTTACTTGTATTTGCTAACTGTAAGAGTGGAGATAATGAAGGAGAGAGATTATTAATGGCATTCAAAAGCTTACTGAACCCAGTACAGGTAAAAGTCATGCTGATGTATTTAACATCAGTTCAAGCCTGAATATTTTTTTAAAGCTTTCTTTCGGCAATTACTTAAGGAGGTTCGAAAGGGTTGTTATCCGCGTCCGCGTAACCCACCCGCACCATAACTAAGATGTACGCGTCAGTGGAATACATCAAAATGTCTGTCAAAAGTTGCATGTGCATAACACTGGAAGTGAAAATGCAGCGTAAAAATTATCGTGCAAATCGGGAATAAAAGTTGCAGGAAACATTTGTTTTTATCTCGAAATTTTCTGTGGTGACCTATCTTGATTTTTTCCATGCATGCAAAATTCAGTATGCCACTTCAAAATATAGAAACATTTGTACGAAAGTTATCCGGTAGAATTTTCTGATTGTGAAAAAATGTCTTTTTGGAAATAACGTAAGATCTACTGGATAACTTTTTGTCATATAATTTGTCAGAGGAGTTGAAGAATGTAGGGTTCTTTCCAACAAAGCAATAAAAACAGGTCACTGACTTAGTAGTCTCCTACGCAGCCGCATTGCGTGACGAGCCTAAAAACGGCTGCGTGGGAGACTACTGACTTAGAGATAATTTGCAAAAACTGAAATTTAGAGGTCCTTTCTGTAGAGCTGACATGTTGCCATGGTAACTGTGATGATGTCAGAGATAGCCTAAAAGTATTGCTCAAACGACTGGGTTCCAAAGATGCTTACAGTTTGTCCACATGATCAGATGCAATTTTTTGCACTCCTTCATCATTTCACAAACACCACAACAATGAAAAACCCTTACCTCTTTATGCTTCCTTAAGTTGCATACATAACTGCGCTGGCCATTCACTTATTCATCCACAGTTCAAATATATGTATTTCATATATAATGTTTACCTTCATAATAATAATAATATCATTCACTGAAGCAAAGTGTAAGAAAGCATGTTGGTGAGTATATTTATCCCAAGGCAAGGATGAAGTTGGGGTAAATATTTAGCAATAATTTCTAAGCCTGAGGGAAATAATTATTTTTATAGCTTAAAATCATATCTATATTATAGATAAAATAGCACAGCCTATGTTTCCAGACAAAACTAGTTGAATTGAATTAAAATTAAAATTTCAGCAGTCATCAAACTATCAATTACGACCACTGATTCTAGAAACGATGTCTAATAATTTGAAACACTTTTTTTGTGTAGCTGGTAATTTATGCTAAACCAATCAGAATGCATAACCTTGTTTGGACTAGCTAGGAAAAGCATTTTACAAGCTGCCTATATTATTTGCATGGCTAATTAGAAATATCTCAACTGTTTCTCAGCCCACAATAATATTGTATCTTCTTAAAGATTGGTAGAATGTAACATATTTTTATTTAGGCCTTTTGTTCAACATTAACCCAGTTCAGCCATCTTAATATTTACCTTTCTGTATCTAGGTAGTAGATCTTCATGAGGTTCCCCCTGAATCTGCACTGGAATTTTGTAAGTTACTGTCTGATCACCGGACACGTATTCTTATCTGTGGTGGTGATGGCAGTGTTGGATGGGTTCTTGGTGCCTTGGATAAAGTCAAAATTAAGGTTTGTAAATCTTTACATTATTGCTCTTGCCTGTCTTTGACTTTATAAATAGAGGATTTATGTGAGCAGCCTACCTCTCTCCTGCTCCCTCCCCTAATTATTTTTCCCATAAAAATTAGGCTAGATGCAAGCAAATATTCTAGTCAGAAAAATTTCGCTACTGCTCCCTCCCCTAACCTCTGTTTTGAACAAAAATTAGACCAGGGGTAAGAAAATATTCTTGTCAGGAAAACTTCACTGCAAACCCTGGTGTGTAAGAAAATCCACCACTGCATTATGTGTACAGTGTTGTGCTAAATAGAATCTTGGATACTAGAGATTGAAGAAGCTGTGTTTTTTATTTGAAGGTAGGGTGGCGTAAGATTAAAGAAAAAAAAAAGACATGCTCATATCTGGCAAAGAATACTTTTCTAATCAATGATGAATTTTTTTGTCTATAGCTGCCTCCACACATTGCCATTCTTCCACTGGGCACTGGTAATGACCTGGCACGTGTTTTGGGATGGGGCAGTGGTTATACAGGAGAAGAAGATGTCAGTGAGATACTGACATCTGTCATGACAGCTAGAGTGATGCCGTTGGACAGGTGAAATTGTCTGAAAGCAAACTTCTTTCTTGGCTACTTGTTTGTATTCAAGGTTTATGATTTTACACACCACGGTCCGGTTGTTTGAAAGGCGATTGACGTTAATCCACGATTAAAAGTTAACAGAGGTTTTCAGCTCGCTCGTTAAGATTGTTTTTAAACTCTAACTTTAAGCTAGTGGTAAAGAAAAGTCAAAGTCAAAACTTAAGGACGAAAATTTTATTGAAAAATCTTTATTGTTGTGTAATTAAATTGAACCAAAGTTCTTGTTAATTCAGGATTAGCTTAATCAGGCTATAATTAAACAACTGGGCCCAGAGCCCAGTTGTTCAAAGCCCGATTAAGCTAATCCTGGGTTAACATAAACTTTGATTCAAGTTTAATGACTAATCAATAAAGATTCTTCCAAAAGATTTTTGTCCTTTAGTTTTGACTTAAACTTTTCTTTACCATAAGCTTAAAATTAGCTCTTGAAAATTTTTTTATAATGAGCGAGATTAAAACCTTGGTTGATTTTTAATCGGGAATTACCTACCGTTAATCAGCTTTTGAAAAACCGGGCCCAGAGCTAAAAGCCTGGTGGCAGTACATTTGAGGAAGTATTAGTCCCTGGGACACATCTCTTGTAGTGTAATTAAGTTACACAAGAGGACTGGTCGCAGAGACTAATGTCCCATGATTTGTTCACACAGAGACATTAGAATACTTTTGAAGGGACAAGTCCATGGAAGCGGTCTTTATTTCCAATATTGTTCTGTTTCCTCACAGGTGGAAAATAACTATAGACGGTAACAGGAGATACTTTGATGTAAGAAGAAGGAAAAAGGTAAGTTTGGGCATCCTTTTGTTTTCTTATAATAATATTACCTGGCATACATTATTGTCGGTGCCAAGTTTGAGCAGCATCATTCCAACATTTTCCAAGATATTCTTGATTTTGTGATTTATCTTTGTACCAAGACTATTTGTGACATCATCAGTTTTTGAACAAAAACTTGAACATCTCTGGAACAAGAAAAGATATTCAAAAAAAAAAAAAAGAAAATGCCAATCTTGCTCTCTTTGAAAGGCTTTTCAAATGGGCATAAATTTTTTTTTTACTTCATTACTTCATAGTAATGCTTTGCTGATTTCTTCTGTTTTGTTGTTTTGTAACAAACAAAAGAAATAATTTATTTTCTATATAATTTAAATTTTTGTATACAATTTAATTTTATTATAATTTAAACACTGGCTCCTTTGCAACAAACAAATTTAGTGACATTAATTTTTACCAAGAATATTTCAATGGATCTCATTCAAAAAGTCAACAATCTATTTACATATAATGCTTAATAATATGTTTTTTTTCACTAAGCCCTTTTGTGTAAATAAGTAATAATTCCATTTCTTTCTGTAGGTATTTTGGATGAATAATTACTTTTCAGTAGGCTGTGATGCAAAAGTTGTTCTGAACTTTCATCTTCATCGGGAAAGCCAGCCATCTCTGTTCACAAGCCGTATCATTAATAAGGTAATAAAAATTTACTCAAAGAAAATTTGATCAACCAAAAAAAAATTCTGTCCTATACACTTAACCAAACTATCACACTGACAAATGTTAATGGAAAAATTAACAAATGCTTTTTTACCTCCTTGCAGGCAGTGTATGGATTGTATGGTGCCAGAGATGTACTGGAGCAAGATTGCAAGGACCTTCATGAACTTGTTGAGGTACAGCTATGATAACCCTAACAACATATATTTTTGATGATATTTATTATCAATAGGCTTTAAATAGAGAATTGCTATTGTTATGATAAAAAGTGTTTTTAAAATACAGTCAACCATTTGGTAGCTTATCTTCTTTAATATAAGTTTACTTGAAGTGACTTTCTGTGTTTCAGTTTCTTTACTTAAAAGGTATAATTACATATATATAGTGACATCACATAGAAAATGAAACATGACAGAACTTTTTCCTTAGCTTGAAATGGATGGCAAAAAAATTGAATTACCCGAGCTGGAGGGAATAGTTTTCCTGAATATAAACAGCTGGTGTGGCGGCTGTGAATTGTGGGTCAGTGGAGATGAGGAACAGTCTGCCCCTCCAAGGTTAGTCAGCTGTTATTCACCTTTGCTTTTCAATAACATTTGGTATTTTGTTGGAATCATTTGAGTTATCAGAAATTAACTTTGTTTTTGTAGTTGTGAGGGATTTGTAGGATCTGGTTGTTAGTATGACCTGGTGCCCATTACCAAAAGCTCTTGAAGAGTTTTTAGGCCTGTGAAATATTTTTTCAACATTCTGGCCTTAATCCATAGTTCTATTCCCAGAATATATTTAGCATTAATGGAGTTAAGTATGTAATTAAATATGTAACTTTATTTTTTTCTTAATTTACTCTTATCTTCTTATAGTTACTTTAACTTAGTGTAGGTCTTAATTGTGGACCCTTTTGTCAACCACTTTTTCATGTCTATAATCAGCCCTTTTTTCCCTTCACAGTATTAATGATGGAGTATTGGAAGTAGCCGGTCTTTACTCTGCCCTTCATATTGCTAGACTACAAGTCAATATGGCCGACCCACTGCGGCTTGGCCAAGCAAGGTCCATTAAGGTATGGTCCAAAACCGTTTGTAGCGTCCCAGGTGTATTCAGCAAAACCTTAGTTGGGGAGGAGCCGCTTGGAGCATGGACCCAAAACCTTGACTATATCCAAAGCAAAAGGTCTTTCTCCGGGAAAATTACGAAACAATGGCATTCTGTAATAATGGACTTTAAGTATGCCTTAAAAACCATATACCCTTTGCAATTACTTACACAAAGCGTACACTACCACATCTCGGGTCATATCTTGCTCAAGTTTTTGGTCAGGATGGGTTTGACACTTTTTTGCCCCACCCTCCTACTTTAATGTTGTGGTTGCAATTTATTCTCTCTGTAAACGTTTTTACGTGATCTTCTTGTGGCACATTAATGCCAAATAGGTACATGCCTCCCCCTCCCCTCCCCCACCCCACGCCCCAGAGAGCAAGTTTGTTTCGTGGCCGAGCTGTTGAAAGAGGGGATGTTCGTATTTTCAAAGAAGACGCCATAAGAACTTCCTTTTGTGTCTTGTTTTTGTGCGGCTTAAGGACGGTGACTACTAATTCAAAGGTATTTTGTGTGGCCTATGGATATGCAGGGAAAGATCTTAGCAAGTGTTATTGAAACCCGAAAAGAAAATTGAGGGTAACCACGCATTTTCCAAAGATAATTACCTTATTCGTACTAATTTTCGCGGGCACTTAATTTCGCGAATTTGGAACACGAATATTTCGCGAGCATTAATTTTCGCGATTTTGCAAAACATGATAAATTTAGGGCATTTAATTTCGCGAAAATTGACAAAAGACAGACTTAGAAAACTGTTTTTTATTGAATGAGCACTTAAATAACGATTGATTTACAATCATGATTTGCAATTACGTAATAGAAATAGCGTTGATAATCAGACAAATCAAGCAAATACTGCAAATCAATCAAATGCTACTGCAATATGGTACTTAATAAAAGTCAATGTAAAAGTCAATTGTAAAAATATGATTTTAAATACCTATGCCACACAGATGACTGCACAAAAGATGAAGAAGACGAGAAGAAGAAATAAGTGATTCAGATGAAGAAAGTGCTGAAGTAGAAGATAAATAGACTGATGACAATTACCATGCAGCTAAAAACGCAGTTAATCATTGATTAAAGCAATTATAGAAGTGTATTAAATTTCGCGTGTTTAATTTTCGCGTACCCTAATTTTAGCGAGTCTTTAATTTCGCGATTTTTCACAAATCGCGAAAATCGCGAAATTAAAGCCTCGCGAAAATTAGTACGAATAAGGTAATCAACAAGTTTTGTAAAAAGCTTCAAATACATAACTATGTATGGAATTTTTTTCCAACTTGAAACTTAATCTCTGAAAAATGTACGGTTACCCCAAATTTTCTTTTTGGATTTCAATAACACTTGCTAAGGTATTCGTTTCCCGTATGTTCATAAAACCGCGCAAAAAATACCTTTGAATTAGTAGGCACAGTCCTTAAGAAATCAGAGCGTCTCGGACCATCCCAAGATGCGCAGAACGTATGCGCGGTAGCAAAAGGAACCACCGTCCCTAACACCCTGATCTTGCCGTTCTTGTGACTCTTATCACTACTGTCATTGACCTTAACCAATGAACTGTTTCACCTCTCCACAGTTAACTCTAAAGGATACCAGGTCCCTTCCGGTTCAAGTTGACGGAGAGCCCTGGGAAGAAGGCCCTTGCGTGATCACAATTACTCGCCATAATCAGGCCCTCATGTTGGGCCGGCAAGAAAAAGAGTTGATCTCTCTTTAATAACAATACTGCGGGATTACGTCGCTTTAAGGAGAATGCTCTTGTGAGAACAAATTTGTAAAGCAGTTTTAAAGCGTCGTTTGTGAATTGTTAGACGGTAACAAATCGAAACGAAGATGAAAGATACTTCAGGAGAAATCTAGATGCAAGGACTAGGAGCTCTTTCGTCCTAAGGACTAGGGCATAACAGACTGTCAGTTCTACAGGGAATTTTCAGTTTTACCCATTTAATCGCCACAATGCACAATTCAATGCTCGACTGTCATTTCCCAAAGGACTATTGTCGAAGCCAAATCAGAGTGCCGCGGAAAATACCTCTAAATAGGTCTCATCTGATTGATCACTCTTTAGGGTTTCAAACGCTTAAGGGCTTTTCGTATCTAAAAGGAATATTGGTGGTAACCTCGCATTAAGGTTCAAATGCCATACATTGCTTTGCATTTTACACTGCTTTTAGAGTTGTTGTTGCTTTATTGTCGCTACCCCCAATTTTAGTCTTTTTGGATTTCAATAATCCTTGATAAGACCCGCATAGTCATAAACTGTTCAAGAGCACCTCTCTATTACGAGGCACTCGGGAACTTAAACAGCGACGACGGCAACGCCAACGAAAAGGTCACTTGAAAACATAACTTTCTTCTATTTGGGCAAATTCGTGATTATTTCAAGTCGTTCAACTTTTACAGAAGCGGTGGACTACCCAGGAACCAAATTGGTAGGAGCGGCGTTCAAGTTAAGAAAGAGAGTGAAAAATTTCCCGTCGTGTGTTCACGTTCTTCACAAACCTTGAATTTGGTCATTTCACGTTGTTGTTTTGTTGAGGACGACAAAGAAATGTACCAAAATTTTAAGAAGCATGTGCAATCTATCGCTTTTCGGCGTTGCCGTTACTGTCGCCGTTATTGTTGCTTAAGTTCCCGATTGTCCTTAATCGATAGCCAGCGTTACAGCACACGTGCAGAGTCCGCACGCGACGGTTCCTTGGGACTTAACGAGTTCAGATTTTCACGCTATAAAGAAACAGAGAAAGAAACGAAAACAAGAAGAACGAAAACGTACGCGAATGGAGGTATTCCGTGCAGTGTTGTGGGTGGCACAAAACTGTCAGGGAAGTTATTTTACTATTTTGCGGTATTTATAACTTGGGTCCAAGTTAAATTAAGCTTCATGAAGCAGTACTTAAAAGAACTTTCATGAGAAACCGTGCTATTAAAGTACATTAACAAACAACTGTGTAACAGAAGTCTCCTAACCCTTCCTACCCCTCCCCCGCCGTAAACTTCCTTCACTTAGGAGTGGTTCGAGAGCGCAATGCTGTCTAACTTCGATTCTCCCTCATTCCTAGACCGGCTTGCTCCAATTCCGTTAATGTTCTTGAGCGAATGAGATAACATGAGTATGGAGCGCGGGGTGCAGCTGAGGTATTCTTGATTGTGCGCTTGTGAAGGCCTCACAATTTGTCGACCAATGTCTTTTTTGTTGGTGAAAAGCGGTCGGGATGAAAATCGACCTATCTTTCAAAAAAGTATAGCAGTGCCATCGATTTTTATACTGAATCGGGCCGATTTTCGTCCGCTCACTCATTGTCATATCGGTCCGATTTATAGGTTTGTGTAAATTAGCCTCAGTAGGTGAAACAGGAGGTCCCTTGTATGGTCTCGGAGAGCAGTTGTCGGCCGACCGAATAACGAGCCTGACCGTTAAGGTCGTTCGTAGGGGCGCGCGCGATCCACCGGAAACGGCTTTGACGCCAAAGGCACTAACAACCCACATAACGTATGTATTTTCAATTGACATTTGCTGGCTTATTTCATTTGCCGTTGTCAAAATGAAATATGTTAAATACCATGTGCAATTTAAGGCAGCCATAATTAACAAATTAATCCACCGTACAATGAGTTCCTTTGAATGCGACATAACACCGATTACCGAGGCCTTTTCTTACTTAACAACTGGTCCGATATTGGGGGCAAAAACATAAATTAACTTAATCCTTCGACAAGGCCATGGCTTAGAACACGATGGCTGTCTGATTGCAGCAGCCGTCGCCAAGATGTCCCGACGAGAAACTTTGACGATTGCTTGGTGATTTGGAAGGTTGGTGGATTTTATGATAATTAGCATTGCTCGTAGCAAGAGGTAGACGGATATTGTTAGTTAGATGAAACAATTTGGTGTTTGCTTCAGTGACGCCAAGTAAGCCGAATCAGTAAGCTATTTATTATACATAGTATATCATTCACCCATCAGTCTAGTTGAAAACCTACAAAGCAGTCGTAACAAACACATCACACTGAGAAAATACAGTACTATGATGATTATACATAGCGGTGCTTTCCACAGACTCAAAAAGTAGTACCACATTCAATGCCATAAGACGTAAGTTGCTCTGGCTTATAGAGAGTTTCCAGAGTCCTAAGATTTGATTATTTATTAAATCGCGTTAATTGTAGATTCCACTCAGTACAGATTTCCATCGAGTTAAATCCCTCAGATGCCACTAGCGAGGCGAAATGTGATCTTGTTAGGTTATATAAATTATAGGGACCGTTTAGTCATCGGGAAATTACTCTTTGTTGAGTTTTGGATTAACAAGCTAGTGAGTTCATTAAAACATGCTAATGTAGAGTCTCCTTGCGTCTCCGGATGGTTTAAATTAGATACATCAGTATCTAAATCTATCTAGGTGTATCAGCCATTCGGGCCAGCCCTACATTTTAATGAACTCTTTCATTTTACACAGCCAAAAGTGGAAACAAAAGTGAACCGCGTGCAAAATATTGAGATAACACTTGCCCAGTCCCCGTATGGCTTTCTCCCAGGCCCTCACGATCAATTCATTTCGGTGACGTAACCGAGGCGAACGGCCGGGGTAAGCCTCGCTTTTTCGCTCGGACCACGTGACCCGAAACGGATTGACCGAGATGAAATACAGAGAGAGGCCTAGGAACTAGGAAACGATAACAACCCAGATAACACTACAGCTACATGGCACTGCTAAGTGGCTTCCACTGATCGGCAAGTGTACGCTCTCACAATTTTGCCTCAGTTGTTTCCTATCAGGAGTAAGGGAGGTCAATTCTTAATGTCCTAAAATACCTCAAATAGACAAATTAAATGTACATGTGGTCAAGTACTAAATTCAACAATGGCTATCCGTTACTCTCTTCCATTTTGCCTTGTTTTTGCGTCTTTTAGGTCAGATTGAGAATAATCATTTTCGGTTGTTTTGCATGATTAACTTTTTCAACCGAGTATCACTGAACTTGGCTGAAATGGTTGAAGGAGTGGAAAAATATTCCTCTGACTTCAGTGAAATCAACCAAACTCCAGCGAGAACGAAACAGTGCGTCCCCAGTTTTAGAACACATCCTGGATTTCCCGTCAATGGACGTTCAAAGTAATTGCAAAATGCAATGTCATTTTATTGGACTCGTGTCCAGTGTTGGCCATGGTGGTGCAAAACCATGGACAAAGAATGGTTGAAAGTTAGGGCGCCAGCGTTGTGAACCGGAATTAAAATTGTTTCACGGTAGCCCCGACTTCAATCCCTCGGCCACGCCTGTGATAAATCCAACTGGTGAACTGATTGTTTGTAAATGAACTGTACTCGTTTACACTAGCACACCAAGGGTACATTGTAAAGGACAAAACTTGTGCAACACACACTACATCCTTCCAACATGAAGACATGTTGTCTTTTACAGCCAATGAGATACGACGGAGTAATTGCAAAGCTAAACCAATCAAGAACTTTGTCTCCCTTTTCACTGGTTACATGCTTTTTAATCAACGTTTGATTGGTTGATTACACGCGCTTGTAACTGAAGCTTGTAATGATTGGCCCACGCTGCCAATGAATCGAATAAATCTCGTATGTAGTACAGTAAGCGTCACAAGGGTTTAAAATTCAGCACTCCTCAATTTATTCCAACATGTCCGCCTGACACGAAGTCAACGCTCACTCACTCGTGCTCGCTCCATCAAGTGTCCCGTATGTAACGCGTGTAACCGCTGTACAGCGTCTTCATACTCTGGACGAACAATTCAGTTGGTTTCGATCTACATAACATGCACTAGTCTGGGAGCAATTACCAGAATACACTTTGTTGCTATTACTGGCAGGCCTATAACACGAGGTATTGTTTGAGGAAGGAGGTCTTACAAACGAGATTTACGGTATTAAGTATAAGCACACGCCTCCTTCTTCAAGTGAAAACAAGCTCATGACGTAGCACGCTCCGCTGTCTAAAGCATCACTTATCATTATTAAATTCATTGAGTCTGACTAACATTTTGAGAACACAAACAGAAAACCCCAGGGAGTTAAGTTGTTCATTTAAACAACAATTTACCAGAGAATAGTCAAGAACAATACAGGCAAATGAACTAAGGGCATCGGAGAAGCGGAAGACTCACACATAAACCAATTAAAGTCTAATTAAGGTATTTCAGTCATATCCGAGACATGTTTCAATTGTTCAGATCATTTTATCGCAGCTTGAGTGGAATCTTAGTAATTCGTGCCCTGTGTGAGTTCCAAGAATTCAGTTCTCCGACTTCTCGCGTGAGTTAGTTGTTGGGAAGATTTCGCTTCAAAAAACCGTAAGTACTCGCTTACCAACTGACTAAACTTTGTTTAAAACTTCGGAAACTACACCCGTCTCTGTTTTTCAGTTAACGTACGTGTCAACAACTGATCGCCATCTAACTGTTTAATAACAACTATTTCCCATTGATTTGACACTGATATTAATTATAACACCATAATCATAACATAACCTTAAACTGAGAAAACTATACCAAACGCCATTGTTTCTTGGAAAATGGATAGACTCAAATATGAGGGACGCGTATGTTAAATGTATAATAAAGTACACAACAGCTAATGTGAAAATCACAGAGAATAAAGAATCAGTTCAAATATTTATCGTAAAGAATTGTTAGAATCTGCACAGCCCTTTCGCGGTTAGATGATGCATTCTGAGATTTTATGTGATATTTTGACAATGAGGAGGCCGCATTCTCCTGTACACAGGGGCTTAACTAGGGAATTTCAGCAGCGACGAGGGCGACGGCAACGGCAGTACCACAAAACAATAGGTTTGATGATGAAAAACAATCGCTCTGTACGTCCTTTATAAAATTTATAGATTTCTTTGCCCTCCTTTACAAAACAACAACGTGAAATAACCAAATTCAACCTGAGTACACGACGTGGAATTCTCTTTCTTAACTTGAACGCCATTCCTACTAATTTAGACCTTTGAGTGGTTACCCCTTTTAATACAAGTTGAACGAGTTGAAATAATCGTGCAGTAGCACAAGTTATATTTTCCAGCGACGTTTTTGTTGGCGTTACCGTCGTCGCTGCTTTTAAGGTAACTGACAGCTACTTGGGAACTAAAAAGTTCCCACTGAGGTAACTGTTCTTATCTTATGGTGTGTTCTCCCTGGAGTTTTTGACTAGACACTTTCGTACACTAGGCGCAATACATCCAGTTAGAAACAAACAAACATTCTACAGCCTATAATATCCCCTTCCCCCTTCAGGGAGAGGGGTACTCAATAAAGCTTCATACGGGGTGGACTCCGCCTGGAGATTCAAACCTTTCCCTTTCACGTATAAACGTTTGCTTAAAATGTTTTCCTTTTCATTAACCTGCGAGAGCAGACACCTTTTCAATAAAGGCGTCTGCTCTCGCAGGCTTCACTGTCATACACATAAAACAAAAAACATAGAGACCCGTTTTTTATACCTTAACGATAAGCCAAAGCCCCATTTTTGCGTTGACCCATCTTTGCGTTGAAATTTGTGCCAGAAGTTTCTGCTCTGTGCTGAATAACCTTTCTAATCATCATTCTCCTCTTCCATGTTCTTCTAGTCGAGAGTTGAGCTGCATGCTCTCTCTCCTTTCAGCCTCTTTTATCGTCTGCTGCGGATATTGTCTCCACCCACGTTCTTAGTCCTCTGTCGTTAAGCTGCCTTCAGTCCCTTTCCATTGCCCTTCTCTGTTTCCCACTGGCGACCTCGTTTCCTCTTTTCGTCTAGTAATGCAACCCTTTTTGATACTTGGATTTAACTCCTACTATTTCAGTCTATTTTCGGAACCTTTTAAAATACTAAACTTTTAAATTTCACTACCCGTTCGCGTACTGGTCCCCTTCGGGCGGAGCCCACCGTATAACCCCGCCATATGGAGTATCCCCACATCTGAGATAAAGGAAATTAAAGTTCATGGCTGAAGCTGCAAGACAACTCTGCTTGGTCAACTACACTGAGTTCTGTGAGTTGTTTTTCTTAAGATCTGAAAGCTTCCGGCACAGATTGTGACGAAAGAACAGCTTCATTTAGTTACTGACATCGTGAAACGTTTTATTCGCAGCCTATAAAAAGTCTAGTATCGAATTTTTCGCAATGTCACCTTCCTTCCTGGCCCTGGACGGGGGAGGGGATTTCCTCGGAATTTTTGGCTGAGGCGTGCGGCTTATTTCAGATCAAAATATGTAATTTTGCGGTATCCTCAGTTTCGGACCTTCTTTAAAATGTATACCCATCTTCAGACTTTCAGACCAAAATTTTAAAAATCTATTCCCATTTTCAGACCATACCGGCAAAATAACCATAACCTTTGGTGCCGCACATGCCTACTGATTGCCTGTATCGAGGGGAGTACCCCCCCCCCCCCCCCCTCTGCCACCACCGAGGCTTCCCTTTCATTAAACCTTCAAGTCATTTCCTGACGATGAGATCATTTCGAGCTAAAAACTCAAAAGGACATGCACTTCTTTTTTGGTAAAGTTTTTAGGGCAAGAAATTTGTGAGGCTCTTTGAAAAGGTTGTTCATCAGATGGGGATGCTCCTGAACCATTCATAGGTTATCACGACTGGGAGCTGAGAAGTCATTGGTAAAGAAAACTTCAAGAAATAGTTAACTTGATGTCGTTCAGCATTAACTATTTCCTGTGTTCGCTATCCAGTTCTCCTCTCTTATTCCGAAAGCTGTAAAGAACCTGATAATGCACAAAGGAATGTATTTGAACATTACAGAAGGATTTCTGTAGGATCAAACAAACTGTCCTTAATGTTTATAAGGATGTGCTGACGTTTCGAGCCCTTCGTCAGAGCGAATCAGGGAATTGTAGGTTGTTTGTTTTTATATAGTTAGCAGTGAAGCCGTGCTATTGGTGGGAGCTCTCATAACAGTAATACTTCAGACATTTTGACAGACACTTTGTAGCATTTACCAACCGCAGAGATTTCCTTTGATTCAGTTAATTTACTGCTTTACTTATAAAAAAAATAATAAACTTTGCATTATTTAAGAAACATAGAAAACTAGTGCGCAAGCTTACATGACCAGTGCAAATACGTGTATGAAAGGAACTTTGTGAGATGAAATTTTTAATTTCACTCTTACTTTATTAAATTGGGTGACTTTGAACTCTCCCGTACTCCCAAAATGTGACGTCATACCCGTATTGAGAGCAACAGAAATCAATTAGAACTGAGTCAGTGTTGAGAGAATTGATATCTTAATCTTAGAAATGAATGGCGTCACAGACGTGTCAATGGAACAGCTGGAAAGGCTCGAAACAATAGGTGTTATGTTGGAGCAATTGATTTTATGAGGTACCCGTGAAGTCTCACAATACTCGCTCAGGTTATACGCCTTCAATTATAGAGGGTGTGGTGTTAGTGTTTAGTGTGTGTATCCTCGCTGAATCAAAGTGAAACTAGTTCGTATTATTTAAGTTCAAATCTAGGGCTTGGTTTATTCTATTACGGCGAAGAAACAGCAGGTGTAGAAATTTTTTGATCATGTTAGCAAAGTTCAAATTATATTTGGCCGATTTGAACATGTTGGGGCGGTCGCTGGTAACTTAGATTTGGAGTTAAATAGCGCACTCCAATTCATTATCTCTTGATGAAAGTTGTTATCATTTTCAATTATTAGAAAAAGTTTTGGCATTTTTAGGAATGAATTTAACAAAACTATGATTGGATTCCTTTTAATGACTGGCGGACTTTTTCCCCATAGAATGTTTGGTTTTATCAACAGTGTTGATAACTAAAGGTAAATTGGCCACCTTAACTCAGTTAGAGATTCGAGCGCTACGGTGGCCAATTTACCTTTAGTTATCAACACTGTTGATTAGGCCAAACATTCGTTTCTATTCCCCACCAACGCAGCATACAGTTTCTTTAGAAACAAACTCCTTTAATCTTTTTCTCAATAGGGCCTTTTTGCAATGTTCACTTTAAATCGATCTTTTGCACCTGCGTCGGTTTCACTGATTATTTCATGAATACGTCTGTGAATCAATCAACCACTCTATAGACGCTGACAAAGGAATCAAAATAAGCTATTTTTCTTCCGTGCTATTCATTGACTTAAACTTAATTTAAAACAATGATATTGGCGAATTCATCGTTGTAAAGCTTCGTTGGACACCAAAAGATGAAAGGAAAGTAAAACAATTAAGTTTATGTCGAGCAAAAAGAGAAGTTATGCAACAGATAATTTGTAAATTTTGCGTCGTATTAAACTTCAAAATTGACTGTGTGCTGCAGAGCTTGTTAAGTCTTTGTTATTGCTTTCATTGACACAATGCTGAACCACCCAATCGACTCGACACCACGTGTTTATACCCGTAGTACCAACCCTAGGGTTCATAAATATTCAAACACAGCGTGTTGCCATTTGATAACAGCTGTTACACACGTGTTGCGTAAGGTAGATAGAAGGAAGCATGTGTCATAACAGTTGAATACCCGGCGATATCAGGTAGTAAGCCAACTCAGCAGCGGTGCTTTTATCCTGGGGGCGCGTTTGGAATAACAGTTCGAGTTCTGAGCAAACGAATTCGTTTTCATAGAAAGGTGAGGACATTCAGAAATATTTAATTAATTATAAAAGCGCTGTTTTTTGTTTCAAATCAGGTTTAAAGATTTCTTCCTTTTTTTGCTTTTGTTCTTTAACAGATTCAAATGAAAAAACGGTATTATTAACTATACTTAGGTTCAGATTTTTTAGCCGCTTTTAAAATTTCCTCGCCAATATTGAACTGTGTAGTTTTCTGTTTTTGCTGAAAATATCAGCTTAGCAAACAGGCTACGAATTGCCTTTTAGCTGGTTTTAGTGATATTTGTAAATGACAAAACCTAATTTGCCCTTTTGAATTTTGTCAAAAAAATCTCAACCGTATGTTGAACTTTTTGATAGAAAGGCAATATCATATCTTAAATTTAAATGTCTGTAACAGGAGCGCTGAGGCCAGTAAGGAGTTAAGTAACTTGTTAAAACGTATAAAGATTGCAAAGAAAGGAAAAATGGTCTCAAGTCAGAACTCTGAGGAAAAAACAACACCGGAAAAATAGCAACAAAGAGATAATCTCCCCTTTTCAAAAGCACAGTCATTTACGGCTTTGTTTTTGAAGTAATAAAACGGAGAAGGAATAATTTTCTCTTTCCTTCATAAGGACATTTTCACCACATCATTTTCAGAGTCGCCCCTCCTTCCGCTGCGGCACTGATTTCATTGTAAATTATTTGTTGATATTTGTCAATGCGCAGAAAAATTTGATTGATTGTTTTTTTTGAACATATTCATTTTTGAACACGGAACAGAACAACTTGATACTCAACGATTAGATTTATATCCGCTTCAAAAATAGATGACCGTTGAATTTTCGTCTCCCTATTACGCGCGCCTTTCCGGTTTTTTTTTTAGTGGACGAAAATAATAGATGCTGTAAATTTGTATTTGAAATCTCAGCAGGTAAGCCTTGGCTTTAATGAATATTAATACCCTTTTCTCAAGTTTGAAACGATTGCTCTCCTGAGTAAACATTCAATCTCAGCCAAAAAAAATATATTAAAATTTAACATCAAACCACTTGCTGCAAATGTAAATAGATACTTTACTATTCATAAACTTTATGCAATTAAACCATTTGCTACTGGAAACAATACTTGGGGAGCGGTGGAAATTAGATTAAGGATATAAGTTTCTGTAAGATGAATAGGAAATGATTTGGTTTACTCTGTGGTTTCATGTTTAGTTAAGCCCGACAGTGCAAATAAGGCCACAGGTAATGAAAACATTTTTTGCAGCGAGCTACCTGCTTTGCCTCGGCAACGGGTAAAAAAAAGTATCAAAAAAAAAAATGTCTGGATGAGCGAAAAGTAAAGAACAATCCCGCAATTTTTTTTCAAATGCAAATACAATCCATCACCGGTCGCTTCTTTGTATCTATTTTTGTTTCAAAGAGAGAATGATTTTCGACCAAGTAATGTAAAAAGAAACAGTGCATTAATTCTTAATTGAATTTGTCCAGAATAATATATCTGCGATTTAAGTACAATTGGAAGAAGTTTGTCTCACGCCAAGACGGACTCTGGGGTCTATAGGGTGAAATCTTGAAGTATGGCCATACTCGGGGCCCGCCAATTCAAATAAAAGCTTTAATGTCGAGCATTACTTTCTTGAAATTGTGTTTAATTGATTCGCCTTCTTCTTTCTTTTTCATTTTCAACTTGTTCATTATTATACATAAATATGCATGTTGTCTTGTCTGTTAAATGTAGTCGAAGTTCGTTCGGCACGCGTTTGGCAAATGGCCTGCGGCAAATACACGCATGATGAAAAACAACTTTGAACTCATTTTTGTCCCTTTGAAGGCTGAGCCACTGACAGGCTGTCACAGCCGCCCTTTGTCACAGAAGCAATTTTAACACAACAAATACGTTCTGGTAAAAGCTCGCATTCATATGCAAATCCCGCTCGGAAGAGCTAAGCACCTCAGGCACTTGAATAAGTTGTTTTGTTTTCTCGCACAATAACAGCATTATCGTTCTCCCAGGAGGGAAAGCAACGCTCTGCCATTGGACAGTTCCTTACCACTGTGGTTATTGCAAGATCCTTGCCTCGTGCCATCCCAAGTGCAAATTAACATCAGTGTTTTTAGTTGGCGTTATTAATCAGTCACCCAGAAACACATCGCTTACAAGCAAGCCATGGGTGCCACTAAGGAACTCCGGGGTCTGTTTCTTTGGTTTGTTCTGCTCAACTATGGCGCCGTTTGTTCTACTGGCTTAGAGGAGAGCTGTATTTGGAGAGGAAGGTAAGAAAAAAGACATGTTTTAGCAGTTTGGTGTTAACACCAGCCGTCAGTAATTAGAGTTCTTTTGAATCACTGTTCAAAGCAACTCGTGCCGATTGCGTAGGAAATGGAACGAAACGAAAATATGCTTGATGCGCCAGGAATGGTCTCTCAAAAAGGAACCCCAAGAACCTCTGGTATTCTTGTAGGCTTTTATTCGAGTCTTTGTATGGTGTTAGGTGCATCTAGAAGGTATCATAATCATTAGAAACTTCCGATGAAATTACTGTTGCCTTAAGTGGCTACGTTATGATACGTTTCTGCTTGGCGCTCGCGCAGTCCAACTTAACTGTTTACACGGAATATTGTGTAAAGAGAAAAAAAGAACTGTCAAGTCAATTCTTTACAACCTTGAAGAGTAAAGGTTAGGGCGCTCATCATTGATAGAGTTCAAAAACGCAATCTTTTCATTCCGTTGGAACATGAACTAACAACTGAACTTGTTGAGTCATTATTGAGAAACAAGAATTTGTTACTTCTTTTTCAACTCCTATTAAGTTTTAAGCAACTGTTAGCAGGTATTCATTTCGTACTGATATTTGATAGTGTCTCTTGTGTAACTTTGTGCGCAATCTGGCTTTCGCCGTATAAGTATGTCCAACGATGTTCTCAGTAATGTATTCAAGGTTGTGTTGTTATTTTTTTCAACGTATTAGGCTGTCTGTTGTGGCACGTGCTTGCCTTTTGTGTGGAAGAAAACCATTGTTCAAATGCGCGCAATACAAAAGATCTTGCGAGTGTGGATTTGGTATTTTCCTGCCGGCTGCACGGCTATTGTATAGGATTGTTTTGCGATACACGCATGAGCGTGGAAGACACATGCTAGTAATAACAACAACACGAAACACAGCCGGCGTTTGTTCAATGCACATGTTTCTTCTTTGATGCTCGCGAATATGAACCCTCTCAACTGCCTTAGTTCCAATATCGAAGTGGCTATTATCATGACTTTTCCTAGCAAAGTACACTTGCGAATGCTTCGTTCCCATGTTAATAATTCAAGAACTCGTGTTCTTGTGGAAAAAATCAGAGCAAATTAATACAGCGTATTCTGTACATCAGATACGTATAGAGCGGCAAATCGGACCAAAGCGTTCAAGATAAGTAGTCGGTATTGCTTTGAGATGTCATGCGTAAGAAATAATTTAGATAAGCCATAAGATCGCGCGCGCGATGGGCTTTCACATAAAGCACTCTGTCGCCAATCGTCAACCAACTAAAAAGAAATGTTTTATCGATCCTATTTGCTCTTAAGCAGACATTTATCATTCTGTTGTTACAAATATTTTGTGTTTATTTTTGCCATTAGCAAAGCATTGTTAAAACGTACACCTTGTCACGAACCCCTTTCCTATTAATAGAATACTCTCGAAAATGTACTTGTACGACTCGAAATCTTCCGATCTTTTTTGATTTTATCAATTCTTAACATGTGTCGTTCTTACGGAAGCGACCCTGTTTGCTAATCAATAGCAATTACTGGTATAATAGAATTTTTTGGGAATCAAGTCTCATTTTGCTTTTGTTTGGTCCATTGGTCACAAACTAAATCATTTGGTTCCACAGGTTAAATGGTTCCCCATTACATATAAATGCGCGGAATAAACACCCCTAGGCCTGCGACCGTTAACTGAGCTATCAATAATTCTAGCTCCCCTAAGTGTTTGTACACGGAATGATTCAAAACAGTTGTAAGAATTTTCATGAATTCCCGTTTCAGAACCAACGCGACATTTGCTGCAAGAAGCAAACTTTCTTTTCAGAAACGGCGAAAAAGTTTCCGGATCATTTAGCTTTCCCAACCGAACTCTGTGTCACATTCAAGTGGCAAAAGCATGGAGACAGTTGATAGACATTTTTTTCTGCAACAATGCTTTTTCAGTGACCGTTTGGTATATTGGCCTATATTGTTACGGTGCGCGCGAAAAAATGGCGCGTATCGAATAAAACTGTGCAAAGTTCGCTGTAATTGTTTTCTACGAACTCTTATTTTGTGTTTTCCGGCGTTTGAGTGGAAGTGAATTTCATTCTGGAGACCTTGGCACTGAGAAAAATTCGACTGCGATTTGGAAACGATGTTAAAACATTTTGCTTGTGTTCTTTCTCGTTTCAGCGGTGTTTCCCATGACCGGCCTTCCGTCGTGAGTATAGAAACAGTGTGTCATCAGGGACAGCTTCAATGGACTGATCCATTTGGAGGCCTGCGAGTCACGTTCAACCCACGAATGAAAGTACATTTGGACTTTAAACTGTGTTTTACTGCACGGCACCCCGGTGTCCGAATTTACAGAGAGGGACTGGAAAGCCTGACTTTGTTGAGCGAAGATGGTGAAAATGTGACAAAAACAGCGATTTGTATAAAGAGCAAAGGCGAACAGCTGCCAGTACTTTACCTTGAAACTCAAGAAAACCAGACATTAACCCAGGTAAACTACACAGTGCTTGTAAACGGGAGAAAGAGGCCAAGACATGGCAGGACTAAAGGTGAGCAAAACGGTAATACTCGGGATATTTAGGACCTTACAGCAGCTTAGCCTGCAATCAAAGGGGAGATGTCCCGTGATTTCGCATAATTTCAAAAACGTTTTTCTATCAACTGAAACCTAAGAGTGACTCTCTAGTTCGTTATTAGTTGCCACCCCAGTGTACTACAACTGTCAGTGAGTGTCTCTGGTCACAGTTGGACTGGCTTGGAAACTTGAAAAAGTTCTTAGTTGTCGCGTTTTTCGTTTCCACTGTAAATGCACTAGAACGGATCATGAGTTGTTCCTTTGAAGAATTCAGTTGATGCCTTTCTAATTTCTCTCAGTGTTTTAGAATAGGCGACTCTCGTGATGACGTTTTACTACAACTACCAGAATCCTCTTCGTTTTTTTTTGTTAATTAAATTTTGTTATCCCAGTGAGGCTTAGATAACAATATCCCTAATTTGCAAGATAAAACAACAAACTGAAGGATTCTGGTGTAGTTGTAGTAAATGATGCCATTGTGAAAATGTCCTTTTAGTTTGTAACTATAAGTGACACGTGATAGTTACCCAAAGTGGTCGCTGCAACCTCGTTCCCAGGAACAGAGAGGACCCTGGGAATGAGGTTGTGGTCTGTAGAGAATGGTACAAATTAATATAATACATCTCGTTCCTATTTTCTTATTTAGATTTACCCAGACTTACGCGATCATATCTCCCTGCCTCTGACCATTAGGAGGTCATCAAAAAGGTGGTAACCATCACGTAATTTTGGCGAGATAGAGAATCTTTCAATGAAATCTAATTACCAGCCCCAAAGGTATTAATTATCCTCTCCGGCAACATTCGTCGATACACTGCAAACTTACTTTTTTTCTAACTGCTGTTTTCTTGTCGTTATTTTCAGAGTGCAAGCCGTGTAAATACTCAGTATTACTCAAGTCTCTCTGCAAAAGTAATTTCGGTAAGGAACAAGTTTTACTACTGTATTTGCTTGTCGGCACCGAAAAGTAAAGCATCCGCAGCTTTCGTCTAAAGAATTAGCTAAGAAACAAAATATAGTCCCTATAATTCAATTTGACGATCATCTTTTCTGGTCGTGCGGCTAAATAATCTTGAATTGCACACCCTTCTATTTGGCCCTTTCTGTCTGACTGTTGACGGAAAACCACTCCTTTGATATGAAGACAGTCAGTGCAAAAACTTAGTCGGAACCAGTGCAAAGCGCGGGAAAACATGTAACGGGTCATCGGTAGACGCGGGAATTTTTGCTCGTCACTGCGGGCATACATGTTCATGCAACTGGAAACAGGCGCACGAAACCTGACGTTTAACGCAGTGGAAAGCGCGGGAAAAGTCACCTGCCTCAAAACGGGAATTGTTTGTGCGTTTTGCATAATATATATATTAAGTTACCCGGCATTATATCAAAGACTTTGACCTGTTTACATTTTGGAGTTAAAAAAGAACTGTCGGGGTCTTGAGAACAAGACTTTTGAATTGTATTGCAAAGCTGATAGCTAGTGATTTCTTCATTCATTGGCTTAATTTTTTTTGTAACTTGTTGTTGTCTTATTACAGTGGTTCGTGGATATATTCACCCCATGTTTCCTGTCGAAAATGGACTCTATGAACAAGCCAACATCGTTGCTACCGAAGTAATCAGGCAACAAAACACCATTTTTGTTAAAAAGAGTGAGATGGACGACGAATTTACCGCTTCCGTGAAAGTTCCTAATGGTTGCCATTGGAAACAGATGGAAAAGCGGCTTTTCCTTCTGACCGGAAATCTTGAAGATGGAAAAGGACCAGTGATACAGTGTCATATTAAGGAGCAGATTTGGGTTAAACTAAAAAAGGAAAATATCCAGCATCTCTGTAGAGTGGTCCACTTTTAAGCATTTGTGCTGATCATGCGCTCGGAGAAAAACCGCTGACAGAATGCTGTCTGACAGTTTGACTGAGCCGCGGTTTTCGACAGAAATATATTATCCCCAGATTGATTAAGTTACAGTGCGAATGAAAAACCGTGAACACTTTGATTTAACTTTTATCTGGCAATTTCCCTTCCGATTCATCGACAGAGAGCTTATAAGTAGGACGGAACCAATTGGCTATTCTTTTTTTCTTGGGGGCATTGAAGGTCATTGATCTTCTATATCTTTCAAAGTTTAATTGAAGAAATGTTCACGGTTCCCTGGATTTGTTCTGTAAAGAAAACACAATGTTTGCTTCAAATTGTTAAAATTGAAATCTTATTGTTAATTACAAGTAATGAACAAAACCCGATCACCGCAATTAATATTATGAGATGCCATCACGGAGGAACTGATTAACTTGCAACATGTATGTCAGTTTCCAATATGAAATAAGGAAAACTCGTACATTCAGTCCAAGCTAACTTGGCCTTTGATGGCCAGTAAAAGGAAACATCCACAAGACAGTGAACATATAAGATTTCTGGGAGAACCGCCAACCTCGTTCCCAGGAATTTTCCCTTGGGAACGAGTTTGAGAGAGCCACAGTGTTGTATAGTAAACAGTAAGTCAGACACAGCTGTAAGAAATACAGGAACGATGAACATAACAAAGAACTATCCTTGTAATACACTAATAAACGGCCAGCATAAGAATCCATTCGATCAAAAGGCTGAACTGGGAATTGGTACTATTAACGAAAATAGTCAGGGGAACGACGCACAACCTTTGAGGTTGATCTCCGCCAAAATATTGATCTCTTTTCAGCTTGACTTTTTTGGTCGAATGGGCAAAGCAAATAGTTGAAGTTGAAAAAGTCACTCGACATAAAAGTAGTAATTAAGATAAGGAATTGCAGAATTGTACATATAAACGACTTAATTTACAGGAAAAGAAACTTTATTTATCCATGTAAATATTAAACAATTTTCAAGTCAGACTTGAAGAACTTTTAAGTAACGTTAAAGCTTAATTAGATGAAAGCGTCATTCTAAATTATATATATATATCAGACAAGTGTACTCGGTTTGATTAAAATAAATATTCTCAATTATATTCCTATGAATTGATTGCTTTCTTTTGTGTCTCTGAAGTAAAAACAATGAAAGTCAACATAAAATTTCTTCTTGAAGTAGTTTTGGAATAGGTCTCGTAAAACCAAGTAATTACTGTGGCCAATCATGAAAGATATATTAAAGCAGTGTAATGGACCACTCAGAACTCGTATAGAAGATCTTTGTACACAAAAGAGAAAGTTGTATGGCTTGTTTTATTTTTCTTGAGATATTGACAAAAAAGTACCGAAATAACCAAAGCCTGCCAGGGGCGTAGCTAGACCATTTAAGTGTACCGCACAGAGGGGTAAAAATTGAGCGCCAAAGGCGCGCATCGCCAGGGGACTATGGATGCATTCCCCCCCCCCCCCCCCCCCCACCACGTAAATTTTCAATGCTCGGAAATGCTATTTCCGGCCATTTCCGCGATAAAGTTTGAATAATTTAACCATTGAAATGACCCATATTTTAAGCGTTTTAAGTTAAACAGCACGAATTTTAGCAAAACGCAAGACCGCTGGCTCAATGTGCAGCCATACATATATGTTATTCACCGGCCAAGGGTCGTACTCAAGACGGAGCGCACAGTTTTTTCCCAATACGCACCAACCTAGGCCAGTGGAAACATTCCCCCCCCCCCCCCCCCTTCAAAAAAAAAAAAAAAAAAAAACAGGACCTTGGTCTTGCAACAAATCCGTTCGGGTTCGTGGACAAGATGGAAAAATACTGCCCGCTGCCGGAACCAATCAGATTGCATGATTTACAGAATTCCGCCTCTCGCGCACTTAAATAGAAAAAAATATAAAGATGTTTTTCATACTGTTTACAGGCAAAGAGACAAACGTCTGTCCTTAGCATTTGTAAAATTAAAGCCCAAGATTAATTTGTTATTTTATTTTATTAATATATTTATATTTTGTTCGGTTCAGTTGGAGTGTACGCACGTGCGTATATGTTCAATAATATATGTAGCAATAAGAAAGAATAACGTTTTTATACTTTTTCCACGGATCTAAAACGCAAAAGCGATTTCTTAGTAAGCAGAGTTATGAAGTCTACTGGGATTGGTCGCGTTCTGTCTTTTTTTGTATGAGATGATAAGATTTGGAAACAGTTGAACTGATTTCACAAACTAGTGCGGACAAATGTTACGGATTTTTCCGACGTTCCGTTCCGAACGGGAAAAGAGGAATACCGAAAATTTAGAAATTTTATGTTCTTGTTAGGAATCAAAAAAAAAAAAAAAACACAGTAGCAACTAATATAACCTTTCGCCTAAAATATTTAACGTTGAAGGACGACGTTGTAGCAAAACCACAGGATAGCGATCGGGGTCGGGTAGTTTCTAAAACTGTAGTGCTGTGTCGGTAGGGAATGAAAATAATATTTGGTTTTATCAACTGGGTTGATACGCTAATTTGAAGGGGAATTTCTAACAGTGGGCCGCAAAAGGACACTCTCTGGTGGTGGGAGGGGGGTCACAATCGGCATTACCTAAGACCCCAAGAGTCGCGCCCCTGAGTCGAAGTTTAGTTTGTAACTGAATACGAGGCTTTTCGCCTGGAAAGAGATGAAAACAGGAGCCAATGAGCTCCTTATGAGAAATAGTACAGCCTTTTCATTTGACACGAAGAGTTTACGGAATTACAAACCGAAATTTTTAGCTCTTAAGGTTGAAGAGCGCCCCATTTTTTTTTTTGAAGCGGTAAACAGACACTTTCCCGCCAAATGACCACCCGCGGTGCGCCCTTTCCCGCCAATGACGCCCGGTGACAATGCCAAAGGCCAATCATGGAACAGAATCTTACACCACGTGATAAAAAATCACGTGGGTTGAATGTAATGTTGGCACCGTCTTCCCCAAAAAGTTCATTCAGCTGCAGAAGGAAGACAAACAAGCTACGGCTTTGTAGGAGGAGAAAGAAAAAGTTTTTGGCGACAAATATGCCTGCTTCTCCTCCACGTCTTTGTAAAAAGAGCTACTTTGAGGCAGCTCAACGACCACTCAGCAGGAAAAAAGGTAAGTGTTTATTCTTCACATATTATTTGAGCTTAACTTTGCACCCCACTCCGCGCCGAAGTTTGCACAATTTACCATCAGTTGTCAAAAATTCGTGTCTCTGGTAATAGTAATTGCTGTTTTTTGCAAATTATCTGGAATATAACAAATTATCTTTCTCGTAACTAAAATTTAATTATCATTTCTCTTGCAGCAGAATTTTTTGCCGAAGCAAGAAAATTTGACAAGATTGAAACGTCTAAAACAACTTATGTCGGCGAAGACGCGTGGCCTTGAAACACTGAGCTTCTTTTTCAAGTTGGCGGAATTCAAACAAGAGGTAATTATTGTTCTTTTGCTTCCAAACTTTTTGTAAATATTTTAAGGTTTTTTTTTATTCAAGTTTCAAAGATAAAAATTCTGCAAGACTTATTCGAGCTGTTTTTTTTTCCATAACTCATTGTTATGGCGTACACGCGCGATAATTTCTTTAGTAAACAGTATTACAAAAAGTGTGAATTAAAGGCAGACAATGCTCCTGTTGAACTATTATTTTAATAAAAGATAAATTCACTTACAAGTAACAAAGTAGTAAAGAACGATACCAAGAATTTTTTCGCAAAAATTTTCCCTCTTGAAAAGGATAAAAGAGAAATTTTTCGCAAAGGTAATGCAAAATTTCGCCAGTTGTCGCGGGAAACACGGTTAACAAAAAAATAAATTTTTGCGAATAAAAAGCTTGTGTATTAAATGTTCGCGACTTTTCCTTTGTTTAAGAACGTACAAAATGTTTCTTTCGAAAACGCCGAAGTATCCGGAACTGGAGTTTCGCGTACTTGCGAAAATGTCACATTTTTTGTTTTGATTTCTTGTTTCAATTTTTTGGCGGGAAACTTTCTTATGTTAAATGAATGTTGATTCAATTAATAGAAACATCGTTTAGACCAAAACCCTGATCGTTTAGTTTTGTTTTTGTAATTAATACGTAGACTTCTTACGTATTAGATGCAGGATTTTGTAATTAACTGGTGAATTTTTACCGTGTATAGATAAAGTTATCAAACAAAACCTTTCCTTGGGGGGAGGGGGAGGGGGGTTGAAAAGAATAAACTTCCGTGCCTTTAAATACCACTTACAATGATCTTGTTTATTTTTACTTTAAGGTTACAAGAAGAGGGTTGTTTTACAGTCTGCTTTGCAAATTTTGCTCTTTAGAATTTAATTTGATTTTTCTAAGAAATGCTAGAGATCTTTCACTTTTATAGTTACTAAATTTTTGTATCTGTATAAAATGACTCATTTTTCAAATTCTCTATTCCCATTTTCTCTACCATTGGGGATGGTTTTGTTAAATGCTATTCTCTTATTTTCAGCTGTCTTCGATTTCCTTGGCAACAGTTCATTCCCTCTACCACCTCTGACAGATCTGCAAGAACCAAATGCTAATTCCACCACACCATCAATGATGTCTGACATCCAGACTGAGATTCACAGCATGCCCACTTCATTCAGAACAGACTACAAATCAGCGAATCAGCTCCGCCTTAACAAGCCATGGAAGCTGGTCAGTCAAATCTGGGTGGGAATGGGGGGTAAATAACAGCTCTGGATGAACCTTACAAAGCACACGATACACAGATGATTGGCTATTCGGCTTAACTTAATTGTAGTTAGATTAATTAATTGGGCCCAAAGGGTTGGGATGGCTCCTCCCTTTAGGCTCCCATGTGGGTTCCTTTGCAGGTTGTTCGGCCATCAACTGGAATTCAGATTCGCTATTCGACTTTTCTTTCATCGATCTTTCGATTTTTTTTTTCGGTTTTTCTGCAAGAGCAAGATGTCTTCACTCCGTGGCTTTACTTCGAATATTCTTCCAAGGCTCTTCATCGTGGATGCTTTTCTCCCGCTTAGTTGCGCATAAGTTTTCTAAATGCAACACTTCACTTGACAGTTTGTTAGCACTGGATTAAGTGAAGCGACATTTCGTAAGGTTCAACCAGATATTACAGCTTTATATTCAGATTTAATTTAGCAACTGGAGCTTATGCCCATTCAACTTCTGGAAGGAGACCAGTTTTGGCAACTCCTTGCAGGTTTAATGGTCTTTCTGGTTACAGGCAGATAAGAATTTAGTTGATAAGGACTAAGCTAAGCACATAATACTGGGCATAAAGGGACAAACAATGCACACACCCTAGATCAGAGTAGAGGAAATAGTTAGCACAATGGGCTGTTTCAACTACCATTGATGATATTATTATTTTATCAAAGAATTTATCAATTTAATCATTTACTGTGCAAGTTATCCTCTTAATGAACAACTGTCAGATTAAACACTTATTTCTCTCTGATACAATTCAAAATTATCAGTGCACTGATGTCATATAAAATATTTAATATCCAATTGTCTGTTGTTGCTTAAATTATCTGATGTTGCTAATCAAACATATCAGTCATGAAAAGTTGTAAGATAAAACAGTTACATGCAATAATTTTTGTCTGTTGTTGCTGACACTTATCAAAAAAACTGCCCAGCTGCAAGATGAAACATTTCCAAATTATTGTCTGTTGCAAACAAATCATCAGAAAGTGCATCTGCCACTATTGATACAAAAAATAATACCAAAAATTATGTGAGTTATAAATTAAGAACTTTTTGGCAATGTTGGTTGGAACAGCTATCATCTATGTTTGTTATGATTATATAAGTCCAGCTGGGTCTGGTTGTTGAAAGCACAATTAAGTGTGAACTTTGATTGCAGTTTTAATTTATAAGTAACCACTGAAGATTTTTCAAAAAAAAAAAAAATTGCGGCTTTTTCTTTACATTAAACTTAAACTTAGCTTTCTAAAAGAGCAAGATATTGTGCTTTGAACAACTGGTCCCTGGGTTCCTTGGAGACAGCAGATATGAAGAAGCATAACAGTGTGACAGCATTTCAATATCAGGTATGTGGAGTTATATTGTTTTCCGGCGATTCAAAGTCCGGCTTTCAAAAACCATCGGCTTCATCTTCGGTCCAAATTTGACAATCAATACAATTTGGAAGCTTGGTATTGACAATGAATAATTCATTGTTATAGCAAGCAGCTGGTGATACCTGATTGCGTCTGGGGGACCCTGAGTGTTTCAGCTGAAGTGTCAAGTTTTACAGACACAGAAACACTCTTGGTTTCACTGGATGCTAAATCTTTAGCGTAGGAGCGCATCCCATGGCAGACCTGCCAAGGTCCCATATGTAAATTAATTAATTCTAGAAACTCTGTAACTTATGAATAAAGTTGAATAAAACTCGCAAAACAGCATTGCTGTCAGTGCATCTTTATTCTAAAACAAACTGGTACTGTAGTATTGACTAAACAATTGAATACTAATGAAATAAAAGTTTCCATTTCAGGATCAACCAAATTACATACTTTTTTTTCTTCCACAAAAGTACATCTACAATCTAATCTTTATTAATTAAGTCAGTAAAAGATATCACACAAGCTACTAAAACAAAATATCTGTACAATCATATGAAGCACTAAACAGAATACCTTAAAACTAACATTATTCCATTTCAGGATATGCACAAAAATTCCAAAGGAAGAAGTTTGCCTATCCACTAACGTTAACTGTTGTAACTAGTTGCATTTCCTTACAATAAAAGAAATGACAAAACTATTGTCAGTGTCTTCTCTTTATTCTGCAAGGGTGCAAAAATAAAATACATAAATACTAACAATTCTTTTTCAGGAAATCTACAGCATATAGAGAAAGTATGTTCAACTGAGCTGTTGTAATAGGCATTGAATTTACTCACAATAAAAGAAACAAAAAAGAGTTGTTAGTGTCATCTCTAAACAGCACTAACTGAAAAATTTAATTTCAGCTAAGTTAATGCACTTGTAAACATTTAAGGCTACACAGCAAGTTTTGACGACATTACATCGACTACAAATGAAGATACTCATGATTGCCTCTACATATCGGATACACAACAGCTTGGATAAAAGTTTTCTAATGAAGGTAAGCAATGCAATTTCTTTATTTCAGATTCTATTCTTACCTGTATTGTGCTTTTAGTTTGCAGTTTAACTCCTCCTTAGCTTCCCCAGAGAAGTGCAAAAAAGCAATCTCCTGATCATGAGGGCACTTGAAGGGTAAGTATAACTTACACCAAATTTAAAGTGATTAGTAGTCACCTAAAATGTGCAATCACATTGACATAAAACCAATTGACAAACAATGGAAACTTGGATTTCTCCAAATTAATGGTGATTATAGCTGTCAGTGAACACACAAATCAATACAGGTTCTCCAAATTAATGCTAATTATCTGTCACTAAACATTTGGATTCAATATATTACTCAAACAGAAAGAGTGAAATCAATAAACTTGACTTGCTCCAAATTAACCGTTGCTTGAAGTGTTGAATAAATTAAAATGACCTGTTGAATTAAATAATCTGGTGATCAGCTGTTATGTACTCAACAAGTGGAATGAATTAACACAACATGCTCCAAATTAATGATGAAATGCTGTTGATCACTATATAATGACATGTGGAATCAACACTTGTCTGGATTTATTACTCCAAATTAATGTTGGGAATCAAAATATAGGTGAAATAATTTAGGTCACCTTGCTCCAAATTAATGGCTAATAGTTATCACTCGACAAGTGAAATCAAATATACAATGGACTGTTAGTTGAGACCTCTAACATTAGTGACAATATCACAACATGCTTCCAAATTACTGTCATTAATGCAATGTAAGTCAAGCTGCTGATCCAATAATTATTGTTTACTGTTACTCCAAATTACTGCAAATTGAGTTGTCAGCCAAGCTACTGAATGGGATTTAACTGTTTACTGTTCATTTCAAATTATACTGCACTGGATTGTGAGACAAGCAACTGATATAATATTGTTACTGTTTTTCCAAATTTAACTGCATGTCATTAATATGATGTCAGTCAAGCTGCTGATCCAACTATTTACCGCTATTCCAAATTACTGCGACAGATTGTCAACCAGGGCCCAGTTGCTTGAAGCATGGTTAGCGCTAACCCGTGATAAATACCATGACAACCTATAGGTTTTAATACCTCTTAACCAATGGTTAGCGCTAACCATGCTTCGAGAAACTCAGCCCAAGCTGTTTACTGTTAATTCCAATTAATTTTAGTGATGGACTGTCAGACTGATTTAATAATATTGTTTACTTTGTTCCAAATCACTGTGATGGATTACAAGAAAAGCTGTTGAAATAATTGCTTACTGTTTACTGTTCCGTTCTATGTTACTCCCAATTACTCACTGTCATTAATACGATGTCAGTCAATTAAGCTCCTGATCCAATTATTTACTGTTTTTCCAAATTACTGTGGTGGACTGTCAGTCAAAAAGCTGCTTTTATTGTCTACTGTTATTCCAAATTACTGTGATGAACTGTCCGACAAGCTCTTAATTTAACATGAAATAAATATTGTTACTTTTATTACAAATTACTGTACATGTGATGGATTTTGAGACGAGCTACTGAATTAATTGTTTACTGTTATTCCAAATTGCAGTCAGTGATGGACAGTCAGCCAAGCAGCTGATTTAATTGTTTACTGTTATTCCAAATTACTGTGACAGACTGTCAGTCAAGCAGCTGATGTTATTCCAAATTACTGTGATGGACAGTCAGCCAAGCAGCTGATTTAATTGTCTACTGTTGTTCCAAATTACTGTGAGGGACAGTCAGCAAAGCTGCTGATTTAATTGTTTACTGTTATTCCAAATTACTGTGAAAGACTGTCAGTCAAGTTGCTGATTTAATTGTCTACTGTTATTCCAAATTACTGTGATGAACTATCAGCCAAGCAGCTGATTTGATTGTTTACTGTTATTCCAAATTACTGTGATGGACTGTCAGCCAAGCAGCTGATTTAATTGTCTACTGTTATTCCAAATTACTGTGATGGACAGTCAGCCAAGCAGCTGATTTAATTGTCTACTATTATTCCAAATTACTGTGATGGACTGTCAGTCAAGCTGCTGATTTAATTGTCTAATGTTATTCCAAATTACTGTGACAGACTGTCAGTCAAGCTGCTGATTTAATTGTCTACTGTTATTCCAAATTACTGTGATGGACAGTCAGCCAGGCAGCTGATTTAATTGTCTACTGTTATTCCAAATTACTGTGATGGACTGTCAGCCAAGCAGCTGATTTAATTGTTTACTGCTGTTATTCCAAATTACTGTGATGGACTGTCAGCAAAGCTGCTGATTTAATTGTCTACTGTTATTCCAAATTACTGTGGACAGTCAGCCAAGCTGCTGATTTAATTGTTTACTGTCAAAAAGTGAAGATGGAAGAATCAGTAATAGAAGTGATGATTCAGCACAGCTACACACATTGAGCAGAAGAAGAAGCTGAATATCAGGTGCAAGTTTTGAATGATGTCTCTGTAAAGTTTGGACACGTTGCTTTGCTGCTCTGTTCTAGTAACTTCCCTTATGCCTGACTTCACCTTGCAATTGCATACTGATAATAAAAGAGTGATCCATGAGACCTGGACATTACATCACCTCCCTTTCTTCTTAGTGCAGCTCAAAGTCCTTATAGATAGTGTCCCACGTACAAGTTTGGACTCTTCTGAGTTCCACTGGTGTGGTGTTAAGACCATTGTTAACTTCTTATGGAATGCTGTCCCTCGTCCCAGGACATTCTCCTACTCTGCTCTGGATCAGGCAGTTTGACTCCATTCTATCTCCGTGGCTTTGTGGAATCTTGTCCTCCTGGCCCAAATCCCACTGCTTCTCTTCTGGGAACTTAAGTATTTTGCAATGAGAGGATTTCGCAATTTGATCTCCTTTCCCCTCTTCACCGTCATCATGCTTCCCTTTACAATAATAATAATAATAATATAGAGTTAAGAATCATATGCCAGAGTTAACATGTTGCACTTGCTCTGTTTCAAAAGAACACGGTCCCCAATTCTAATTGAGCTGCATTGGGTATGCCTCCGCTCTTCTGTGTAAGCTTTCACCTTCTTCTTTCTTGTCTCCTCTCGTTCTTGGATTGGGTCACGTCATTCGTTTTCCTGGATAATCTTTCCAGGCAATTTTCTTCTTATCTCTCTGCCAAACATCATCATAATTGTCCGCGTGGGCTCTCTCCTCTTGTTTAAAAACTTTCCCCTCAAGCTTACGATTGTTGTGCTCTTCTTTAATATTTACATAAATCTTTTGACTTAACCATTTGCCATGAATTCTTGTTGCTGGGCATATACTTGGCAAACTTTTTACCATTAATTGTGTCAGCCCATTATTAGACTTGACCTCCTCTGGAATTTCATATGTATGGAAAGCATATCTAAACTCAGGAATGACAGCCTCTACAGAGGTCGAGGTTACAAATTCAACGACAGGGTACTTTATTTGGGAAAGGTCCCACAAAATCTGCCCTGACTTTCTGCCACAGTCCTTTTGGTAAAACTATCATTCGCAGTGGCTCTCGTTGTATGACAATATATTGGTTGTAGCCAATGAACCAAATGTGGGCATGTTCCCTCTTGGGTAATTTTCATCTTAGTGTCCTTAAATTCTCATTCTCATGTCACTAAGACTAGCCCTTTGACCACAGTCAGCTTGTTGAAAACACCAGAATGCACTTTCACGTCTACAGCTCTGTGGTAAATAAACTTCTTATGTATACATGCAATTAGTTTCTGTAGCTCCCTGTCATCGTCCATTGCTTTTATCAGTTCCTCCTTAATGATTGCACTGGGAATGTCGTTCGCAACCACAAAAACTCGCATATTGCTTTTACATCCTTGGTAGTGCCCATTTGGCGCGGAAGTGGGTGCCTTGATGTATAATCTGAGATGATTGTTTCCAGGTCTGTACTCATCTTGAAATTCATGGTTGAGCATTTACACCACCATTCTCTGCAGCCTTAAGGAGGTCTTGTGCCTTATTTGGGTTTGTTCAGGATAACTTCAAGAGGTTTATGATCTGTAACTAGTATAGTGAATGGCAGGCCATTACACAAAAATATGGAATTTCCTACACGTGAAGTCTACAGCAAGCATCTCAAGCTCATGAGTCTGTGAATAATTCTGTTCTATTTGTGACAGTTGGGGCCCCGCTTGCATATTGTACCACCCACCAGTTGTCATCTTTCGGACCACGTTGAACAAGAGTTGCAGAAATTCCAAGAGGACAACCTGAATCCCCATGCACTTCCTGCTCAGTGCTGGGGTTAAAATAGACCAACACCAAGTCTTAGAGTGTTGGTTTGCTGTGCATACGTTTCCATAAATCTTGCATTGTACTGGACAGTGCATAAAAACGAGTTCAGTTCTTTTATATTATGGGGAGGCTCTACAACTTTGATAGCCTCATGAATCTTACAAGCCTTGTTAAATGTAATCTTGTTCTCTCATCTTGATAACTCTTGCCTACCATTGGCTGGTGCGAAGATAACCACCCCCCCCCCCCCACCTTCTACATGTGGATAGAGTTTCCTCCCATCATCTAGAATCAAGACCCATAAGTTCAGACGACCCAAGTGCAGTCAGGAAAGAATCTACAACAGCTGCCAATCAGAACACTTCTCCCAGGATGGGGATGCCAGTACCCACACAGCTACAGTAGGAATTAAGCAGGTAGATTAAAAAGTTGTGGCACTTCAGACTATCCCAGTGATCTTAAAAATGGAAACACAAGATCCGCCGTAAACTGCTTTCTCAGCGGAGTGACACAATGAGCATCAATGAAGATCTAGCAGAAGAACTTGGTGTACAAGGTCAAAAGAGGCAAATCATTGTTAACATCACCAATGATCAACGAGTGAAGTTTGGACTGGAGAGCATTGATGGCAAATTGATTCAAACAAAACAATTTATTGATTTCAGAAGTTAAGACATCACAGAAGATTTGTGGAGGAATGGAAGCTTTCAACTGGGTAAAATATAAAATACAAGTGGTCTCATCTGAACGAAACCCTTTTGTTTTCCACGACAAGCTAGAAGAAGAACGATGAATGTCCTCCTTGGAGCAGATTATAATTCTGAATTGATGACTTTGATCATAGACTGCAAGCATTCTCTTTCTTCTCCTAACTTCTGTAGTGTGCAAAAGCACGTGATGGACCCTCTAATTTGCATAATTTTACCGTCAACTTTACGCGTGTTATCTGAGGAAAAAATTACGACTGCTCTTAGTCTACTATCATCAAAGAAGTAGCTGGAAAAGAAAACAAACAAAGTGCAAGACTCTACCCACTAGGATGGACGATTATCAGACAGATTGATAAAGATGACACAAGTAGTGATTACCACACCTTTACCTTTGTATGCAGACGAAATTTCCTTACAAGAAAGTTAGACATTACCTTCTTGGACCTCCTGAAAGCTATTTTGAGTGGTTTATCTCTCAGTGGCTCGTACACGTGCAGCACTGTACTATGTAAATGAGAAGGCTGGAAAACTTGAAGTCCAATTTGATGTCATTTGAGGAGAGCACTTCGAAAACCTTGCTAGAATTTGCCTGAAACACAAGCACATGCTTACCTGCCTCACCATATACAAAGAAGGATGATGTGTGGTCCTCCAGAGCAAACTCATTCTTGGAGAAGTTCATTTATTGAAACAGTCAGGCCTTTGTTGAAAACAAAGTTGAATTCAAATCTGGCGCCATTTTTGCAACAGACAAGCTGTTGCACTGGAATGTCATGACAAACTCACAGTCAAACCTACGCATGAGTTCAAAAATTTTCCAGACCGGGGAAATCCATGTGAAACCTTTGGCTTACAACAAAGTACATACACCCCCACCTGGGTAAGTGCAGTTTTGTACCAGCCAGTTGTGCATGACGAAACAGCAAAAAATGTCTCTTGAGAATATGAACTGAATTTTTTATTATTACTAATTTTTCTATATGAATTGACTATTCTTGAACTAATTTATGATTTTCCAACTCATAAATCTTGTACAGGGCATCCAGACTGTATCCTGGATGGGTGACTTATACTACTTCTCCAAAAAACCTTGAATTTGGTTGTTTTACATTCATTTGCTGTTTTGCAAAGAATGGTAAAAATTAATTAAATAAATGTACCAAAGTTTTTAGTGCACCTACTGAGTACCATTGTTATGCTCATTAAAACTTTTACTTTTTGACGATATATTTGCTAAAAGATTCATTTTCTTTCTTTGCATGGACATCATTCCTACTGATTCAGTCACCCTAGCTGGATAGTTTGAACAACTTGAACAAGATTTCTGAGTTGGAAAATCACGAATTAGTTCAAGTAATGTCAATTCGTATAAAACTAATTAATAATAAATATTACAAATATAAATATTAAAAATAGTAAATATTAAAATAAAAATATAAAATATTAAATGATAAATATCAAATAATAAACATTGCAAAATTAATAGCTGTTTACACCATGCATGGCTAGCTGGTACAGAACTGCATTTACCCAGGGGGGGTGTGTTTACTTGATGCAAGCCAAAGGTTTCACATGATTCACCTGGTCAGGCAAATTTTAGTACTCGTGCCTAGGTTTGACAGTGAGTTTGTCATGATATTCCAGCAACACAGCTTGGTCGTGGCAAAAAAGGTGGCGCCCAATTTGAAGTCAACCTTCTCCGAGAATAAGTTGCTCAGGAAGGACCACACATCATCTTTCTTGGTATATGGTAAGGCATGGAAGGGGATGGCATCTTCAGTGTTTATGAATACAAGGTACCAGCTTGCACTGCAGGTATTAATGGAAGAACTCTGTGTTGAGAGCTGATTGAAGTTAAGCTTGGTGTGGAAACTTGGGATGGTGGTTAGGATTGTTCTTCCTATGAGTAACTCAACTGCTGAGTATCCACATGTTCGTGGTTCGAACTGTATGTATTTTCACTCCCTCTTTCTTTCTTGAGGAGTGATTTGGTGGTTTTCACCGCTTGTTCTACTTCACCATTTGATTGAGGGAAATGAGGCTGTTTGTGGCCCATTTTGTCATGCCTGTCCTCCTCTAGAATTCCATGTCTTGTAAAGATTTCCCTCAGCACTCTGAAAACTTCTGAAGATTGGTTATTTTCTGCATTATACCTCTGCAAAGCAAGAGAAGTATAAGTCTGCTACTATTTGGTTTTCAAGCTCAAACACATCAGCTGTGACCGTTTGCCATGTATGTACTGGAGAAGGTCTCAGAATAAGCAGTTCCAACCTCTGCTGTAGGTGTTTGGCTCAGACCTTGCAATAAATGTCTTGTACTTGAAGACTAAAACGTGGCCTCCAAACAGGATACTGACAGCAGGTAATCTACATTGGTTATTCCTCGATGCCCCTCATCAATCTTCTCAAGGACTTGCAACCTCATACATGTTTCTTGACGACTTCAACAATACTCCATGGACTATGTTGAAGTCTCCTCTCTCTGATCATTATATGGCATTATGCTATTGAGAAAATGGAACATTTACCACCAGCCTTCTGTAAAGCAATCCTTAATTTCTTCTACATAAGGTCTTCAATTGTCCTGGGATTCTCTAATTTCAACATTAAGTTTAACATCTGAAAAATAGGTACAGAGTCATATGCCATCAAGATAGATGTTCACTTCTGCTTCAGGAATCACATTTGTCTTGTCAGGATTGTTAAATATGATGCATTCTGGACAGTGAGAGAAAAAAAATGACAGTAGACAGAGACGAATAAAATTAGATGGAAAAAAAAATAAAAGAGGATAAGAAGAATAATTACAGAGGGCAGAAAACAATGACACAGGACAGAGAAGAATAACACAGGCCAGAGAAGAACAACACAGGACACAGAAGAATAACACATACAGGACACAGAGGAATAACACAGGACACAGACGAATTACACAGGAACCAGAAGAATAACACAGGAGACAGAAGAATAACACAGGACATAGAAGAATAACACAGGACACAGAAAAACAACACAGGACACAGAAGAATAACACAGGACACAGAATAATAACACAGGAGACAGAAGAACAACTCAGGACAAAGAAGAATAACACAGGAGACAGAAGAACAACACAGGACACAGAAAAATTACACAGGACACAGAAGAATAACACAGGATAAAGAAGAACAACACAGGACAAAGAAGAATAACACAGGATAAAGAAGAACAACACAGGACACAGAAGAATAACACAGGACACAGAAAAATTACACAGGACACAGAAGAATAACACAGGATAAAGAAGAACAACACAGGACACAGAAGAATAACACAGGACACAGAAGAATCACACAGGACACAGAAAAATTACACAGGGCAAAGAAGAATAACACAGGAGACAGAAGAACAACACAGGACACAGAAGAACAACACAGGACACAGACGAATAACACAGGACACAGAAGAATAACACAGGACACAGAAGAATTACACAGGAACAAGAAGAATAACACAGGAGACAGAAGAATAACACAGGACATAGAAGAATAACACAGGACACAGAAAGACAACACAGGACACAGAAGAATAACACAGGAGACAGAAGAACAACACAGGAGACAGAAGAACAACTCAGGACAAAGAAGAATAACACAGGAGACAGAAGAACAACACAGGACACAGAAAAATTACACAGGACACAGAAGAATAACACAGGATAAAGAAGAACAACACAGGACACAGAAGAATAACACAGCTAGGACACAGAAGAATAACACAAGACACAGACGAATTACACAGGACACAGAAGAATTACACAGGACACTGAAGAATTACACAGGACACAGAAGAACAACACAGGACAGGACACAGAAGAATAACACAGGACACAGAAGAATAACACAGGACACAGAAGAATAACACAGGACACAGAAGAATAACACAAGACACAGAAGAATAACATAGGACACAGAAGAACAACACAGGACACAGAAGAATAACACAAGACACAGAAGAACAACACAGGACACAGAAGAATAACACAGGACACAGAAGAATAACACAGGACATAGAAGAATAACACAAGACACAGAAGAATAATACAGGACACAGAAGAACAACACAGGACACAGAGAAATAACACAGGACACATGTACAGAAGAACAACACAGGACACAAAAGAACAACACAGACACAGAAGAATAACACAAGACACAGAAGAATAACACAGGACACAGAAGAACAACACAGGACACAGAAGAATAACACAGAACACAGAAGAATAACACAGGACATAGAAGAATAACACAAGACACAGAAGAATAATACAGGACACAGAAAAACAACACAGGACACAGAAGAACAACACAGGACACAGAAGAATAACACAGGACACATGTACAGAAGAACAACACAGGACACAAAAGAACAACACAGGACACAGAAGAATAACACAGGACACAGAAGAATAACACAGGACACAGAAGAACAACACAGGACAACACAGGACACAGAAGAACACAGTGGTACAGTGGGCATAGTATAAGAACAGTGGACAGAGAGGACACAGAGGAAGTATTAAAGCGTATTAAATTACTGTACCTTAGGACTGTCAGTTAATTTAATCATGAATTTGCTTATTGTTGCTTCAAATTACTGCTGATGAATGACATTGAAATTGATAAATTTGTTCATTTACTAAAGCACAAAAACACTTTTTGAACACTAATGCACTCTTGAGATTTTTTTGCATTTAAGGAGGTTTACCAAGATGCCCTACTTGCTACACAATAGAAAACGGATCCACTTCCTGAGGTTCAAGTTAAGCAGTCAAAAGTGCCTTCTACCAGCAGCTGATCAATCCCACAGCTTGAAGTACCCTTGTCCTGGGGATGACCTGAAACGGATTTAAAGCCTGGTTCAATCCAACTGTGTATACTATTAACAGCACTGGTTTCTGTTAGAGGAACAGAGTTGAGTAATTTTAGTTAGTTTGTTGGCATTCTGTTCTTGAATCTTCGATCCTTAATTTCTCCTTACCATCAGTAAACAGCCTTACCAAAAAAAACTGTTGGAGTTGTTGACTATGCTTTAAATGTCTTATCATGACTGGTTTTCTAAAGGCACTCTACCATCTCAACATTTCTACATCAAGTAACATGAGATCAAAACTGTCAAAGAAATAATTACACTTCCAAGACTTACAAGTCTAAACAAGGTTTAATTCAGAATCTCAGATTAAAGACAAACAGAGGAAGAAAATGAAAAACAAAACTTGCAAACACTGCAAGGTTATATCTTGAAAAAGAACCATTAATCCTCAGTTGTTTGTGTACTTGTCGCACTTTTTCATTTATTCATTATTATTTTCATCTGGCCAAACAAATCAAATGTAAACCTTTAAGTGGTACCTGACTAGTGTAGTTCGTCATACATGTAGATATTTCAGGTGCCCTGCCACCAACTTTTCAGTTTGTAGAAATCAAAATTGATTAATTGTAATTTCTTCCTATTTTTGGTACAAATAAATTGTTGTTGCTGTCAATAAATTAAATGAAAATATGGTATAATTACAGAATTATAGTAACTGTAAGTAATTAATTAATGAAAGCTGCTTAAAATAGTCCTTACAATTTCTGTTGTTTTATTTCAGTAACAGATGAGATATCCTGCTTCACATGAAGTTTGTACTTTGTTTCATCACAGGTGGCCAAGCATCATGACACCGGGATCTGCCTGAAGTAACAGTAAGGTATGGAAAACTCTACTATTGTAAAGTTGCAGAGTAACTTATATAAATTAAATATTCAAAAGGACTCATAGTTTCTTTAGGTCAGAATACAGTAGCGCAGAGACCAACAAAATGTGAACCTGATGCATGGTAACCATATCAACAATCTGACATGTTTCCATTAATGATATGTGGTGATCAAGGAGAAATTAATGTCCGAAAGCATTCTCAACAACTGAAATGTTTCAGTTTGTTTAGAATAAATCACTTTATTACAAACTGGATCATTGTATGATGCAATGATCCCAGGGATTTGATTGGCTTAGTGGCTTTGATTGGCTCAGTTCTTAGTGGAATAATTGAGCCAAACAACTGATTACTGTCTTCTGTTTGTTCTTGCAAAGCAAAACCAACAAGATCTAGACATATTTCTTTGCACTTGTTGGATATGAGATGATTATAGCCATCTCGGCACTATGCGCCTCATTGATGGAATGCTCATACATGGAATAATTATTAACTTGTTCATTTGGTTTTCGTTTTACTGTTCATGCTTCTGTCAGGAGTGACTCTTTCAAACTGAAGCAAACTAGTACCAACATGGAGACCTGCCAGCTACAAAACCTACAGACACAGCCCAGATGGAGAGCAAGGGAATCTTCAAATTGAAATTACCTTCAAGACTACTTTAGATAAACAGTACTTGTACACTGTAATTAGTAACAGGTGAGGTGTTGAAGTGGTTAGCAAGCAAGACTTTAGATCAGGAGTTCTCTGCATCAAGCCTTGGTCTTTACCGTTGTAATGTGTAATTTCAGAGTAGAAACATTTCCTCCATGTTGACTCTCTCCACTCATGATTATAGATGGGGCCATGTTTGAACTGTTTGGGAGAATCTAACAAAGTGTTAAGGATTTTAATGTCACCAATGAACTTGAATCCCTCCAGGGGAAGGGGAATAGTGATGATCACGCTCATTTCTATACAACAGAAATCCACGATTTTTGGCCATCCTGGTGAGCTGCTAGCCCCCTGAAGTACAAGATTGGACAGACTTTACCTTTGCATTTAAATTAACTTCGCAAATTATTCCAGCACACATTTACGGCAAATTGGCAAAAATTCACCTGGAAATTGATTCAAAATTATTCACTGACAATGTATTTTCCTGTTGCTCAAGGAAGTGTAGGACCTTGAACAACTTACGAACATGAGGTCATAATTTGATTGCCCCTACAGCTAAGATTGCATTCATGAGGTCATGTAAAGATAAGTTACTATATTTTTTATTCATGATACCCCTGGGATAGTCGCAGCATTTCCTTGAGCTCAGGTTCTTACATGTTCGAAGTGATGGGGAAAAGATTTCAAGAAATTTAATACCATTATATGTAGAAGGTCTCCTCTTTCAAGTCTGTTTGATTAGTGTCAACCAGGAGCCTTGTGGTCCATCAGGCTTGTATTTGGTTTTGGTTCTCCAAGTAGGAAAATTATTGCACCTCCCTCACCCCCAGCATTTTGTTAGATGACCCTGACAGCTCACATGAACCCATTTTGTACACCTGAGTGGAGTGAGAGAATTATAATGTGGAGTAAACGCTTTGTCTGAGGATACAACACAATGGCTGTGACCAGAACTTGAGCTATTGACCTTCAGGTCAAAAAGTCCAGTGTGCTGACCACTCACCTACAGCACCGTTATATCTTTAAGTTTAAAGTGTGCAGTAAAAGAAGCAACCGAAATTAATCATACCCTGGATTGTCAGTTTCCTATATGCTTTCATGCCAGAATTTTGGATGACGGTGTGAGAAAACTGGTATGTCAGGGTATGAAGTCAAGGAATGACTAGAAATAGCAGAAAAACAATAGACATGATAACTATAGACTTTTGTCTCTCATTGTTGGATCCACTTGAAGATACATAAAATTATGAATAATACTATATTATTCATAATTTTGGAAAATAGTAATGTTTTAAAACAGCTTGACTTGGAACATCTGAATTCTTTCTGATAATATTAATGCTACCTAAGCTTAAGCTCTAACAGCAAGCAATAACCTACTAATGCAAGAAGGGATACAGAAGTTTCAAGTGATGAGCTGAGAATTTTTCTTTTTCTAGTGTGACATAGGTAATGAAAAATGTAATTTGTGGTAATTGGTATAATTTGACATAAATTGTCATAATTTTTGTTGCCATGGAACAGAGAACTGTGTGTAGTAGCAAAGGCTCATAATTTGCATGTTTACAAAAAGAGACGGTTGAGAAACTAATTTATTGTGACATTCTATAGTCAGCCTTGCCACTGACGCAGCTTCATATTAAGTTTTTAGTATTTGCCTCGGTTTTACAAGTGTAAATATTGTTCTTTAATTTATCTTTCAATTTGGCGTTAAGATTATAACCTTAAAACCCCAGAGGTAGCACCATAGCACTGGTCGGGGGTACACGGTCCCTATTTTTCCCAATCAGTGGTTTTTAGGGTTTACGTGTCCGGCTGTGGTGCATGTAGGATATCACTGCATTTTTATCCATTTCGAGTGGGCTCGGTTGTGTGTTGATTAGGCGAAATTCACTGAATGTAACCTTCAGACTTAGTATCAAACATTGTTAAATAAATGTAACATTGGCAGATCTCTTAAGGTTTGATTTATTGGTTTGTGTACACTGTATTTGAATTTGTTTGACCTTAATATCAGGGTCTCTTCCTTCATCTCAGATCAGTCACAAAAAGGGGACAGGGGAAAGATAGATACTGAGAATAAGATGTTTTGGACTCTATAACAAAGGGGTTATTTTACATGTACAGTGTTTTGAAACAGTTTTTGTGGGATCATGCTTCCCTGTTTTCAACTGGCCATTAAGCAGTATTATCCGAAACTGATCAATGAATAGTTGATATTTTCACTACAACAACAACAACAACAATTTATTTACAATTTCAGATTATATAAAAGGCTTGTCCCTTGTCACTAGTTAGTGGCTTTGGAGGGAAGTTTGTGATAAATAATTATTGAGAAAATTCCAAAATCTGAAACTGGTAAATAATACAGGGCACATAAAAAACACAAAAACGAAAAAAAGTAAAAGTTAAAAAAAATGCAACTCATGTCAAATGGTGATTGTATTGAACAGGACTTCATGTAACAAAAAACAACCCTGCTATGATGAATAATTTATTGGAAAATGTTGCCTAGATATTCCCAAAACGTTTAAGGTTTGGCATCACAAAAGCCTTGTTGGATTTCTCTGTAGAATGAAATCTTGAGAAAGAGCTTTTTCCCCGACATTGTTTGGGTAAGAATTATATACATTTGTCAGTATCTTGTCATATACCAAAGTTACAATGTTGGTATTGATTTTTTTACCAGTAATTTTACTGATTTTGAGGTCTTTGTTTATCATCTTAAATAATTTATACCAAACCTCAATCCGAAGCCAATAGTGTAAATTTTACCTCAACAATACTATTGGTCTCTAAGCTTTACTCGAGGCCATTTTACCCAGTGCTCACAAACCTGAAACATACTGTGCATATTATCTGTATAACTATAGGAAAAGGTGTACATATTTAAAACCGTGGCTAAGAGGAGACCCTGGTAGGATCACTTGATCCTACAACATAAAATATTGCAATTCCCAAGACAGTTACTAGATATTTTTTAAACCATGCACTTGATCTGCTATTTTACAGGGTCTTACCCCTGTCACCAGTTTAGATGCCAAGACATCTTTGGAAACTAGGTTGAAATTCAACAACATCAATTAGATTTTGTTGTGAGGAAACAATTTGCAAGCTAGTCTTTTCTTGGAGGGTCAAAATATTCCCTTTTGCATAATAAACATAAGCCAAGTGGGTATTGTATATCACTGTGCTCTGAGAAAGCACTTTAAAATTAACAAACTTATACTTGCTTGAAATGAAGTAGTCTTTTAAAAACCAACTTCTTACCTTTCATCTTTCACCGGATTCTCTCACCGTCCATTTTGGTTAAAATGGCGATTGGGGCTTGGGAAGAGCACGGCGGATGGGATTGGGGCGGGGGAGGGGCAGTGGGGAAGGAGGGGAGGAGAGTGTCGAGGTGAGTTAATTTCTTGTTTGGGAAATTAATTTTAGGTTTTCGGACGTGATGTAACCCACAAATAGGTTTAGTCCCGAAGATTTTCATTTTGTGTAGGTTGATGATCCCTCAACAGTTGGAATGCTAGTAAAAACTATCCATCCTCCTCACGGGCAGTCCCACCCATACCAAATAAAGACCAGAGTGAGGTCTGGGACTAAAAAAAAAAGGATTTTTTAAGTTTCTATCGACCATCAGGATTTAGCAGAACGCAAGTTGACGTCGCAGACGTTCTGTTGACGGGTCTTTGGCTCGTCACACAATCTTTCCTCCCCAACATTGCGGGGATCGGAGAGGCGTTCCTTTCCTTCGCCTCCCCTCTCCCTGCTCTCCCCGGATTTCAGGAAAGCTTTCCCATCGTTCCGTTCGATCGCTTACAAGGAAAAAGCTACTAGCCTTGAAATATATAGAAGCGAACTACAGAAGCTCCTCTGGATACTTTGGTGAAACACACGAAAATTGAACTGTTCAGGCGTTCACGTCGAACAAGAACCTCTCATACAGCGACCATCGGGTCATCGTTTAATAGAAGTTTGTAGGTGAGAACGTAAGGAGAATTATTGCTATGACTGATGTTGAAGAAAATTGGCAGACGAAAATGTCAACCATCAAAGAGAGGACAGCGTATGTTTTTAACAACGAATTTCTTAGCGATGTTCAGTTTATTGTTCCAGTATCCAATGCAGAATTTAGTGAAAGCCAGAAAACCAGGGGGCAGAAGGCCAAGAAGAAGGCCAAGATGGTGATTCCTGCTCACAAATTTGTGCTTTCAATCAGCAGTCCTGTGTTCTATGCCATGTTCTTTGGTAAAATGGCAGAGACTGCAGACTCAATTGAACTGCCTGACTGTGAGTACGTGAGTGTGTTGGAGTTTTTTCGCTACTTATACAGCGATGAAGTGAACCTCAGTGGAAATAACGTAATGCATGTATTTTACTTGGCAACCAAATACATGGTGCCTTCACTCGCAGAAAAGTGCAATGATTATCTGCGAGCTCATGTGGAAGGCTCCAATGTATTTTCTGTTCTGTTGCACGCTCAGAAATTTGAGGTCAAAGATTTGGAAAGTCAATGCTGGGAAGTGATAAAGACAAAGGCAGTGGAAGCCGTGAACTCAGACGAATTTGTAACACTAGAAAGATCTTTAGTTGAAACTGTTGTAAAGATGGAGAAGTTGTACATAAAGGAAATGGAATTGTTCAAAGCTGTTGATCGGTGGGTTACAAAAGAAATTGAAAGACAAGGGTTAACTCCTGATAGCAACATAAAGAGACAAGTTCTTGGAGAGGACATTGTGAAAGCAATTCGGTTCCCACTGATGTCGCAGAAAGAGTTTGCCTCTGTTGTCCCAGACTGTAACATACTATCAATTAAAGAGGTTGTTGACATGATGAAGTATTACAGTGGTGTATTGACAACACCTTTGTCTTTCACAGGATTGTCAAGGTTTGGTCCTTTACAGAAGTGCAGAAGATTTATAAACACCAATGAACCGAATAAAAATTATCAAAAGCCAAAGAATTATAGGATCACTGTTAGTACAAGCAAACACATTTTCTTACATGGAGTGCAGCTCTTTGGCAGGGAACACGGGAGTTACACAGCTGATGTTAATGTTGCTGAAGATATCATAAGTAGCTATACCCTGACTAAGCAGTCTGGAACATATGTCTCGAAGAAGTACGATGGATTGAGATTTTTTTTTTTTGATGTGCTATTTGATCAACCAGTTTGTTTGGAAGGAGGAAAAAGATACAAGATTGAGTCATCTGTAAATGGTCAATCAGCATGGCGTGGATCAATTGAGAGAACATCTGTTGAGCGTGATGGAGTTTCTTTTACGTTCTCAGACAGTTTTGTGCATGATGTTAATAGTCCCTTTTGCAGCTCTCCATGCCCTGATATACCTGTCTTGTTATTTACCTTGTACTGAAATCCAAAGTCACATTCTGTGATAGATATTTTTATGCATGAGAATGCATGTGAAAAATGTTTATTTTTAACTTTTTGGTGGCAGAACCTGCCAGCATGTCGTTTGGCTGGAATCACCTCAATTGCTTTCACTCTACTGTTATGTCATTACGCGGGATGCCCTGAAGGGGCATACCGTGTCTAAAAACGGGTCGATTTCTTTTTTTTTTTTTTTCTTCCTCGTAGCTACAAATCGGTACATTAATTTATTCATTAAACTCACCCCTTTCCTCCTCGGGGTGTATTGTTCTGATTGTCTTCAACAGAAGCAGGCCAATCAAAATCCATTCTTGTCGCGTATATCGCGAGGGAGGGGACCCACTCACCCCTACCTGTGTGATGTCAATGCATCATTTAATATATTTATTAAAGACGGATTAAGTCGCACCATACATATCAAAGATAGGGAGGGTAAGCGACTTGTAAATGAAGATGAAGTCTTAGAGCGGTGGAGGGAGCACTTTGAGGGAGTTCTGAATGTACCACGGCCCGATATACCACTGCCAGAAATGGGCCAAGCACCTGAAGTCATCACAAGCATAGACACTGGAGACATATCAGTTGCTGAGATCAGGAGAGCTATCCATCGTTTGAAGAATGGCAAGAGTCCGGGAATGGATGCCATCAGTGCTGAGATGCTCAAGTGCTCTGAGAATGATGCTGTGAAACAACTCCACTTACTTTTCAACTCCATCTGGAAAGAACAACGTGTACCAGAAGACTGGAAGAAGTCACTCATAGTGAAAGTGCCGAAGAAAGGGGATCTCACTCAGTGTGATAACTATCGCGGCATATCCTTACTCTCCGTACCAAGTAAAATCTTGTGCAGGATCCTCATTGACAGGGTAAAGAGTGGTGTGGACGAAATGATTAGACAGGAACAGGCAGGATTTCGATCTGGAAGGGGAACCTCTGAGCAGATCTTTGCTTTGCGGAACATCCTAGAGCAGTGCCAGGAATGGCAAGCACCCCTGTACATTAACTTTGTTGACTTTTCAAAGGCATTTGATTGCATCATCAGAGAGCGACTTTGGGACATTATGGGACAGTATGGCATACCTGACATCTTTATCAGGACTTTCAAGGCACTTTACCATCAGAGCTCAAGCTGTGTTATAGAAGGCGGAAGGTACTCCAGCTGGTTTGAAGTGAAGAGTGGCGTGCGACAAGGGTGTGTGATGTCTGGCTTCATCTTTGTCCTGATCATGGACTGGGTCATGCGGCACACAAACGATAGAAGACGCGGCTTGAGATGGAAGTTTACATCGGTTCTAGAAGACCTGGACTATGCTGATGATGTTGCTCTTCTCTCAAGCAGATTTGGTGATCTACAGGATAAGACTGACAGGCTAGTAGACATTGCTGGTATTGTGGGACTCAAGATCAACCCACACAAAACAAAGACGCTTAGAATGAACCACAAATGCACAGACAACATCAAGGTAGAAGGAGAGGGTGTAGACGACGTGAAATCCTTTGTATACCTAGGATCGGTGCTAGACAAACATGGTGGCACACAGGCAGACATCAAGAGGCGACTAGCAGTAGCCAGAAATGCATTTACCAGACTACAGAGCATCTGGAGGTCACAGAGATTCAGCAACAAGACCAAGCTGCGTATCCTGAACTCCAATGTGCTGTCTGTGTTACTGTATGGGGCCGCTATGTGGAGAATAACGACAGTTGATCTCAACAAACTTGATGTATTCCACCGCACATGCCTAAGAAGAGTATTAAGGAGATTTTGGCCCTACCATCTGAGCAACGAAGAGCTATATGAAGCATCAGGGAGCATGCCAGTGTCCACCCTCATACAAGTGAGAAGGTGGCGTTGGATAGGCCACATCTTGAGGAAAAGTCCTAACGACATCTCAAGGACTGCACTAACGTGGGCACCCGAAGGTAAGAGGAAGCGAGGCCGGCCAAGGGAAACGTGGAGACGAACTGTGGAGAAAGAAAGGAATCAGCTGGGTTGGCAGTCATGGGAGGCTGCTGTCGCCTCGGCGGCAGACCGGGATGGGTGGCGCAATCTTCTCGCCGGCCTTAAGAGTCCACGTGGGCCCAAAGAGGATAAGTAATATTGTTTTAACATGTTCTGGACTCAAGTGTGCCGTTTTCAAACGGAAATTTCACCATTTTGAAGCGGTAAATCGAAAGAATAACTTCTAAGAAGCACCCGACACGTAAAACGGTGGAAATTGGTGAGTTCTTAGTGAAGGAATCGTGCTTTGTTTGACAGTCTTAGACCACGACGCGAGACTGAAAAGAGGTCATTGAGAAGCTTACGTTATCGTAATGGAATTTGACAAATTTCCGCTGATAGTCTGAGTCGCGTAACACACGGAAAACAACGTAACGCGATCGTCGTGACTCAAACTATTCCATTAGCAAGGATAGTTTTATCAATCGGCGAAGCATACAGTTGGAATAAATGAATCAGCCCCAGCATCTCGCGTAATGCCAGTATAGCAGGCATCTTGTTACAACAACTACCTCTTCTGCTGACCTGGCTGCAGCTTGTTCTTTTGTTTTCTGGGATCAAAGTCCAAGAAAAAAAAAAGTGTTAATTCCATGTATAACACTTTTGAAATTGCGCGCAAAATATTCTTTGTTAACTTCATTTATTTGAATGCTTGTGTTAATATAGTGGTTTCATTTGTTTCCTTTGTTTCAAGAGTAAATATATGATGCAGCTACTGACATAAGACTACAAGTGTACCCCTCCCCCATAATTTTCAATGATTGGAAAATGGTGTTTTTGCGCATGAATTCATCATAGATTTTGGGAGGAGGGGAGTTTAATTTTTTTTATTCTGTCCAAGATTGTAGTGTAGGGTGTCAGTTTAGCATAGTTCTGATAAATAAATTGTGCGTTAAAGTTAATCATTAACCCCCGCCTTTTTCCTTGTTTATTGAGATGCCCATATCTCTTTCACAACAACAATATTCTAGTTCATAACTCTTAATTTGTTATCATGTATCCATCAAAACAAATCATTGGGTACCCCATCCTATCAAACCCTTCAGTAGCCCATTCTTTGAACTTTGCACTATCAACGGATGCCGAATAGGATAATGAAACCAGTAAAAAAGAAATACATGTAATCATCCCCAAACATGAGAAAACGTGTGCGAGCAAATCTTGAATCAGTTGAATGGTTTTGGTTTTGTTTTTCATTGGTTGAGATATTTGGCTGAGTGTTGTTAACCAATCACAGAGAGTAGTAAAGCAAAACCAAAGTAATGTAACTATCATCAGCCATCCCCTGAGGGAGGAACCTACCCTGCTAGCAGAGCATTTCTTTCTGGCAAATCTTTTAGCATGTACAAAGACATTCACTTCTCTGATATTTTGTGTAGTTGGCTTGTTTTGTGTCCCCGAGAGATGCTTAACAAGCCAACCATGCGGAACACGAGAGACCCGGACGACTTTGTGCATGCTAAAATACTTGTAATAGAAAAATGCTCTGCTAGCAGGGTAGGAGGACCACAGGCAAGGAAGGCGGCTTTGTAAAGTTCCCTCTTGTAAGGAGACATATTAAACTAGAGGGTCATTACTGACTCGCTAACTTTCTTTGGTCAATCAAAAGACAAATGATTCATTAAGCTATCATTTCATACCACTATGAGTAAATTATAGTAAGGTACTGCTCAGTAGCGTTCATTTGAATGGTCACACCTTAGGATTTCATCCACAGACTCGAAAGTCAGAACCACCTTGTACAGCATATAATAATTATATTTTAATCAATAGCACAGGAAATTAAAGAACTGCTCAGTAGCTTTCATCTGAACGGTCACATTTGGGGATTTCATCTGTAGACACAGTACTTAAAATTGCGCTGTAGAGCATTATAAACATTCATAATTCATTCATTTATTTATTTTGCCATTAACCAGAAATACAACAACAGTATACAGAAATACATAATTTAAAGATAATATACAACTGAGTGTTCATTGATTGATGGTGGATAGTATCAGTGGGCTAGCAGTCTAGTCTTTCCACTGATACAGGACTGATAGTTGATCAAAATACCACCAGTTAAGTTGACCGATAAGCTACCAATGATATCACAGTCGATACATCGGTTGACATCGCTGGACACTCGACCTATGTATCAGTGGCTGGTGTTCAACTCTCAACTCTCTTATTGGTGGATATGTTGGTTGAGGCACCTTGTAAGATACATGCTTCAAGTATTTCATGGACGAGAATGCTATGAAAAATGGTTATTTTGAACTTTTCATGTGGCAGATCCCTCTTAGAGGATGTCCTTTGCCTGGAATCACCTCAATAATTGTGTTTTACTCTTCTGCTGACCTGCAGCCAGTTGTTTTGTCCATACTCTTCTTGGATTAAAAGCAAAAGAAATTAAAACTTTTAAGTATAAATGTATTTTAAAACACCTTTTGTGAATGACAGTGGTTTCATGTGTTCCCTTTGTTTCAAGAGTAAATACATGATGCAGCTACAGTGAAACGTGTATTAAGCAGATACCCTTGCTACAATCTTGAACAGTTAAAACGACAAATTAGCCCTCCCACAATTCAATGAAAATTGGTGTGTTGTTCTTTGTGTGTGAGTTCATCATTGATTTGAGGCGGAGGTGGAGGGAGGGGGGTTAATTTATTTTTTATTATGTCCAAGATATCTTGGATAATTCAAATGAAACATTAAGACCCTTCCCCCCAATTTCAATGATAGAAATATGGTGTGTTTTGTTTTTCTCACAAATTCAACATTCATTTTGGGTGAAGGGGAGGATTAATTTCTTTTTTATTCTGTCCAAGACTGTAGTGTCTGCTATCAAGCACAGTTCTCATATATCGTTCATTGTGCAGTCCTGATTGGACTGGAGTGGCTTTGTGTCCAGCAGTCGTTTGGTGTTTGTTTTATCGCCTGGCGCATTTAGTGTGATCAAACTTACTAAAGTTTCCATCAGGGTTTAGCGGAACACAAGGTGGAGTCTTGTAGAAGCTAAACCCTTTCCTTTGACCCCAGCCTCCCGAGCCACGAAAAACCTGGATACCTGTCTCCACTAGAACATTCACCTTGGCGAAACCAACGAGCCCAAGTGTCTTTAATCTTCCTATAGCCACTTTTTTTTTGGCACGGCCCCATAAGCTTTGTGGCTTTAATTTCTACTGTGGATAAATAAAGTTTATTGATTGATTGATAGCCAACTCGGCGCTACCAACCTTGATGGCTATCTATTACCTCATGTCTAACCTCCCTCGCAGACACTCCACTGACCTCCACTGGCTCGTCACGCAATTCTTTCAGCCAAAAGAGCGTCTGTGAGTATCCAGCGCGCGCAGAGCCTCGAGTAAACTATTATCAGTTGCGCATTACAGTCGTGGGTTTACGTACACAAAATTGCGGTTTCGATATATCAGCTTTACAAAAGTGAACAGATACGTGTGGACTGGATTTTTTTTTTTGTCCCGTTTCTCTTACAAAGGAAAAGATGCTCATCTGTTTAGGCCTAAAAATTTTTTTCCGCATTTAATTTTTTGCATGCACACTTTGCCAGAACGGTCAGTATGTCTCTTTCTTCTGGTGCGGCAAATGTCGTTGTCAGTGAATTGTTGCAGTTTCTAATCCATATTCATGACTAACTTCACACGTAGTTCTCAGACTTTACCGTGGATGGAGAGGCCGTTGTCTAAAGTATAAAAAAGTGCAAATGGCCTCATCTGCGGTTACTGAAAGAAGGGAGAGACGGTTTTTTTCTCTCTGATCTTGCTTTAGTAACAACAGTTCTAGATCCGGTGGAACTGCTTCTGCTGCCAGCCTCAATGTTCCACATCATCTCACCAACATCTACGGCAGGTCAGGAAGCCTTGAATCATCTAAAGATGGTTTAAATATGTTCCGTGGTTAGGTTCACGCCCATCCGTTCTGATGAACATTGCAATTTAATTTTTTCAGTTGTCTTTCTTCTGGTAGGCTAGCCTTCCTGACAGGCGCTGGAAACGGGGGCTAACGGGCCATACTAGTATCACTTATCGCACGCGCGCCCTTGCCTCCGTTCCCCCGCGCTTTGCGCGTGTGATGTTCCTGGTTCCCTTCTCTTCTTTTAACGCCTGTCACACAGTGTGTAATGGAGGCGGATTTAGGGCCAGTTTAATTAAATCAGCTATTCCATGTGATCAAGTTGAGTTAGGCGTAATTGTGCACCGTTGTTCCTTTTCCTTCCAAAAACAATAATTATGGCTGCATAAACTGGCGCGAACCTTCAACCACGCACCCCTCCCCACCACCACCGTCTTGGAAACAGAGCCGGGAAGCCAGGAACCATCTGAACAACGCCAGATCGAAGAATGTAGAAAGACTAATCAATGGAACTAAGAACTGAGAACCGAAAAAGGATTCTCAAGCCTTTATAATGTATTATTTTCGTGTACAAACCAAACATTTTTCGTGAAAGAAATGTGATGTTGAATGATAGCGCCTTGGCTCCCAGGTGTCTCCTGTACCTCAGTGGAAGAAGAAGAAGATACTTTTATTTAAAACAGGCTAATTCCTTCAGTAATTATACAAACAAAATTACTGTTATCAACGGAAGCCCTCACGCCTAACTACAATGTTAAAAAATTCTAGATACACTAAAAAGATAACACACATCAAAATGAAAGAAATAAAAAACTATTTAAAAAAATCTACAAAACTACAAATTTTGATTAAAAGGAGATGGTAGAGCCATGATCCAAATGTAACGAGTAATCGGAAGGACATAGGTTCGACTCCTGTTCGGAGAACTCGGATCTTCTTTTTTCAAGTATGCCGGCTGTGTCACTGACGGAAAAAAACCAGCTCCATCAAAGATTTTTCGCTGACAAGGGAAGATATAAGAAATTAAAAGGACAGGAAAAGAGGATTGTCTGGTAAATGCAAAGTGGTCTCTTGATCTCATGAGAAGCGAATTGGGAAATGAATGAGCCAAACTGAGAAACGTTAGCCTCCCTAGCAGACGCCCTTTTGGCTCCTCACACAATCTTTACTTGGGGAGAACGGAGAGGCGTTCCTTTCTTCTCCCTCTCCCCTCCCCTGTCCTTGCTTTGTTTTGGCTCCTCTCCCCGGATTTCCCGGAAGTTTTCCCATCGTTCCGTTCGAAAAGCTAGCAAGAACAAGGAAGAGCTTCTCTGGACACTGTGGTGGAACAGACGAAAATTGAACTGTTCCGGCGTTCACGTCGAACAAGAACCTAAATACAGCGACGATCGTTCATCGTTTAATAGAAGTTTATAGGTGAGAACGTATAAACGAGAATTATTGCTATGGCTGATGCTGAAGAAAACTGGCAGATAAAAATGTCAACCATCAAAGAGAGGACAGCGTATGTTTTTAACAACGAATTTCTTAGCGATGTTCAGTTTATTGTTCCAGTATCCAATGCAGAATTTAGTGAAAGCATGAAAACCAGGAGGCAGAAGGCCAAGAAGAAAGCCAAGATGGTGATTCCTGCTCACAAATTTGTGCGTCCTGTGTTCTATGCCATGTTCTTTGGTAAAATGGCAGAGACTGCAGACTCAATTGAACTGCCTGACTGTGAGTACGAGAGTGTGTTGGAGTTTTTTCGCTACTTATACAGCGATGAAGTGAACCTGAGTGGAAATAATGTAATGCATGTATTTTACTTGGCAACCAAATACATGGTGCCTTCACTCGCAGAAAAGTGCAATGATTATCTGCGAGCTCATGTGGAAGGCTCCAATGTATTTTCTGTTCTGTTGCACGCTCAGAAATTTGAGGTCAAAGATTTGGAAGATCAATGCTGGGAAGTGATAAAGACACAGGCCATGGAAGCCGTGAACTCAGATGAATTTGTAGCACTAGAAAGATCTTTAGTTGAAACTGTTGTAAAAATGAAGAGGTTGTGCATAACGGAAGTGGAACTGTTCAAAGCTGTTGATCGGTGGGCCACAAAAGAAATTGAAAGACAAGGGCTAAATCCTGATGGCAACATAAAGAGACAAGTTCTTGGAGATGAAATTGTGAAAGCAATACGGTTCCCACTGATGTCACAGCAGGAGTTTGCTTCTATTGTCCCAGACTGCAACATACTCACAAGTAAAGAGGTTGGTGACATGATGAAATACTACAGTGGTGTATTAACAACACCAATGTCCTTCACAGAATTGTCAAGGTTTGGTCCTTTACAGAAGTGCGTTAGGTTTAACAACACCATTGAACCCAATAATAATTCTCAAGTGTCAAAGGTTTATAGGATCACTGTAAGTACAAGCAAACACATTTTCTTACATGGAGTGCAGCTCTTTGGCAGAGAACATGGGAGTTACACAGCTGATGTTAATGTTGAAGATATCATAAGTAGCTCTACCCTGACTAAGCAGTCTGGAACATATGTCTCGAAGAATCACGATGGATGGAAATATTATCTTTTTGATGTGCTATTTGATCAACCAGTTTGTTTGGAAGGAGGAAAAAGATACAAGATTGTGTCATCTGTAAATGGTCAATCAGCATGGAGTGGATTAAATGAGAGAACATCTGTTGAGTGTGATGGAGTTTCTTTTACGCTCTCAGACAGTTTTGTGCCTAATGTTAATAGGGTCATTTTGGGCTCTCCATGCCCTGATATACCTGTATTGTTATTTACCTTGTGCTGAAATCAGATATTACAATCCGTGGTAGATATTTCATGCATGAGAATGCATGTGAAAAATGTTTATTTTTAACTTTCCGGTGTCCGAACCTGCCAGTATGTCCTTTGGCTGGAATCACCTCAATTGCTTTCACTCTTCTGTTACGTCAACAGCATTTAAAGAACTACTGTAACATCTGCTGACCTGCTGGTAGTTCTTTTGACTGTACTTTTAGTTTTCTGGGATTAAAGTCCAAGAAATTTAAAAAGTGTTAATTTCATGTATGACACTTTTGAAATTATGTGTAAAATATTCTTTGTTAACTTCATTTATTTGTATGCTTGTGTTAATATAGTGGTTTCATTCGCTTCCTTCGTTTCAAGAGTAAATAGAGTAAATATATGATGCAGCTACTGACAGTGAATTAAGACTACAGTAGTACCCCTCCCGCATTATTTTCAATGATGGGAAATGGTGCGTTTTGATTTGTGCATGAATTCATCATTGTTTTTGGGAAGAGGGTGGTTTAGTATTATTTATTTTTTATTCCGTCCAAGATTGTAGTGTAGGGTGTCAGTTTAACACAGTTCTGATCAATTGTGCATTAAAGTTATTAACCCCTGTCTTTGTCCTTGTTTATTGAGATGCCCATGTATCTCTTTCACAACAACAACATTCTAGTTTATAACTTGTAATTTGTAATCATGTGTCCATCAAAACAAATCATTGAGTGCCCCATCCTATCAAACTCTTCTATAGTCCCTTCTTCAAACTGTGCACTATCAACGGATGCCAAATAGCATAATGAAACCAGTCAGCTGAAGTGAAAAGAAATACATGTAACCATCCCCAAACATGAGAAAACATGTGTGAGGAAATCTTGAATCAGTTGAATGGTTTTGGTTTTGTTTTTCATTGGTTGAGAAATTTGGCTGAGTGTTGTTAACCAATCACAGAGAGTAGTAAAACAAAACCAAAGTAATGTAACTCTCATCAGCCATCCCCTGAGGGAGGAACCCACCCTGATCCCAGGGGGAATACTTGGGTATAAAGTGATGGGGGGGGGGGGGTTCCTGCAAGATCTGAAAAGCAGAAAGACAGTATGTAGAACTGTTCTTAAGATTGCATTTTTAGGGTATAAAAGTCATGGATTTTTTTGGGTCTAAAATTTCCAGTCGTATTTTTTTTGGTGCACAATATAAGGTCCACGTATTTTTTTGGGTGCAAAATATTAGGCTCCTTTGGACCCCTTCTTCCCCCCCCCCCCCCCATCAAGTTTATACCCGAGTACCCCACCTGGGACCCTGATAGCAGAGCATTTCTTTCTGGCAAGTCTTTTAGCATGTACAAAGACGTTCACTTCTCTGATATTTTGTGTAGTTGGCTTGTTTTGTGTATCCAAGAGATGCTAAACAAGCCAACCATGTGACTGAAATACCAGCCATACCCTCGCGTTTTCGTCCCCTCGCACTCTCCTTTGCGCATCTCTCTAGGAGCCTGGAACAGGCTACTGAAATACCAAAGACCCCAACGACTTTGTACATGCTAAGACTTGTGATAAAGAAATGCTCTAGAGGGTCATTACTGACTCTCTGACTTTCTTTAGTCATTCAAGAGACAAATGATTAAATTAGCTATCATTTCATACCACTATTACTAATAGTAAAGTACTGCTGAGTAGCTTTTATTTGAATGGTCACACCTTACGACTTAATCCAGACTCAAAAGTCAGAACCACCTTGTACAGCACAATAACCAATATCACAGGAAAGTACTGCTCGGCAGCTTTCTGCATCTGAATGGTCACACTTGAGGATTTCATCCGTAGGCTCAACACTTAGAACTGCATTGTAGATCATTATCAACAGCATGACAGGACAGGATTGAAAGGGTTTTGACTTTTTTCCTACAACATGACTATTCTCCTCACTGTCCTCTCTATATTTCCTGAGCTACTAGTTGGGAGATTTTTTCTTCAAAATCAAGGCATGTCATCTTTGGTGATCATTTCCCTTATTCTCCTGACCTGTATAGTTTATCACATACAGTCAAATTGTAAGGAGAAATTACATGTTGGTCACTATTGGGCTTTAGGGCAGTGCCTACTAATACTGAAGTATTTTTGCACAGTTTATGACTATGCAGGAAAAGCAGATCTTAGCAAGGGCTGTGGAAATCCAAAAAGAAAATAGAGATAATTAAGCAACAATATTATTCCAAAAAGCAGTAAAATACAAAGCTATGTATGGCGTATTTTTCCTAATTGAAGCTTTACAGTATCTCTGAAAAATGCATGGTTGCCCCCAATTTTCTTTTTGGATACTAAGAGCACTTGCTGAGTTCTGCTTTCTCCACTTAGCTTTAAACCACGCAAAAATATCTGTGTATTAGTAAGCACCACGCATAGGAAACCCGAGTATCTCAAGATCCGCAGAACACATGGGCAGTAGCAAAAGTAGGCCCCCCTTCCTAAGGGGGTAAGAGCATCAAAACATTAACACCACTTGAAAAACATTTACCTTTATTTGAAGAAATTAATAGGCACCACATCTTTGCATCAGAGAAATATACTGTCACTCAAGAGACAGAGAAACGTTAAAGTCTTTTCAATCAAAAACAACCAGACGGTATATGTAAAATTAACACTTGCTGCAAAATTACAAGCAATCTATACAAAGGAGTTTTCACTCATTGAATCTTGCTTCAGTCTTAGATGGGAAATTCTGGATAGACTTTGTTCCCTTGAGTATCAACATTTGTTAGATCTTGATTCTCAAGCTGTGGATCTACAAAACGGAAAAACAAAAGCAAAAAATAAATAAATAAATAAAAGATTAATGAGATATCATTGTAAAATTAATGTGGAGCTCATATTATAATCTTGTGAAGTCATGGAGAGTGAGATTTCAGTAGATGCTGACTAGATAACCATATTATCATCAACTCCCGATATTGCGTTCCACGTAGAAAGAATGCACTCCTAATACAGATTGGAGTCGAGATAGTATGGGACAGTGCTCAGTCAACAAATGAATGGATCTTGGGATGCGTGTCTGGCATCCCCGCAGATTTTGCAGGGGCAGATGACATCACCAACTTGGCAAAGGAGAGAGAGCCCTCAGATCTAGATCATCAAATGCACTCCTTAATCTTTGATTATTACACCTGCACGGCAACAATTCTCAATTCGGCACCTATTCCTAGTGACCTGTTGCAGACTAAATTTTTCTGTATGATAAGCTGTCTGATGTCTATACTCTATAATCTGCTTGGAAAACCCTTCACAGCTGCACCTACCTATGAATATTACAGGGGAGGAGACATGCAATATGCTGCCTGGTATCTGGATATGAAACGCGCTAATCAATTTGAACCTTCAAGAGCCCCAACCCGGCATACCTCAGGCATTTGACTGTGTACTGTCCAGCGAGAGGGGAATTTGAACCAGAGTTTTCTTTTTGGTCTAGCGTCACGTAATTCTTTCAGCCAAAAGAGTGCTTGCGATGGAGTATGTCTCAATGATATGCAGCGCGCGCAAAGCTCCGACGTTTCTCTCACAACTGGGTGCTCATTTGTTTAGGCCTAAAAATAATTGATTTAACTATAAAAGTTAACGTTAAAAGAGAACGACGTTTCGACCGTCCGACGGTCATTTTCAAAAAAAAAAAAAAAAATTTTCCCTATAAATTGTTTTTGTATGCGCACTTTGCCAGAACGGTCAGTATGTTTCTTTCTTCAGGTGCGGCAAATGTCGTTGTCAGTGATTGATTGTAGTTTCTAAAAATTATTCATAATCATGACTAACTTCACACGTAGTTCTCGGACTTATTACCGTGGATGGAGAGGCCGTTGTCTAGTAAAACAAAAAACAAATGGCCTCATCTGTGGTTACTGAATGAAGGGAGCGACGGTTTTTTTTTCTCTGATCTTCCTTTAGTAACAACACTTCTACTGAGATCCGGTGGACCTGCTTCGGCTGCCAGCCGTCAATGTTCCACATCATCACGACAGGTGGAAGCTTTGAATCATCTAAAGATGGTTTAAATATGTTCATGATGAGGTTCACGCCTATCAGTTCCGATGAACATTGCAATTTAATTTATTTAGTTGTCTTTCTTCTGGTAGGCTAGCCTCCCTAACAGGCGCTGGAAATGGGGGCTAACGGACCATACTTTGGAGAAAAATAGGATCACTTGTCACACGCGCGCCCTCTCTTCCGTCTCCCCGCGCTTTGCGCGTGTGATGTTCCTGTTTCCTTCTCTTTTTTTAACGCTTGTCACACAGTGTATACGTAGTGGAGGCGGGTTTAGGGTCAGCTTAATTAAATCAGCTATTCCATGTGATCAAATTGAGTTAGGCGTAATTATGCACCGTTGTTCCTGTACCTTCCCAAAACAATAATTAATAACCTGCATAAACTGGCGTTTATCTAGCCAAGCGCGAAGCGCGAACCTTCAATCCACCACCCCCTCCACACCACCACCGTCTTGGAAACAGAGGAAGCCAGGAACCGTGCGAACAACAGCAGATCGAAGAAACTAATATAGAAAGACTATACTAATCAATGGAATGAGAACTTTAGATTGAAAAAGGTTAAGGTTGAGATCGTATTATTTTCGTGTACAAAGCAAAGATTTTTCGCGAAAGAAATGTGATGTTGAATGATAGATGCCTTGGCTCCATCGAGTCTCTTGTACCTCAGTGGAGGAAGAAGAAGATACTTTTATTTAAAACGGGGTAATTCCTTCAGTAATTATAAAAACAAAATTACCGTTATCAACGGAAACCCTCACCCCTAACTACAATGTTAAAAATTCTAAAAACACTTAAAAAAGATCACACACATCACAATGATAGAATTAAAAAACTTTTAAAAATCTACAGAACTACAAATTTTTATTAAAAGGAGATGGTAGAGCCATGATCCGAATTGAACTAGTGATCGGAAGGACATAGGTTATTCGACTCCTGTTCGGAGAACTAGGATCTTCTTTATGTATGCCGGCTGTCTCACTAACGGAAAAAAAAAACATCTATCAAAGATTTTTCGCTGACAAGGTGAGATATCAGAAATTAAACGGGCAGGAAAAGAGGTAAATGCAAAGTGGTCCCTTGATCTCCTGAGAAGCGAATTGGGAAATGAATGAGCGAAACGCTCAAACGCTCTTTTGGCTCCTCACAAAATCTTTCCTTTCTTCTCTCTCCCCTCCCCTCTCCCTGCTTTGTTTTGGCTCCTCTCCCCGGATTTCCCGGAAGCTTTCCCATCGTTCCGCTCGATCGTTTCACGGGAAAAACTGAGAAAGAACAAGGAAGAACTTTGGTGAAACACACGAAAATTTAACTGTTCCGGCGTTCACGTAGAACAAGAACCTAAATACAGCGGCGATCGGGTCATCGTTTAATAGAAGTTTATAGGTGAAAACGTATAAACGAGAATTATTGCTATGGCTGATGTTGAAGAAAACTGGCAGATAAAAATGTCAACCATCAAAGAGAGGACGGCGTATGTTTTTAACAACGAATTTCTTAGCGATGTTCAGTTTATTGTTCCAGTATCCAATTCAGAATTTAGTGAAAGCATGAAAACCAGGAGGCAGAAGGCCAAGAAGAAGGCCAAGATGGTGATTCCTGCCCACAAGTTTGTGCTGTCAATAAGTAGTCCTGTCTTCCATGCAATGTTTTTTGGTAAAATGGCAGACACTTCAGAATCAATTGAACTGCCTGACTGTGAGTATGAGAGTGTGTTGGAGTTTTTTCGCTACTTATACAGCGATGAAGTGAACCTGAGTGGAAATAATGTAATGCATGTATTTTACTTGGCAACCAAATACATGGTGCCTTCACTCGCAGTAAAGTGCAATGATTATCTGCGAGCTCATGTGGAAGGCTCCAATGTATTTTCTGTTCTGTTGCACGCTCAGAAATTTGAGGTCAAAGATTTAGAAGATCAATGCTGGGAAGTGATAAAGACACAGGCCATGGCAGCCGTGAACTCAGATGAATTTGTAACTCTAGAAAGATCTTTAGTTGAAACAGTTGTAAAGATGGAGAAGTTGTGCACAAAGGAAGTTGAATTGTTCAAAGCTGTTGATCGGTGGGCCACAAAAGAAATTGAAAGGCAAGGGTCAGCTCCTGATAGCAACATAAAGAGGCATGTTCTTGGAGAGGACATTGTGAAAGCGATACGGTTCCCACTGATGTCTCAGAAGGAGTTTGCGTCTGTTGTCCCAGATTGTAACATACTCACAAGTAAAGAGGTTGTTGACATGATGAAATACTACAGTGGTGTATTAACAACACCTATGCCCTTCACAGAATTGTCAAGGTTTGGTCCTTTACAGAGGTGCGTTAGGTTTAACAACACCTATGAACCCAATAATAATGCTCAAGTGTCAAAGAATAATTATAGCATCACTGTAACTACAAGCAAAAACATTTTCTTACATGGAGTGCAGCTCTTTGGCAGACAATGTGGGAGTTACACAGCTGATGTTAATGTTGCTAAAGATATCGGATGTAGCTCTACCCTGGTTAAGCAATCTGGAACATATGTCTCAAAGAAGCACAATGGAGGGAGATATTATCTTTTTGATGTGCTATTTGATGAACCAGTTTGTTTGGAAGGAGGAAAAAGATACAAGATTGAGGGATCTGTTTTTGGCCCATCAGCATGGCGTGGATCATGGGAGAGGACTTCTGTTGAGCTTGATGAAGTCACTTTTACTTTTTGTAGTATGGGCAATCAGATACCTGTTTTGTTATTTACCTTGTAGGGTCCTTGTACTGAAATCAGATGTCACATTCTGTGGTAGATATCAGGGTCCCAAAGGGGTTTAGGGCTCCAGAGCTCCGTCCTTAAAAATGCGGGGCTCCAGGGCTCCAAGGCGAAAATCTTAGGGCTCTAGGGCTCCACATCATCTGCTTTAGGGCTCTGGGCTCCACTCTGGTCTACAATCTTGATATGTAAAAATTCCATTTTTGATGCGAAATCAATTATGCAAATAAAAAAGTCAGCAATTCCGATCAATATTTGAAACCCAAGCAGCCAGTTATATTATCTCCTATTATTTAAAACTGGGACCTCGGATGGAAGTAAAGAAACAGCAAGTTTCAACCAGCCAACTGGAATTTGTAAAGAAGGGAACTCACTCTTTGTTGTAGACTCGAGTAGCGCCCAATTGAAATTGATAACCAGAAATATACATGTGAAAAATGTTTATTCATAACTTTCATGTGAATGAACCCTCCAATAAACATGAGAAAACGTGTTTGATGAAGTCTTGAAAGGTTTTAGTTTTGTTCTTCATTGGTTTAGAAATTGGCCGAGTTTTGTTAACCAATCACAGAGAGTAGTAAAGCAAAACCAAAGTAATGTAACTGTAATCAGCCATCCCCTGAGGGAGGAACCTACCCTGCTTAGCTAGCAGAGCATTTCTTTCTGACAAGTCTTTTAGCATGTACAAAGCTGTCAGTTGCTTAATCTCTGATATTTTGTGTGGTTGGCTTGTTTTGCGTCCCCGAGAGGTGCTAAACAAGCCAACCATGCGAAATATCAGAGACCCAAAGGACTTTGTGCATGCTTAAATTCTTGTGATAAAGAAATGCTCTGCTAAACAGGGTAGGAGGACCCCAGGCTAGGAAGGGGGCTTTGTAAAGTTCCCTCTTGTAACAACCAAAGTTAAGAAATTACCCTTAACTAGAGAGTCATTACTGACGCTCTGACTTCCTTTGGTCAATCAATGGACGAATGATTCACTCAGCTATCATTTCATACCCCTATGACTAATGGTAAAGTACTGCTCAATAGCTTTCATCTGAATGGTCACACTTGAGGATTTCATCCGTAGACTGATCAACACTTAGAATTGCGCTCTAAGGGCATAACAGCACCACAGGAAAGTACTGCTCAATAGCTTTTATGTGAATGGTCACACTTGGAACTGCACTGTAGAGCATTATGACAGGATTGAAAGGGTTTTGACTTTTTTCCTGCAACATGGATATTCTCACTGTTCTCTCTATATTTCCTGTGCTACTAGTTGGGAGATTTTGTCTACAAATCAAGGCATTTCACCGACTTTGGTGATCATTTCCTTTATTTTCCTGACCTGTATAGTTTATCACATAGTCAAATAATTTGTAAGCAGAAATTAGATGTTGGTCACTGGAATCATCTAAAGATGGTTTAAATATGTTCATGGTTAGAGGTTCATGCCTATCCGTTATGATGAACATTGCAATTTAATTTATTTAGTTTTCTTTCTTCTGGTAGGCTAGCCTTCCTAAAAGGCGCTGGAAATGGGGGCTTACGGGCCATATGTTAGAGAAAAATTGGATCACTAGTCGAACGCGCCCTTTCCTCCGTCTCTCCGTGCTTTGTGCGCGTGTGATGTTCCTGGTACCCTTCTCTTCTTTTAACGTCTGTTACACAGTGTAGTTGAGGCGGATTTAGAGTCAACTTAATTAAATCAGCTATTTCATGTGATCAAGTTGAGTTAGGCATAATTATGCACCGTTGTTCTTGTTCCTTCCAAAAACAATCAACCTGCATAAACTGGCGTTTATTTAGCTAAGCGCGAAACTCCAACCCCCAGCCCCAGCCCCCCCCCCCCCCCCACTTCTCACGTCCACTTTCTCAGGATTTCTGTTTTCGGAAAGATAGTGGAAACCGGAGGAAGCCATAACAGGAACCATGCGAACAACGCCAGATTGAAGAAATTACCGTTATCAACGGAAACCCTCACGCACACATCAAAATGATAGAGAACAAAAAACTATTAAAAATCGACAGAACTACAAATTTTTATTAAAAGGAGGTGGTAGAGCCATGATCCGAATTGAACGAGTAATCGGAAGGACATAGGTTCGACTCCTGTTCGGAGAACTAGGATCTTCTTTTTCAAGTATGCCGCCTTTGTCACTGACGAAAAAAAACCAGATCCAGGAAAGATTTTTCGCTGACAAGGGAAGATCTTAGAAATTTAAAAAAGTACAGGAAAAGAGGATTGTCTGGTAAATGCAAAAGTGGTCCCTTGATCTCCTGAGAGGCGAATTGGGAAATAAATGAGCCGAACTGAGAAACGTTAGCCTCGCTATATAGCAGACGCTCTTTTGGCTCGTAAATCTTTCGTCCCCAATATTGCGGAGAACGGAGAGGCGTTCCTTTCTTCTCTCTCTCCCCTCCCCTCTCTCTGCTTTGTTTTGGTTCCACTCCTCGGATTTCCCGGAAGCTTTCCCATCGTTCCGTTCGATCGTTTCAAGGAAAAATGCTGGGAAGAACCACAGGCAGCCCAAGCTTGCGTCACTAGAGAGCGTGTAATAATTACACGGAATGCCCGCAGGGCATGACGTGTCTAGGTTTCGGTCGGGTATCTTTTTCTTCATCGGTGTCATAAATGTGCACATTAATTACGCGGGATGCCCTGAAGGGGCATACCGTGTCTAAAAACGGGTCGATTTCTTTTTTTTTTTTTTCTTCGTCGTATACACAAATCGGTACATTAATTTATTCATTAAACTCTCCCCTCTCCTACTCGGGATGTATTGTTTTGATTGTCTTCAACAAAAGCAGGCCAATCAAAATCCATTCTTGTCGCTTATATTGCGAGGGAGGGGACCCACTCACCCCTACCTGTGTGACGTCAATGCATCATTTGATATATTTATTAAAGACGGATTAAGTCGCGCCATATTATTTTAACATGTTCTGGACTCAAGTGTGCCGTTTTCAAAGGGAAATTTCACCATTTTGAAGCGGCAAATCGAAAGAATAACTTCTAAGAAGCACCCGACACGTAAAACGGTGGAAATTGGTGAGTTCTTAGTGAAGGAATCGTGCTTTGTTTGACAGTCTTAGACCACGACGCGAGACTGAAAAGACGTCATTGAGAAGCTTACGTTATCGTAATGGAATTTGACAAATTTCCGCTGATAGTCTGAGTCGCGTAACACACGGAAAACAACGTAACGCGATCGTCGTGACTCAAACTATTCCATTAGCAAGGATAGTTTTATCAATCGGCGAAGCATACAGTTGGAATAAATGAATCAGCCCCAGCATCTCGCGTAATGCCAGTATAGCAGGCATCTTGTTTTTACGCGGGATGCCCTGAGGGGGCATACCGTGTCTAAAAACGGGACGATTTCTTTTTCTTCGTCGTAGCTTCAAATCGGTACATTAATTTATTCATTAAACTCACCCCTCTCCTACTCGGGGTGTATTGTTCTGATTGTCTTCAACAGAAGCAGGCCAATCAAAATCCATTCTTGTCGCTTACATCGCGAGAGAGGGGACCCACTCACCCCTACCTGTGTGACGTCAACGCATCATTTGATCTATTTATTAAAAACGGATTAAATTTGGCACCATATTGTTTATAACATGTTCTGGACTCAAGTGTGCCGTTTTCAAACGGAAATTTCACCATTTTGAAGCGGCAAATCAAAAGAATAACTTCTAAGAAGCACTCGACATTTAAAACGGTAGAAATTGGTGAGTTCATGGCGAAGGAATCGTGCTTTGTTTGACAGTCCTTGACAACGACGCGAGACTAAAAAGAGGTCATTGAGAAGCTTACGTTATCGTAATGGAATTCCACACATTTCCGGTGAAAGTCTGAGTCGCGTAACACAAGGAAAACAACGTAACGCGATCGTCGTGACTCAAACTATTCCATTAGCAAGGATAGATTTATCAATCGGCGAAGCATACAGTTGGAATAAATGAATCAGCCCCAGCATCACGCTTAATGCCAGTGTAGCAGGCATCTTGTTACGCGGGATGCCCTGAGGGGGCATACCGTGTCTAAAAACGGGACGATTTCTTTTTCTTCGTCGTAGCTATAAATCGGATCATTAATTTATTCATTAAACTCTCCCCTCTCCTACTCGGGATGTATTGTTCTGATTGTCTTCAACAACAGCAGGCCAATCAAAATCCATACTTGTCGCTTATATCGCGAGGGAGGGGACCCACTCACCCCTACCTGTGTGACGTCAATGCATCATTTGATATATTTATTAAAGACAAATTAAATTGTCGCGCCATATTGTTTTAACATGTTGTGGACTCAAGTGTGCCGTTTTCAAACGGAAATTTCATCATTTTGAAGCGGTAAATCGAAAGAATAACTTCCAAGAAGCACCCGACACGTAAAACGGTGGAAATTGGTGAGTTCTTAGCGAAGGAATCGTGCTTTGTTTGACAGTCTTAGACCACGACGCGATTGCAGACAGAAAAGAGGTCATTGAGAAGCTTACGTTATCGCAATGGAATTTCACAAATTTCCGTAGCCTCCCACGCAGACGTTCTTTATCTTAGGGGTTCGTCACGCGTTCCTGCCCTAAGAACGTCTGCGTGGGAGGCTAAAATTTCCGGTGATAGTCTGAGTCGCGTAACACAAAGGAAACAACGTAACGCGATCGTCGTGACTCAAACTATTCCGTTAGGAAGGATTGTTTTATCAATCGGCGAAGCATACAGTTGGAATAAATGAATCAGCCTTAGCATCACGCGTAATGCGAGCATAGCAGGCATCTTGTTTTTTTTTTTTCTTCCTCGTAGCTACAAATCGGTACATTAATTTATTCATTAAACTCACCCCTCTCCTTCTCGGGATGTATTGTTCTGATTGTCTTTAACAAAGGCAGGCCAATTAAAATCCATTCTTATCGCTAGGGAGGGGACCCACTCACCCTTACCTGTGTGACGTCAACGCATCATTTGATTTCTTCATTAAAACTGCATTAAATTGTGGAGCCATATTGTTAACATGTTCTGGACTCAAGTGTGCCGTTTTCAAACGGAAATTTCACCATTTTGAAGCAGTAAATCGAAAGAATAACCTCTAAGAAGCACTCGACATCTAAAACGGTGGAAATTGGAGAGTTCCTGGCGAAGGAATCGTGCTTTCTTTGACAGTCTTAGTCCACGACTGCAGACAGAGAAGAGGTCATTGAGAAGCTTACGTTATCGCAATGGAATTCCCGCAATTTCCCTTGAAAACCTGAGTAACGTAACACAAGGGGAAAAACGTAACGCGATCGGTACAAATCGGTACATTAATTTATTCATTAAACTCACCCCTCTCCTACTCGGGATGTATTGTTCTGATTGTCTTTAACAAAGGCAGGCCAATCAAAATCCATTCTTATCGCTAGGGAGGGGACCCACTCACCCTTACCTGTGTTACGTCAACGCATCATTTGATTTCTTCATTAAAACTGCATTAAATTGTGGAGCCATATTGTTAACATGTTCTGGACTCAAGTGTGCCGTTTTCAAACGGAAATTTCACCATTTTGAAGCAGTAAATCGAAAGAATAACTTCTAAGAAGCACTCGACATCTAAGACGGTGGAAATTGGAGAGTTCCTGGCGAAGGAATCGTGCTTTCTTTGACAGTCTTAGTCCACGACTGCAGACAGAGAAGAGGTCATTGAGAAGCTTACGTTATCGCAATGGAATTCCCGCAATTTCCCTTGAAAACCTGAGTAACGTAACACAAGGGGAACAACGTAACGCGATCGTCGTGACTCAAACTATTCCATTAGCAAGGATAGTTTTATCAATCGGCGAAGCATACAGTTGGAATAAATGAATCAGTCCGGGCATCACGCGTAATGCCAGTATAGCAGGCATCTTGTTTATGCATTAAACTCTGTCCTCCCCTAGTAAGGATATATTGTTCTGATTGTCTTCAACAGAAGCGGCCCAATCAAAATCTATTTTTCAGGCACATATCACGAGAGAGGGGACCCACTCATCACTTCTGTGTGACGTCAAATCATCATTTGATTTATTCATTAAAACTAGATTAAATTCTTCCCTCTCCCAAAAGGGATCTATTGTTTTGATTGTCTTGAACAAAAGCGGCCCAATCAAACTCCATTATCTGCGCGTATATCACGAGGGAGGGGACCCACTCATCTCTACTTGTGTGACGTCAAAGCAAATCATCATTTGGAAAAATTGTTTTCGTTCAATGGCGGCCACATGTCTGAATTTAAGACTCCGGATCTGCCGTTTTCAGAGAGAAAACCAACCTTTTTCAAGCAGTAAATCGAAATAATAACTTCTAGGTAGTACTCGACCGTTGAAACGGCGGAAATTGGGAGAGTTCACAGCAAAGAAAATCCGCTTTAAAAAACAGATCGAATGATCAACGAGAAGGATTAGAGCTAGAGGAGGCCAGACCAGTTCAGCGGGGTCATGACGTTATTGCATAGTTATTTCTGGTATGATTCCTAGTAACACAACGATAAGTATCACGCAATATATCTGAATAAAACCATTCAGACAATTATTTCAATGGCCAAGGGAGGATACTTTTTAAATATCTGCGAAACATACAATGGGGAATAATTGGGGCTACATTAAGCATTCCGTGTAGTGCCATTAGAGGGGCATCTTGTTAATTCAGTAGTGGGCATGATGACCTTTGAGTGCAAGCAGCCATTGAGAATTTTTAAAAACGCATTATAAGACTTTGTATGGGATATAAAATGCTGTCGATTATGAAGGTTAAAAAACGCTAAATTTAAGTTCCATTCAATAAAACGAATAAAACTGCCAAGTTCGCAGCGTCACTAGAGAGCGTGTGATAATTAATAACTAGTGAGACGATGACCTTTGAGTGCAAGCGGTATTGGGTTACGGGCAGCCGTTGAGAATTTGAACGCATTATAAGACTTTGTATGGGAAATAAAATACTGACGATTCTGACGCTTAAAAAAACGCTAAATTTAACTTTCATTCAATAAAATGAATAAAACTGACTCACCTCTGGTGTATTCTTGTGCGTTTTGGGGTTTATTTTGCCGTTTTGGGCATTCTTTGAAATCACTGTCATTCCCTTCATAAGACGGAGTCAAATCTTAGTGTGCTGCCTTGACTCTAGCCTGCGTGGCAGGCGCTAGAAAGGGGAAGGGAGAGGGGAAAATTGGGCGCGCGTTTCTCGCGCGCCCAATTTTCCCCTCTCCATTCCCCTTTCTAGCGCCTGCCACGCAGGCTACCTTGACTCCGTCTTATGAAGGGAATGACAGTGATTTCAAAGAATGCCCAAAACGGCAAAATAAACCTCAAAACGCACAAGAATACACCAGAGGTGAGTCAGTTTTATTCATTTTATTGAATGAAAGTTAAATTTAGCGTTTTTTTAAGCGTCAGAATCGTCAGTATTTTATTTCCCATACTAAGTCTTATAATGCGTTCAAATTCTCAACGGCTGCCCGTAACCCAATACCGCTTGCACTCAAAGGTCATCGTCTCACTAGTTATTAATTATCACACGCTCTCTAGTGACGCCGCGAACTTGGCAGTTTTATTCGTTTTATTGGATGAAACTTAAATTTAGCGTTTTTTAACCTTCATAATCGACAGCATTTTCTTTCCCATACAAAGTCTTATAATGCGTTTTTAAAAATTCTCAATGGCTGCTTGCTCTCAAAGGTCATCATGCCCACTACTGAAGTCACTGAATTAAGGTCTTTCTCCTAAAATAGAACCTACACTCAGATTTTTTCCAAACTTTGCCCATGTGTGGTTCACTATATGTAAACTGCAAAAATGAAATAAAAAGAGGGGGTCCCCATGCTTGTTCTTCAGCAACGTAGCATTGAAATATGGTAATTTCTGCATGTTTGGACAAAAAGGAAGATAATAGAGCATTTGCCAAAAACAGGAATTATTTTATGAAGGGAACAGTTAACGGCTCATTTCATAGATTTTTTTCCCTGTTCATAAATCATTTTCAATGTGAAATCTGTTTGAAAACTATCCCTAACCAGTACTACTGAGATATTCAACAAAATAACTAATTCGTTACCTCTGAAGGTAGGCCAAAATGTCCATTGGCTAGATATTAGGCGCAAAATTTGATATTTCTAACACTAGGATTTTCCTTAAATTTTCACGGTAGTTGGCAAACGATATTGTGGTTAGAAATCTGAAAAGAGAAAATAGGTTCACCGGGTTGGTTTTACAGATATTTCGCAAAGCAGTGGTAAAACTGGTTTCTCCGCGAGGGGACTGGGGCGAGTCTTATGAAAACACCTTTATTTCAGCCCAAAATGCAAATTAAGAATTTTTTTGTTAGAAGCAAGTCAGATTGAGTGATACTCAGTAGTTGTGGAAGAACAAGGAAGAACTTCTCTGGACACTGTGGTGAAACACACGAAAATTGAACTGACTGTTCAGGCGTTCACGTCGAACAAGAACCTCTCATACAGCGACGATCGGGTCATCGTTTAATAGAAGTTAGGTGAGAACGTAAGGAGAATTCTTGCCATGGCTGATGTTGAAGAAAACTGGCAAATAAAAATGTCAACTATCAAAGAGAGGACGGCGTATGTTTTTAACAACGAATTACTTAGCGATGTTCAGTTTATTGTTCCAGTATCCAATGCAGAATTCAGTGAAAGCAAGAAGGCCAAGATGGCGATTCCTGCTCACAAATTTGTGCTTTCAATCAGCAGTCCTGTGTTCCATGCCATGTTCTTTGGTAAAATGGCAGAGACTTCAGACTCAATTGAACTGCCTGACTGTGAGTACGAGAGTGTGTTGGAGTTTTTTCGCTACTTATACAGCGATGAAGTGAACCTGAGTGGAAATAATGTAATGCATGTATTTTACTTGGCAACCAAATACATGGTGCCTTCACTCGCAGAAAAGTGCAATGATCATCTGCGAGCTCATGTGGAAGGCTCCAATGTATTTTCTGTTCTGTTGCACGCTCAGAAATTTGAGGTCAAAGATTTAGAAGATCAATGCTGGGAAGCGATCAAGACAAAGGCCGCGGAAGCCGTGAACTCAGATGAATTTGTAACACTAGAAAGACCTTTAGTTGAAACTGTTGTAAAGATGGAGAAGTTGTACGTGAAGGAAGTGGAATTGTTCAAAGCTGTTGATCGGTGGGCCAAAAAAGAAATTGAAAGGCAAGGGTCAACTCCTGATAGCAACATAAAGAGACATGTTCTTGGAGAGGACATTGTGAAAGCAATACGGTTCCCGCTGATGTCTCAGAAGGAGTTTGCATCTGTTGTCCCAGACTGTAACATACTTACAATGAAAGAGGTTGTTGACATGATAAAATACTACAATGGTGTATTAACAACTCCTTTGTCCTTCACAGAATTGTCAAGGTTTGGTCCTTTACAGAAGTGCGTAAGGTTCAAAAACAGCAATGAACCCAATAATAATTCTCAAGTGTCAAACCTTTGTAGTATCAATGTAAGTACAAGCAAACACATTTTCTTACATGGAGTGCAGCTGTTTGGCAGAGAACATGGGAGTTACACAGTTGATGTTAATGTTGCTGAAGATATCGGATGTAGCTCTACCCTGGTTAGGCAATCTGGAACATATGTCTCGAAGAAGCACAATGGAGAGAGATGTTATCTTTTTGATGTCCTATTTGATCAACCAGTTTGTTTGGAAGGAGGAAAAAGATACAAGATTGTGTCATCTGTAAATGGTCTACCAGCATGGCGTGGATCAAATGACAGAAGATCTGTTGAGTGTGATGGAGTTACTTTTACATTATCTGAAAACAGTTCTCTTTTTGTTAATGGTGGTTACCTCTACTGTCCATGTCATGATATACCTGTATTGTTATTTACCTTGTACTGAAATCAGATGTCACATTCCATGGTAGATATTTCATACATGAGAATGCATGTGAAAAATGTTTATTTTTAACTTTTTTGGTGGCAGAACTCATCAGCATGTCCTTTGGCTGGAATCATCTCAATTGCTTTCACTCTTCTCAGTTACGTCATGACAGTATTTAAAGTTCAACTACATCTTCTAGATCTGCTGACCTGCCGCTAGCTCTTTTGTCAGTACTTTAAGTTTTTTGTGATCAAAGTCCAAGAAATTTAAAAAAAAGGGTTATTAATTCCATGTATGACCACAGGGCGCAGAGGAGTGAAATTTGTTGTAAATGAGCGGCTAAATTCTCTGGCGCAAACCGATTTTGTTTAAATACAATAACGTGGTCTAACAAAGCATCATGGGATCCTATTATGCGTCTGTTGAAAGATTAACCCCAAGCTGTTCAATGTTGACCGGAGCATACTGGTGATGGAAATGAAAGTAAAGTTCTGCAGTGTGCTACATTCTGTGCGCGTGAGGTCAACCATTACTTATTCAAGTTCAAAACAAAAGCTGATCAGTGATGACCAGTGTATGTGCAAAAATGGAAAATACTCTTTGAGAAAAATGGCATTTGCCGCAAGACAATGGAGAAAGTAGTAAAAAATTGAAAATGGAAAGCAAATATTATTTATTTATTGCTCTTTAGAAATTGGTAAGAAATTATGGAGCTGCCCATTTTGCATTTGCTGGGTCTAAAATTTGGGAAAAAATTCCCTCTAAATTAAAAAAACTCCCATGTAATAGCTTCTACAAGCAATACAAATTGTACCTTTTTTAATACCCAATGAATATTTGATTTCTCTGCCCTTACTATTAATTATCATTTCTATTGTTTTTTTTTATGTAAAATTTTGTGGTATGTTTCTATGCACTCTTATTATTTTTGTCTTTTGTTTTGTTCTACTAGTTAGTTGCATGCTATATGACCGTTAGCTGCACGTGGCAGTGAACAACTTAAAAGCCTAAGCTCCTTTGGTCACTGCATGTGCACATTTTACTTTTCATATTTATTAAATAAATTTAAAGTGCACCTAAGCCCCAATTTTTTTTTCACTTAAATAAATCTTTGCACCTGTTTGAAATGCATTGAGTATTTTTGCGCCTTTTTTTCAACCAAATCTTGACTTTTTTTAAAGGCTGTAAAAGTTACGAAATCTATTCTAGCCATCATCTGTCCCATGACCGAGCTAGTAAGGGGCATGGGTCTATTCCTTACATGACGTCACAAACTGCTTTGCATGCATTTTCACAAAGAGCTTATACAATACAAATCAGTTTGTGATGTCAAGTAAGGAATAGACCCATGCCCCTTACTAGCTCGGTCATCAATGTATTGTATTTTCCTTTTGTATTTAACTCTTGAAATAGTGCATAATAAAAAAAAAAATCTGAAATCTGAATCTGACATAAAAAATGATTTTCTAGGCTATGTTCGGCCTTAATCGGCGCGACAACTGCAAAGCCTAGACTTAATATTTGCTGTATTTCATTTGAAGGCTTTTACAGAACTTCTCATACAATGAGACAGACTACGTTACAAGCAAACAGCTACAACAATGGTACCGGTCCTGAGTACAAACCATTATAATGCAACTGATGATGCATTTCCATCGCCAGTATCCTCCGGTCCACATCCTACTAAAGGGAACATTTAACCATAAAAAGACTGTTCCCGAAAATAATTAATCGGTTTCATCAAGTCATTAGACTTTCTAGTTAACTAGTTAATAATTATTAATTAATTTGTATATAGTATTAACAACCTCTTTATTCTGAAAAGCCCTTTGGGACGAATAAAGTATGTATGTATGTTTAAAATAGCGACCTTCCCTGTTAAATTTTCACTATATAAGTGGAGAGAATAATATTTATTTCAGAGGCACTTACAAAAATTGACACGTTCTTATTGCAAATGTGATGATTTATGCGGGTTTCAAAATTTGCAAAATTAGTTTCATCCCTTGTCGCTATTCCTACCGGAAGCTAAGGTAATGCACCCACCGTCATTAATGCATGCGGCTTGTGTCTTGGGGTTAATCTTTCAACAGTCATGTAATAAGATTCCATGAGGCTTTGTTAGATCACGTTCTTGTATTTAAATCAACAAAATCAGTTTGTGCTAGAGAATTTAGCCGCTCATTTACAGCAAATTTGACTCCTCTGCACCCTGTGGTTAATGACACTTTAGAAATTGTGTGTAAAATATTCTTTGTTAACTTCATTTATTTGCATGCTTGTGTTAATATAGTGGTTTCATTTCATGAGGCAGCTACTGATGGTGAATTAAGACTACAGGTTAGTCCCCTCCCCCATAATTTTCAATGATTGGAAAGTGGTGCCTTTTGCTTTGTGTATGAAGTATCATTGATTTTGGGAGGAGGGGGTTTTAATAATTATTTCTTTTTTATTCTGTCGGAGATTGTAGTGTAGGGTGTCAGTTTAGCATAGTTCTTTTAAATTGTTTATTAAAGTTAATCATTAACCCTTGTCTTTGTCCTTGTAATTGAGATGCCCACATCTCTTTCACAACAATATTCTAGTTCATAACTCGTAATTTGTAATCATGTATCCAGCCATCAAAACAAATTATTGGGTGCTCCTGTCCTATCAAACCCTTCAGTAGCCCATTCTTCAAACTGTGCACTATCAATGGATGCCAAATACTGGACAATGAAACCAGTCAGCAGAATTGAAAAGAAATACATGTAACCATCCCCAAACATGAGAAAACATGTGTGAGGAAGTCTTGAATCAGTTGAATGGTTTTGGTTTTGATTTTTATTGGTTGAGAAATTGGCTGAGTGTTGTTAACCAATCACAGAGGGTAGTAAAGCAAAACCAAAGTAATGTAACTATCATCAGCCATCCTCTGAGGGAGGAATCTACCCTACAAGCAGAGCATTTCTTTCTGGCACAAAGGTCTGTACAAAGACGTTTGTTTCTCTGATATTTTGTGTAGTTGGCTTGTTTTGCATCCCCGAGAGATGCTAAACATGCAAAATACCAGAGACCCAAATGACTTTGTACATGCTAAAATACTTGTGATGAAAAAATGCTGTGCTAGCAGGGAAGGAGGGTCCCAGGCTAGGAAGGTGGCTTTGTAAAGTTCCCTCTTGTAAGGAGACAACGAACAATCAAAGTTAAGAAATTGCCCTTAACTTAAGAGAGTCATTACTGACTCTCTAACTTTCTTTGGTCAATCAAGAGTCAAATGATTCACTCAGCTATCATAAATTTTCATACCACTATGACTAATGGTAAAGTACTGCTGAGTAGCTTTCATTTGAATGGCCACACCTCAGGACTTCTTTCAAAGACTCAAACATTAGAACCACCATGTACAGCATAATAATAATAATAATAATAATAATAATAATAATAATAATAATAATAATAATAATAATAATAATAATAATAATAATAATAATAATAATAATAATAATAATAATAATAATAATAATAATAACCAATACCACAGGAAAATACTGCCCAGTAGCTTTCTGCATCTGAATGGTCACACTTGAGGATTTCATCCATAGACTCAATACTTAGATTTGCATTGTAGAGTATTATAAACAGCATGACAGGACAGGATTGAAAGGGTTTTGACTTTTTTCCTACAACATGTATATTCTCACTGTCCTCCACATATTTCGTATGCTACTAGTTGGGAGATTTTGTCTAAAAACCAAGGCATTTCATCTTTGGTGATCATTTCCTTTATTCTCCTGACCTGTATAGTTTATCACAGTCAAATTGTAAGGAGAAATTAGATGTTGTTCACCAATTTTCTTTTTGTATACCAAGAGCACTTGCTGAGTTCTGCTTTCTCCACTCAGTTTTAAACCGCGCAAAAATATCCCTGTATTAGTAAGCACCACCCATAGGAAACCCGAGTATCTTGAGATGCGCAGAACGTTGCGCAGTAGCAAAAGTAGGCACTGTCCTTTAGGGGGTGAGAGCATCAAAACATTAACATCATTTGAAAAACATTTACCTTTATTTGAAGAAATTAATAGGCACCACATCTTCACATCAGAGAAATATACTGTCACTCGAGAGACAGAGAAACGTTAAAGTCTTTTCAATCAAAAACAACCAGAGGGTATATGTAAAATTAACACTTGCTGCAAAATTACAAGCAATCTATACAAAGGAGTTTTCACTCATTGAATCTTGCTTCAGTCTCAGATGGGGAATTCTGGATAGACTTTGTTCCCTTGAGTATCAACATTAGTTAGATCTTGATTCTCAAGCTGTGGATCTACAAAATGGAAAATCAAAAGCAAAAGAAATAAAAGATTTATGAGATACCATTGTAAAATTAATGTGGAGCTCATATTATAATCTTGGGAAGTCATAACATAAACTCCCGATATTGCGTTCGATGTTATTGTAGAAAGAATGGAGCAGAGATTGTTTGGAACAGTCGATCAGTCAACAAGTGAAAGGATCTTGGGATGCATATCTGGCATCTCCATACAGATTTTGCAGGGGCAGATGACATCATCAACTTATCAAAGGAGATAGATCCTTAGATCTAGATCCTCTAACACACTCTCTAATCTTTGATTGTTACACCTCCATGGCAACAATTCGTAATTCGGCACCTATTCCTAGTGCCCTGTTGCAGACTAAATTTTTCTCTATGATATTCAATTCAAGACCACAGCTGTCTGATTTCTATACCCTATAATCTGCTTGAAAAACCCTTCACAGCTGCACCTACCTATATAGCAAAGAATTAAAAGATTACAGAGTGGGGGACATGCAATATGCTGTCAGGTATCTGGATATGAAACATGCTGATCAATTTGAACCTTCAACACTCCCCCCTTCCCAACCCGGATACCTTAGGCATTTGACCGTGTACTGTCCAGCGAGTGGGGAATTTGAACCAGAGTTTTCTTTTGGTCTGGCAGAATACATGCATGGATTTTTCCTGATTTTGGGGATTGAGGAGTTTTGCAACGACAAGATGTTTGCCTTTGGGAGTGAAAGGCTCACCAAAAATGTCTTCAAAATAGTTTTGACAGCCAGAGCATGAATAGCAATTGAATGAAGCTGACAATTTATCCTCAAGAAGAGGTCTTGGAGCACTGAAGGGTTTAATGGTAGGCAGAAGTCTTGAACATGAACCTTTTTTCAAAAGTTCAAATGTCCATGGGGTTGCTCCAGGGGAGGGGATGGTAGGTTGAAGTTTGGAGAAAAGTCTGGCCAAATAAAAATTATTTCAAAGAATCTGCAATTTTTTGAATTCCCGTAAAATTTTAGCTGGTATGGCCTTCCAATCTTCAGATTAGCACTTGTCCCACCCTCGACACTTTCCAACCCCCTTTCCCACCAAAAATATAATGGACCTGCAGAGAGACTCCAAAAAGCCTCATGGCCCAAAACCTGTCAATGGCAAGGACTGTGATAATGAAGAATGAACCATTCCCAATAGAATTGGATACCTCCCCTTCCCGAATGGGCCTCAAAGCTACTTACATGGATAGACATGGGGTATTGACTTCATTGTTTTCACTGTATCTTTAGTCCATGGACTGAACAGCACAAACACAGGGCCTAGCAGATGAACAAAACAAATCGCCATAAAAATTGGTTGTCGCTCCCTGTGTTACATAGCAAAGGAATTGGCCATCGGTATTTAAATTAAGCTACACTCTTATAATATAACGTCTAATTTTGTAGCTGAGGTTGGACCTAAACCGAATGTTCTTATTTTTTCATGTTTTGACCCTGATATGTTCTTACAGTGTAGCATGTTCTTAAGTTAAGTGGTAAAGAATTTTCGAAAACCGATATGAATGTGACCAGAAAACCTAAAAAAAGATCATTGTGCATTGCATCATATCAAATACCAAATACCTTTGACATGCGTGCATGTTGTTGCTATACATATTTTTAGCTGGATGCAAAAACAAGTGCAGAACTCAATAGAAATGCTTTATCTCTTTGTCTCAGCTTGGTTACATTCTTAATTAGCATGTTCTTAAAATCTGGGTCAATTTCAGCCTCAATGTGTAACTAGCTATTAATAAAGGTTAGTTCTTATTGATGATTCTCCCAAAACAAATAATTTATGGAAAACATTCTGGATTAGAATTACCTCAGGGTGGCAAATCAGTAACTTGAAAATCAATAAAATTCGATAAATCAATAGAAATTAGCTAATCATACCAGAAATGGATAAAAAGGTTCATTGTGAGTAATCTATTATTTTAATATAGATTTTATCCATAAATATTGAATTTATCGATCCTAGTTTATCTCACAATTTAATGAAATGAAATCAACAAAAGATATAAGCGAGCTCACAAAAATTATCTTGAAAAAAATAATCACTCCAAAACTATTTGCTATTTTGAAGAAATTTGAAGGACTAGCATAAAACAAAATGTAAAATGTATCCTTCAAATAATGGTAAATTCCCTTTACGAATTTGACGGTCTGGACGGCCAGTTCTAAAAAATCGAAAGGGCCCTATGTTATGGGGTCTTCAACGGTGCCTTCTAAATCTACATAATTAGTCACAACCAAATGCTACCTCAACGAACATAGCTTTTAAAAGCGCAAACCAACAAACAAAATCGACGTTGAAACTTTAACAGTGTGTGAGTATCAATTTTTATTGATTAATCAATAAAATTGCTAACGTTTTAATTCAATGCAACAATTGACATCGATTTATTGACCGGTTTTCCGATATCAAATTATATCGATTGGCTACCCCGGGGAATTACTGATGACCAACAGATAGATTTCACACTTGCTTCAGCTGTTGCTTTGACGTAGAGCTGGTTTGCGTTGCCGCCATGTTGGTGGAGAAAACAAAAGAAAATTCGCTCACATAATTTGCATAAAAATGGCAGTTAACTTCCCAGGGGAGAAAAATCTTATTGTTCCTGTCCACCAACATGGCCGCCATGACGTCACATGCGAACCATCAATAATATTGTAGGGCTGCGAAGATAGTATACGTTTCTGTAACCAGTACAATGTACATGGAAGACTGAACAACTATCAAGCTTTTAAACACTCTGAACAATTGCCAAATGTAGCTTAGATACATATTAGTCCGTTCATCCCTTTAGTTTGCTTGAATTGTATCACAGAAGACAAAAGTGTGAGCCGAAATAAAGCCTGTAACTAAAAGGATTTTATGGAGCTTAATAATTACCTGAAAGTCCAAAAACACATGACATAAATAACACAGGTTCCCTCGCCCAAGCAAATTTCAACCAGTCAACCGACCGTCTGAAGGGGTCTCTCACAAACCTCGCGACGAAACTCGCCATATTGGATTGTGGCCACAAAACACCAGTACTCGTTCCCAGGATCTCGACCAAATTCGGTGGACAAGGAAGAAAGACTGGAAACTAAGGAATTTGAAAAAACAAGATGAATGCTCGATCGCAAGTGTTTGAGTTGTCAGTGGAAGGACGACAAATCGATGAAGCAATCTTGAGTATATTTCATTCTATTTTACTGCATAGGACATCTGGCAAGTTTAGCTACAAACGGGAAGGCTCTTACACTATCGGAACCGTTGGTATGGTTGATGTAGATTGCGATTTTATAAACTCTACTTACGTTCGCGTAGATTCAGACGATTTACACCGTTCCTTGAAAAGACAAGTAGCCGAATTTAGAGAATCTTTGAAGAGCCCCGAAGGCTTGAGGAGTGGACAGATATCTTTAGAGTTTTATCAGAAAAAGAAAGCACGTTGGCCATTTGGAATGGAAAACATTCCGTGGGAAATTTGGACTGTGAAATTGAATGTCGTCACTCTTGCTAATGAGCACGAACGACAGATCTGCCGTGAAAAGGTCGGTGAAGCCCTTGCTGAAAAAATAATCTGCATTGCTGGAGTGATGAACAGACCAGAGTATGTCCCTAAAATGCCAAATCAGTCAGACGTTGCTAATGTGTTTGACGTGAGTTTCAAAGAAGTTCAACCGTATCTTCACAAATTTAGTTACCAGGCTTCTGATCAACCCTCACAGTCTGTTGGGACAACCATGAAGAGACTTCTGTTGGATACATTTTCCTATTGATTAAAATCATAAACAACTATGACAAGCAAACAAACAAAATCTGTGACGTGAGAGCTCAAAATTATTGTAATGCATATGTCCAATGAAAAGCCACCGGGAATCTCATAGCTTGTGAGCAAGCTCTCTGTTAGGTCAGCCGCCAGAGGATAAGCAGAGCAGCAAGCGAAGCAAGCTGTGATTGGATTGGGGTGGGGCTCTCATTGATATATTTCTCGGTCATCTCTAAATTTGACAGTTTCATTCTTGGCGGAAGTCAGCATTTACTTTGTCTCTACAGTTTGCGGTCGTTAATTTTAAGGTGAGATTTCACAATTTCTAGAAAAAAGCAAAATCGTTTGTTTTGGAAGCCCCCCTTGAAACCCGTGGAGAGTGGACTTAGTACATTTCGCTTCGTGAAAGTCAACAATAGTCACGAACAAATAATTGCTTTTTCTGGGCTCGAAAGGCCTTTTGGCCTTTTATAACCTTATTTTAAAGACAGTTGTTTCATCACAGTACATAACAAGCTTCCCGTGAGAACTAAATGCTAATTAAATCACCGAAAGATCATTATAACTTCTTCTGATTAAACTTGTTTACAAGATAAAAATATCAAGTTTGGTCGTTTCGGAGTATAGAAAAAAAATACGCTTTAATTAAAACATTAAGCTTACTTGCTCTAGTCTCTTTTAAGACCGAATCGACAGTTTTTGTTTGGTCTCAGCTGGCAGACGTTTCCTCAATAAATCATTTCTTTGCATGCACTCTTTTATCTCCACACGATCACCGCTCGTGTAACTTGAATTTCATTCTTGTAGTGATGATTCAAGGCATCACAGCAAAATAAAAGCGTTTTCTAAACAGTCATCATGAGATAAACAAACTCTCCCCGATTTCTAAGCATGTAGGTAAGTTTTCGTGAGTAAATCTCCCACATCGCGCAACATGACAATTTCACAAACACCCGCCATTTACATGACATAAGTACGCACACCACCCTAGTTACAAAATGACTCCCCCGGATCGCAGCCATATTGGGCGTGGTTTCTGGCAGAGGCTCCCGCGGTCGCCTTCCACAGAATTTTACGCCTGCACTCCCTTTTCTCAGCGGAGCCTCTGCGGAGGAGAGAGGGGGTGGGGTGCCCCAATCCTCTCCTGGCTGACCTAAAAGAGAGCTTGCTTGCAAGCTAGGAATCTCATTATTTTCACCTCTTTAGATGTAGATTGTGAATATTTTATGTCTTACAACCCCAATGTAAAACATCGTGCTGTAATAACAAGTAATACCAAAGGGTTGGCAACAGCTTATTTATTTTTGCCCTAATACCAGAGTGTTTTTTTCTGGCAAATCATTTGTGTCTCTAGTATTTTGCGTAGTCAGCTCGGGGAAGTAATAATGCTGACTTTGTGAAATATAAGAGATGTGAACATCTTCGTACATACTTATCTTGTTAGAAACCTTCTTCCCCAAGTTTCTGACAGCGAGACCTCCCATTGAAATAACCACCTGTTACTAAATTATAAATTTGAAAAAATGGGCTTTTACAGTAAGAGTCTTATTAAGGCTGGTGGGTAAAGCTCAAAGTTGTGCTTGAGGGTGCTTTGGGATCACTGCCAAAAAATTTGATGAGTAGATTAAGGATACTTAACTTAATGTTGTAAGAGTCTGTAATCCTTAGACTGGCCACATAAACAATAGTGTTTATTATATAAACAACAGTGAAATACCAGGTGAGCTTTTGCAGGAAAACGTGATATCTTCACACGTGAAGATAACACGTTATTTTCACACGTGAAAATAACATCATTACTATGGGTACATAATAAATCGCAAAAATAAAATGGTTTGGTATTTCATTGGTCTTTATATAATAAATAGAATATTACATGGCTGCTTGGAGATAAGAAATTTCTCTTCTCGTGTTAAAAAATATTTCACATTTTTCAACACTCGAAGAGAAATTTCGTATCTCCACGCAGCCATGTAATATCCTCTATGTAATATTATTTTCTGCAAGGTCCTTGAAATCTGAGTTCTTGGGATAAGACCTCACTGATAGTAGAAAGTACTCCAGGGAATGGATCCTGTGAAACATAATAATAATAATAATAATAATAATAATAATAATAATAATAATAATAATAATAATAATAATAATAATAATAATAATATAATTTAACAATTCACAAATAATTGAAATTGAACAGAACATAATCAAAAAACCTAACTGACAGGAGGCAGACAAGCATGCCACTACAATCATACAGTGGCCTTCATCAGGTGATGGTGTCAAGGGCTGTGTCTGTGGCTGTGTACATTGAACAATAGGGATTTGACTGAAAGGCCAACAGATCAGTACAAAAGAAGGTCTGAAAGAAAAAGAAAACTGAGAAAGTGAAATAAAATTTAAAAGTTTGGCCACCTCTATATTTTTTCTTAATTTTTAATTCACTTTTTTTAAACTTACCTTTATGAACAAAACCCAGAAAAAATGTTGAAATACAAGGACTTGCATGACTTAGAACATGTCAAAGAGATACCAGCCATTGAAAATCTGAAAATCTGAAGGGTTTTTTGCTATACCCTCTCCCTTATCAACCATGTCTCCCACCAATGCCCCAAATGGAACCTCACCACCCCCCAAAAATATGGTCCAAATCAATCTGCCCCTCCTCCCCCCTGAAAAATTCAACAAAACAATTATTGTATAGTTGATAGGTTTCCTTTCTTGCAAAAATTTAATGTTTTTTAACATTGGATGGAAGATGCATAAAAATGCATCCAGGAATCATAATACAAATGACAAAATGTGAGATTTTATGCACTTTTGGGAAAATTAAATTTGAAGATTATGTTTTTATCCGGGTAATAAGATGTCGGGAGTCCATCCAGTTTTTCCACCGATGATTATGACGTCACGAAGTAGCCTTCTCCAGTTCAGTGGCTACGGGCTTGTAAACATGATGGCGACCACCCGTTCAGAGAGAAATTGATTGTCGACTGTAGCATTTCAACAAAAGACCGGACTTTGGTTTGCAGTTTTTATTAGAAATGTAGCCTTTTACGATGACGGACATTTGCAGAAAGTTCGGTCTTGATGTTGATAGCGCTATAAATCAGCTCCTTGACTACAAAAACTCCCCAGCAAACCGGGTAAGATAGAACGCGCTTTCTGTGTGTTTTCAGGTGTTTTATTGCTAAGCCAAGGCATTGCCAAAATACTGTTACTAGTTTCTTTCGTTAATGCACTGAAACGTTTCGCACTAATTGCTGTTTCATTCACCACTTTCAATTTCTTTTATGCTTTTGTAGTATAAATTGCTCGTTTATTCCAGACAGCCATTGTGATTCTTTTGTAATTTTAAGCTTAACTTTGGCTTACATTTGCTAATTAACAAACCGCGAAAAGCTCGTTGTGTAAATTTCAATCTTTTTTGAATGAAGGGAAAGGACTGTGCTTTTCTCGTGTTACTTATTGAATTGCAGAATATGCTCTAAAAAGCCTCTCAATTCCCTCTCTTATGGTGCAATGAGTGTGGTGTTTGAGCTAATATTTTCTTTTTGTACAAAATGTACAGTTTATGTAAAGCATAAACTGAACATGAATTATTTAGAATAAGTTAAACAAGACAGCAACACACTTGCCACCAATCTTGTACCCAGAGTCCTCAGGTTTTTTGGTCAGCGGGTGGGCGCTGGGAGAGACTGGTAAAACAATACAAGCCGTTACGGAGTAGCCAATCAAAACATTTAGATAAAATTCTAGTTCCCCAGAGTCTCTACTGGCGACCACCCTCTGACCAAAAAGCCAGAGGACTCTGGGTACGAGATTGACTTGCCACCAGCTTCCACAAGGTGGAACAGGGTGGAGGGGGGGGGGGGGGGGGAGGATGGAGAGGGGCACATGCCGGGCCTTTGCTAATCGTTTTTATTTGATTAACTGACCTGGTCGTTTATTTACTTTTGGGCCCATGAGGGTGGCCACTTATTCAGTGTGGGCACTAATTCAAGGGTGGGTGCTTATTATTTTCCCAACATTTTCAGCAAGCAAAGACATTTAGGAGAATAACAAAACAAAGGATAACTAGTTCATTTTGCTTCAACAAGACAAAACAAAGTGAAAAAGCTAACATAAACAAGCTATAAACAATTTAAAAGTTAATTGACTACAGTATCTAAAACCAATTTTGGAACACACCTGATGCTCTTCCTACTTCACGCTCAGGGCTAGTGCGGAAATGTGTTTTGTTGGAAGGGGACAGGAATGGGCTCTTATTCGAAGTTGGGTGGTTTATCGAATAAATACTGTGTATTTCAAAGTTCCACCTTTAGCCTGGGGATAATTTTTTTTAACAAAATCCCCAGCATTTGGGGAAGCCAAGCACCCAACAAGATTTGATGATACACTTTTCATTTTAGTTCTTTGAACAGTTAATCTATTTGTTAATCTGGGTGTGAAAAAGTGGGAAATATAATTTGATTTGTGCCAGTTGCAGTATAGAACTTTTTAAAAAAAAATGAGAACTGAGCATGTGTCATCTAGTGATATTTCAGATAATGAAGAACATTCATTCATCATGGTTCATTTGCTGCTCACTGTATTAAAATGTGATGCATTTCACTTTGATAAAGACCTATGCCTATGCACTTCATTTTAAGCTCCTTGAACAGTTTTATGCTGAAGTTTGAGAAATAAATGTTGTCGTTAAAGGTTTAACTCTTCACCGGCACCTGGTCCAAATTCTCTCCAAGCAACTATTCTAAATCTATCCTGACTTATCACAACTGTACTTTGCAGCAGCAAAATTTAATGAAGAACATGCCATCATCTCAGTTCATAATGTTACTTCGAAACACAATGTGTTGTAGTTTAAGATAAGGCCTTTGCTTGAGTTACTTCCTTGAATGGTTACTTCTGAATTTGCTAAATTAAGACTACACAATCTTGTGAAAATATTAGCTATTCACATACCCTCATTTTCTTGCTCGATATTGCCAGAAATAGTGACTAAAAAGACAACTTGTTGCTAATCTCTTCTTAAATCTTTACCACAAGGAAAATCCCCACATTCCCCAGAGAGTTTGATTGTCAGAAGTCTAAGCCCCCACATTAATCCTGCCCCCCCCCCCCCCCCCCCCACATCAAGTGCTTGAATTTGTTGCAAAGTCCATGCAAAGTCTCCAGTTCCCCCATTTATTGCTTGGCCCCCACCTCTCATTGGCAAAGGCAATGATAATTGCACAAGCAAACTTTCAATTTCACTTGTCTTTGTTGCAAACAGTAAATTTCTTCAGCTTACCCTTTAAGGTCAAAACACGTAAATAACAAGTTTACTAAAAAATTATTCTAAAGAAAAATAATTCAATAAAAATGAACCATGTTTTACATTATGATAAGCAGCATCACAGGAAAGTGCTGCTCAGTAGTTAAATTCATTTGAATGGTCCCTCTTTAAGATTCTGTGGATCTAAAACTTACAATCACCTTGTTCATTGGTTTTGAATGGTAATGCACTGACATTTCATCCAAAACCATCAACATTACTGCTTAATGGTTTTAAAGGGACACTCATTGATATTTCATCCAAAACCACATAACTTTAATGAACTCCCCAAAGACCACCATTTTGCTGTGGAAAATTCCTTGAGATTACCCACAAAACCTGTGAATATTAGCACTATAATGCTCAGATTCAAGGTTTAAGATTAGATCTTTGCGATGTTTTGAGAACGAACAATACCAAGTTGATGAACATGCCGGCAGGGGTGTCGCAACCCCCCAAGTGTACAACTCTAGAATTGGAAAAGGCCTTATCTTTTACTAATCAAATTTCTGAGAAACTTAAATTTTAATTGACTGTTTTTCTTTTTGAAAAAATGATCATAAGGATTATATTTTGAACTTCATGTATACTAGGTTCAGCTTCCAGAGGGAACAATACGATTGCTATGTCAAGTGTCAAGGGAGATATTCATGCAAGAGGGCATGTTGTTGGAGTTAAATGCACCAATAAATATTTTTGGTGATATACATGGACAGTATGATGACCTTTTGAGACATTTTGACCAGCTAGGCTATCCTCCAGATATTGCTTGCCTGTTCATGGGGGACTATGTAGACAGGTTAGTGTGAAAGCATGTCTTTGTACTTCCAAGTTTGATATGTTTTCTCTTGTTCCCTGGTCAGACCAAGTGAGAGTTGATAACTGGAACTCAAACTCACTGAGAACACACAAAAGACTTTGATTATCAGTAATAATTAATTAGTTATACAGAGTTTGTGGTTTATTTATAGGGGGATTTTAAGCACTTGTTAATTTTTTGGACCTGTACTGTTGCATCATATGTACCTCTCAGTCTGATTTTGCCAGTTTTTAGCTGATTGCCATCCTTTGTTTTCATTTCTCATCTGCTTGTGAGAAAATATATAATTATTTCATTTAATTATTTAGCCAGGATACTGCAAGCATCAATGTTAGGTTTCATACCAACAGTTAATTTTTTGTTTTACAAGAAAAACAGGTTTGTGAAAATACAAGTTTTCTTTACTCACAGTCAAATTCAAGATAGTGCCACCCTGAGCTTCAGAATCAGGCTGTGAGGATACTTTAACTTTTGATGGAAGGAAGGGTCTCCCCCCCCCCCCCCCCCCCACTTTGTCTAAAGGACCACTTTCCATTTGTCATAACTGGCTGGCCAGACCGGTCAGTTCGTAAACGGAATGTACCAATTTGAAGGCTAAATTGTATCCTGGTCCTTTAAATTTCTTTAAAATAGCGTGTGCCATCTTCAGAGTGATCATTTTACAAGATTTTGCAGCACCATCCCCTCAAAATGGTGCATTTGATTTAAAGACTGGCCAGTCTGGCTGGCCAGTTCTGGCAAATAAAAATTACTCTGAGTGACCATGGTAAGAAAGTTGTTGTCATAAATTAAAATGTTGCTATTCATGCTGTCTAGGGGAAAGAAGTCATTGGAAACTATCTGTCTGTTACTTGCTTACAAGATCAAGTATCCAAACAACATGTTTCTGTTGAGAGGAAATCATGAATCAGCGTCCATAAACAGGTGATTGTGCTACACATAGTTGGACTTTAGGTTTGAAGGTTGGTAGATGAGTCTCGTTTCCACCATCCTTTTTTACTTTGATTGGAAAAGAAACTTCTGACATTTACTATTCAATGTACCAATCTATTTATCTGGGCCCATAAATGGTTACTGGCAAGCTGTTTAAATTAATTAAAAGAAAACTGTACAAATCAGTGTTCAAAGGGTAACCCTGCAGTGGACTAGTATCTCATCCAGTGGGTAATACTACTTGTCTAATGCTCCATCTTGTTTCATGCTACAAACTGTAGATCCTCTAATTGAGCACATGGTAGTACTTATTTGGAATGCACAGTTTACCTTTAGGCTTCATATAATTATCATTTACTGCACATAAAGCAAATTACAAATGGATGTTGTGCCACTCACACTTGCTCCCATTTGGCTTTGTAGCTCAGTCGGTAGAGCAACAGATGATCAAATCCAGAGGTTGTGGGCTCGATTCCTGCTGAGCCCGAGATTTTTTCTTTGCCTTGTGTGATCTCCCATTTCCTTACTTAAGGGCTAATATGCTTGGTGGGAAAGGCATGTGTTCACTTTAGCACTTAAACATACACTGCAGAGTTAATTCTCTGATCTATCACAAGGAAAACTACTCTTCAATCTCGAAGAATGAAAAATGAAAACTGCATCAACAGTCCTTCCTGAAAGAGTTTGCCTTTCAAATAATCATGCCATGTTCTTACTGCTCCCTTAAACTATACCTCAAATAATCAACTCAACTCTTCTTCAAACAATAGAGGAGAATATCCTCCAACTGTTTACTCAAAGGAACACAGCAAATATTTTTTACATATTGATTTCAAATAATTTCAATGCATCTGGGGCGGTAGTGCAAATTTGGGACACTTATAATACCGCTAATTTTATTGGGAGAAATTGCACAGTGACATTGTTGGTGGACAAATCTGAGCTACGATGAATAAAATGTACTGCTAGGGGAGGGGTGGGTAATGTTAGCACCATGAAAAATGGTCTTATGATAACTCCAGGAGTTATACCGGTAATTTAGAAACACCCTCTTCTAATTTTATATGGTAATATTTAATTTGTGAATGTAGGATCTATGGTTTCTATGATGAATGTAAAAGAAGATACAATATCAAACTATGGAAAACATTCACAGACTGCTTCAACTGCCTGCCAATTGGTAAGTGTTTTTTGTCACTACAATAAAAATATGCTCGAGTAAGTATTAAATTCAGTTTGTTTAATTACACTTTTGGTTGAAAAGCAGCATACCTGATGAGGTTGGCTGAAAAACACTAGCAGAAGCTACGGTATAACTTCATCTTGGTCAGGAAAAACCTCATTTGCATTTACTTTCAAGACACATGAGAGAATTGTGTGTTGAAACTAAATGCAAATGAGGTTTTTCCTGATGATGTTGAGTAATACTTTCTTGGCTTTAATAAAGAAAATTTCACAGAGATACAGTATAGAGATACAGTACAGGACAGAAGTCCTCACTTTATCACTCAATAAATAATTTCATTCCGTTTTGTCATATTACTCAAGGGTGCATAGTGCAGCTTGCACACTTTGTAGTACTTGAAGCTACAGTATGTTAATTTCATTTGCATTGAGCAGACTCATACTTTGCTAATAAACTTTAATAAATTTAAAAGTGAAAAGTAATGTAAAAGTCTGTAATCTTGTACACAGAAAAGTAAGGAGACTGTATAATGATAATGTCTTTCAGCTGCTGTAGTGGAGAGCACTGTCTTTTGTTGTCATGGAGGGCTTTCCCCTGATTTGCATGACTTGGATCAGGTCAGCCATCTTTGTATATACATATGTGCAGCCAAAGCTAATTCAATGTATCATTCTGTTGTTGTTTAATCTTGTTTGTAGTGCCTTGCATCATTATGTCCAATATGACACCTCTTTTTAACTCTGTCAGCATCAATGAGTAAATATGGGTTTTTGAGCAGTCAACATAAATGCATTGGCTCTGACATGAATATCATGAACACTATATTCCCTTAAATGATTGTCTCCAAAAAAATTTTCTTATAATTTTAACTACCTCTAAATCATTGTAAACTTTTGGTGGAAATAATTGCCTCTATTGAACCCATTCTAAGTGCATTGAAAGAAGAGTAAATATTTCCCTATCGAATTTTCTGTAATAAGCTATTCTTATGAGATGTACTGTTGTTATTTAGTTACGTAACATGGAGCGTCCCATGGATGTACCTGACAAAGGTCTGGTGTGTGATCTACTGTGGTCAGACCCTGATGAGGTGTGTATCATTCTATCAAATGATTCCTTGTCATGTCACAAGCTGCTAAAATAAGTAGATTAATAGTTTATGGTGGCTCACCACAGTTTGGCCAGCACTTTGCATCACTTATACTTTCACAGATAAATACTTCCATCCTCTGCCACTTGATACAACAGTAATTGTATCAAACAAATGCCTAATCATTGGTAAACAAGTAATGGTCATTTTCTCAACTTAGGTTACAATATTAACAATATAACCTGTTAAAAGACACCCCTAATTAGCTTTAAGTGGTTGTAACTAAAAAACGAGCTTGGAGATATCCATTTTTTATTATGAAACTGTGATCCAGATCAGCATTGTACAGATACAACTTATTGCAAAGTTTAAAAAAAAATGTAGGGAGGGGATCATTTTTCGTACCACAGGTTTCACCAAGATAGTCGAAATATATAACCAAACTTAAGAGACAATGCAGAACCTGTCTACAATTTTGTAGATTTTTTAGGCTTCTTTTTTTAATGCTAGAGCACTTTTTTTAATGCTAGAGCACATTTTCCTTATTTAAAAAAGGTTTGGCACAAAATTTCTTCTTAGGTGATGTAGTGTGTTGCATGGTCCAATATCTTAACTTTTCCCTTGTCCCTTACCCATTCTTTGGGCTCAGTAATCATGAGCTACAGTAATTGACTTAAAAAATTACCCTACATGATACTATTCACTTGGGTCAAGAGAGATCAACACTGGTACTTAACAAGGGAGCAGGGATGGTGCAGTGGTGAGAGCGCTCACCTCCCATCCTTGTGGCCTGGGTTTAATTCCCGGACTCGGGTGTCACATGTGGATTGAGTTTGTTGTTGGTTCCATCTTTGCTCCAAGAGGTTCTTCTCAGGGTATTCCTGTTTTCCCCTCTCCTCAAAAACCAACATTTCCAAATTCCAATTTGATCTGGATTATTGTCAAGCACTTTATCATGAGCCTTTGGCTCGGGAGATTGTGGAAGCACTCCCCGTGTTACTGACATTAAATAAATTACTTTTACTCATTAACTACTTCTGTGTCCATTTCAGGATATCACTGGATGGGGAGACAATGATCGTGGAGTCTCCTGGACGTTTGGTGGTGATGTGGTTCGAACATTTCTCAAGAAACATGATTTAAGCTTGGTCGCCCGTGCACATCAGGTGATATATCTGACTGTCAGGATGTTAAGTTGGTAGATTTGAATAAATTTTTCTTAACAGATACTAAACTTACAGAGAATTTTTATTTTTTGCTTTTGATCTGAAGAGGATATTACAATGCAAAATGGGTAGTTTAATTCCCTTGTGAGTAAATAAATAAATAAATAAATAAATTGATTAAGAGACACTTGTTTGTTTCTTTTTTAGGTTGTTGAGGATGGCTACAGGTTTTTTGAGAAAAGAAAGGTATTTTATCAATGGGTCAAGCTCAGGATGACTATTTCATTTTAAAATGAGTTAAATTGGTGCAACAAATCTCAAGTTTTCTGTAATGCAAGCACGTAATGACAGTGGGTTCAAGAGGTTGTGTTGGAGGTTAAGACATTTGGCTTGTTATTGTAACTTCCCAGATCAAGTTAAATGTTCTAAGGTAATATAAGAGTTCCCAGTTGTTCTCTTAAACTGGCCAGCCTCTTATGGAGTTTAAGATTTTATGTTCAAATATAATTGTTTATATTTATGTAGGACCACACTGTAAACTTCTGATATTCACTATTGATTGAATGTGCGATTTTTTAAAAATAATTTTCCATTTGACTGTTTAATTTCCAGTTAGTGACGCTATTCAGCGCTCCAAATTACTGTGGTGAGTTTGACAATGCTGGTGGTGTTCTGATAGTCGGCAAGAATCTCATGTGTTCCATGAGTATACTCAAGGTAAGTTTTCCATTAAATTTTCCACATTCTGTTGGGTTGCCTGTTACAGGTGCTCTTCAAAATGCTAACAACTGGCTAACCTGTTCCAGGTGCTAACTGCTTGTTGTAACCTGTTTCAGAAAACAGTTTCTGTAATGGTTCAGAAAGTGGATGCCACACCATTTGTAGTCTGTTGTTTCACTTTAGATATAGTTTTTCTTGCTGTATCTGGAACAAGCTGTCCACTAGTAATTGGCAATCTCACCATCGTATTTTCATACATACTTCTCAAACTCATTAATGATAATTATTATTCAAAAGCCAAAGACAAAGGAAATCATGCACCGTGATGTCTTTGGATATCTGATGAAAAACTCCTTATTTTTGCATCCTTAATTTCCCCTTCAAAATCAGTTTGTTTGAGAAGTCATATCAAACACTCGTCACAGTGTTTCATCACAATATCAAAAACCTTGAAGTTTGTCAAAAATACACCGCTACATGTCGTATTTTAACTCTCTTCTTGGTGTTGATATGTGATAAAACACTGTGTCTCATGTTTGATATATTACATCAATACATAGACCCTATGCAAAAATGGCTGACATTTTAATATTCTTTTGTCTACATTTAAATTAGCCTCACTAGCCTCAAGGTAAAATATTCTTTTGATTTTTGAACTCAAGAATGAGGTTAGTAAGGCTTATTTGAATGGAAACAAAAGACTATTAAAATGTCAGCCATTTTTGCATAGGGTCTATGGTTTATTTGATAAACAGGCCAGAAGTTGCAACTGAAAAGATGAGGTGGACCTACCCTTTCCTTGGAAATCTCAAATATTTCATTTGTTGATCCAATTAGCAACACACAATAAGAGAACACTACATATAAAGTTCCATTATATTTACTTTTATTAAAAACTGCATCATTGTATAATGCAATTCGAGGGATTTGATTGGCTTAGCAGCCATGGTATATGAGCAATTATACCATGGCCGAGAAATGGCGACCATTAAATTGCCTTCTGGTCGTTCTTGCACAGCGAAATCAGTAAGATCTAGCAATATTTCTCAGTTGTTTTTAATAAAACAATTATTCCACTTGCGCTTGTTGGATATGAGATGATTATAGCCAACTCGGCGCTACGCGCCTCGTTGGCTATCTATCATCTCATATCCAACGCGCGCTCGTGGAATAATTGTTAAATACCACTACAAGGAGTTGAATTTGAGCAATGAATAATTTGTGTGCATGTCATTACATACATATGGAAACGGCCGTACCTTTAAGTGACTTATTGTGGGTAAATAAAATTACTGGCAAATATAATATACATGAAAGGTTTTTGTAATTATAAAAGTTGGACAACACTCATACATTTGCTCTAATTTTATTCACGAACATTGAGCCACAAGAAGTTTTCAACTCTTCTCAGTTCTGCGTAAAAAATTACACTAAGTGAAAATCCACCTCTACCTCATTTAAGGACAGTGCCTCCTTTGCTACTGCACATACATTCTGCGCATCTCAGAATTGCCCGAGAAACACTATTTCTTAAGAATGGTGCTTACTAATTTGAAGGTATTTTTTTTGCCGTTCATCACTATACAGAAAAAGAAGGTCTTTGCAAGTATTAGTTATTAATCCAAAAACAACATTGCGGGGAACCACGCATTTTTCAGAGATAATTAGGCTTCAATTTGGCAACAACAACAACAACAACAACAACAACAACAACAACAACAATTTACGCGTACCAAAGAAGAAAGAAATTTTATTGTGATTTGAAGAGGATAGTAGGTAGCAGGGCACCTGAAATAACGGCAACGAGCTAAACAAGTTGGGTGCCCAGGTTTACATCTAATTTGATTGGTTAGGCCGGGTTCAAACAACGTACTTCCTATGAGCCGAATCAAATTCAATTAATATTTAAGTTCATGTGAAATACAGCATCTGAATCAATTCAGATTGGCCGACCTAATTCGGATTGACACAGCCGTTTTTCCCACCTGGCTCAGCAGGGAATAACGGCTGTGGACCGGCTTTGATTCAGACCCCGTACTCCACATGAGTGGAATCAAATGCATAAATTATTACAAATCTACAATTTTCTTCAGTCATAACATGCTTCAGTTTATTAATTTTTGTCTGAATTAAGTTCGATGTCTGAATCAATTCAGTGGGGATCAATAATTTGGGTTGGTCTAAATTTGAATTTGATTCGGCCCATGTGAAGTACGGCGTCTGAACCGGGCCTTAGATAAAAAAAAAGTAATAAATAAATGAATAAATATATGAACGAATGAAAAAGTTCAACAAATAAATACAAGAATTATTTTTGAATGCAACGTAATAAAATTATATTGATTGGTAAAGGGTAACGAATTTTGCTTAATTTGTTGTTTAAACCAATGCTAGACCGGATATTAAATGAATGAAAATAGAAGAACACAAACACAGAAGACAACTGTGTTTTCTCGGTTGCATAAGAGCATGCATGCTTCTATACATTGCTCTGTATTTTAAAGCTTTTCAGAATTATTTATGTTTAATGAAAAATATGTGGTTGCTGCCAATTTTCTTTTTGGATTTCAATATCCCTTGCTTAGATCTTCCCACATAGGCATAAACTGTCCCAAAATACCTCTGTCGTAGGAGGCACCGTTGTTAAATGTTTGGTGTGATTTTTTTTTCTACTCCAGCCTGACAACTTAACATTTAACATCAAAGACACTCCAACCCAGAAGAAGAGTGGTCGTTTTGGCCGTTCCTCCAACCAGATTCAAGTTCAGTAGTTCAATTCAACGTTTTACATGGAATGGCTCTTAGTTTGTCATGGACAGACGTCTTCTGGAAACAAGTTGTTTTTGATATTTAATATTGCATTCATGTTATTTAATTAGAACTTTCAGATTACGCTGAGCTTGTTAACTATTGTACCTTATGTTATAACTTTAAAGGCCGAATAAATTAGTTCCAAGCTTTTAGCTTCATTGTTCTATATACAAATCTCTGTAATGTCGCGCATACTTGTACATAACTTTATGTAATTTATTTGTTTGTCACACAGAATCAATTAAAAACTTTCCTTACAGTTTGCACTGTAAGTTGCATCTGGCATAAAACAAAAAAAAAAATTTAAATACCTAAACAAAAGCGGAAAATTAGAGTGTATAGTATTAGGATGATAATTAGGGTAAACTAATACCAACACCACCACCACCCCCTTAATGCGACAAAAAGCCAAAAATAAGGGTGTATAGTGTTAGGATGAAAATTAGGCTTAACTTGAGGGTATTGTAAGAGAGTGCAAAAATTATAAGGTTTTTTGTCGCTTTTTTGGAGTGATGAGTGGTGTTGGTCAGTTAATTTAGCCTAATTTTCATCCTCATCATAACTATAACAAAATTCTCAAATCTGATTGGCTATCAGCAGGCACAATTTGAGCCTTATTAGGACAGTACGCATCAATCGTGAGTAATTGGACAGCACACGCCATTACCCGAACATCAAAACTGAAACCAGTGCTTTATTACTTTAATTACAGTGTACAATGCAGTCATGACGGGCCGGCTGTGTCTCTTTCACATATTCC